>NC_090653.1:226510573-226867289 GCF_040937935.1 Hyperolius riggenbachi | reverse complement strand
GGTATGAGCCGAACAAGTGTGCAAAGTTTCAGAATTCTACTCCTTAAACTCTGGGAGGAGTAGCGTATAGAAATTTGCTAAATTTTCATTGGCCGCTGGTAGCTCCGCCTAATTTGGGGTGAGCCCCCAAAATACATCTTTTTATTTGGGGTGACACCAACCATATGTGGTCCGAGTTTGGGGAGTGTAGCTTCAAAATTGTACGAGTGGCAGTGATTTTAAATTTTTCCCTGTCAAAGTCAATACGAAAAAAGGGGTCTTCCGGGGTCCGCCGCAGGGGCCCGGAGGGTGCGATCGCTTAATAAAGCACAAGCAACGTACTTCGCTTGTTTGGCGCTTCTACCCCTAAAACTGTAGGAGGAGTAGCGTATAGAAAATGGGGGGGGCGCCTATAATAATAAGAAGAACTAGATGGTGTCATTTCTGAAGAAACCACAGGATGTTGGCTATGTGTCTGATTGGCTGTATGTGGCTCCGCCCACCTTGTCAAATTTTAACCCCAGTGACCCAGTGTGCCAAGTCTGGGAACTCTGGCTTTAATACAGTGAGAATTACAGCTGTTTACATTTTCCCATTGAAGTCAATAGGGAAAATCTGATTGGCTATTTTTGGCCCCACCCACTTTTCAAATTTTAATCCCAGTCCCCCTGTGACTGACTGTGCCAAGTTTGAAGTCCCTGCCAGTAACAGTAAAAGAATGACAGCAACTTATATATTGACATTGAATAGCAATAGGTAACATTTGATTGGCTGTTTTAAGCTCCGCCCATTTTTCTAAATTTTAAAATTAACCACCATGTCATGGTCTGTGCCAAGTTTTGGACCTCTGGCTTTAAAACTGTGAGAGTGGCAGTATTTGAAAGTTTTACATTGAAGTGCATAGGTGAAATTTGATTGGATGTTAGTGGCTCCACCCACTTTTCCTGTTTTTGACCGCAGTCACCCAGTGAATAACTGAGCCAAGTTTGGGACACCTAGCATTTAAACTGTGATATTAGCAGTGGTTTATCATTTTTCATTAAGGTCAATGGCTGAAATCTGATTGGCTGTTGTTGCCCCGCCCCCTTTTTTCCTACTTGTGAACCACAGTCACCCAGTGACTAACACTCCAAAGTTTGTGAATGCTGGCATTTAACGTGTAAAAATGGCAGCAGTTTTATATTTTTCCATTGAAAATCAATGAATGAAATTTGATTGGTTGCTGGTGGCTACGCCCACTTTTTCAGAACTTGAAGTGGAAACCCCCAGGGACCACATTTGCGATATTCGAGGTCCCTGACATCAATATTGTGAGAATGGCAGCCTTTTTAATTGTTCCCATTTAAATCAAGCAAAGAAATCTGATTGGTCGGTTCTGGCTCTGCCCACTTTTATGTATTTTGAGTGTTGACGTATAACATAAAATCTGATGGAAAGTGCCGGAAAGTCCTATCTGCTTCCACCGAGCCCCTCTTGTGATGTCATAATAGCCCCATGTTTACCTCTGGTGATGTCAGGGAAGTGATGTCATAATAGCCGTGTGTGTATATAAGCAGAGGTTGAGCATTGAGAGGCTCACTTTTGTCTCCACTTGCACAAGTGAAGACGATTGATTTTGCTCTCGAGCAATTTACTCATTAGTGAGATTCTCATTGGTGAACTATGTTGCGCTGCTGTAAAAGGCACCGCAAAATGAACCTCAGGCTTGAGGTTCAGCAGCCCTCTGTACAGCCAGCTGCCAATGCTGACCCAGAGCCACAACCACCAGCTAGGGGAAGAGCCCAGGCAGCTGTGCGTTCTATCAGGGCTTTCTTGGGCAGACTGTTCTACTGCTGTAGACCTGCCCCATCTACCGGGCGTTCTGCATTAGCACTGGAATATGTGGTATCGGATGATTCCGGTCATGTGGTGGAGGGAGTAGCTGGGTACCCAGCACCGGGATATCAGATATCGGTTATTTCACCTTATGTGGAGGAAGCAGAAGAGGCTGATGATTCTGGTCATGTGGTGGAGGAAGTAGCTGGGGAACCAGCGCCGGGATATCAATTATCGGATGTCTCCCTCTTGGATGTTGACGAAGCAGAAGAAGCTGATGATTCCGGTTATGTGGTGGAGGAAGCAGCTGGGGAACCAGCGCCGGGATATCAGTTGTCGGATGCTTCAGCTTTTGTTGATGTGGACTTAGGAGCTGATGATTCCGGTCATGTGGTGGAGGAAGTAGCTGGGGAACCAGCGCCGGGATATCAGCTTTCTGATGTTTCACCTCATGTGGATGTGAAGGAGAAGGAAGAGGCTGATGATTCCGGTCATGAGGTGGAGGAAGTAGCTGGGGAACCAGCGCCGGGATATCAGTTGTCGGATGCTTCAGCTTTTGTTGATGTGGACTTAGGAGCTGATGATTCTGGTCATGTGGTGGAGGAAGTAGCTGGGGAACCAGCGCCAGGATATCAGCTTTCTGATGTTTCACCTCGTGTGGATGTGAAGGAGAAGGAAGAAGCTGATGATTCCGGTCATGTGGTGGAGGAAGTAGCTGGGGAACCAGCGTCGGGATATCAGTTGCCGGATATCTCCCTCTTGGATGTTGACGAAGCAGAAGAAGCTGATGATTTCGGTCATGTGGTGGAGGAAGTAGCTGGGGAACCAGCGCCGGGATATCAGTTGTCGGATGCTTCACCTTTTGTGGATGTGGACTTAGGAGCTGATGATTCTGGTCATGTGGTGGAGGAAGTAGCTGGGGAACCAGCGCCAGGATATCAGCTTTCTGATGTTTCACCTCGTGTGGATGTGGAGGAGAAGGAAGAGGCTGATGATTCCGGTCATGTGGTGGAGGAAGTAGCTGGGGAACCAGCGCTGGGATATCAGTTATCGGATGTCTCCCCCTTGGATGTTGGCGAAGTGGAAGAAGCTGATGATTCCGGTCATGTGGTGGAGGAAGCAGCTGGGGAACCAGCGCCGGGATATCAGTTGTCGGATGCTTCAGCTTTTGTCGATGTGGACTTAGGAGCTGATGATTCCGGTCATGTGGAGGAGGAAGTAGCTGGGAAACCAGCGCCGGGATATCAGCTTTCTGATGTTTCACCTCGTGTGGCGAAGGAGGAAGAAGCTGGCCCGAGTGGAATCCAGACCATCAGGAAGCCACTGACTTTGGGCAGCTTCAACTTCCATAAACTTCTTGGAGAGGGGTCATTTGGCAAGGTTTACCTTGCTTCCCACCGAGCCAGAGACCAACAGCTGGCCATTAAAATGGTCAAGAAAAGGCCATTTATAAAGTATAATGACCCTGAGGAAATATTCATGGAGTGTCAGGTATTGAAGACCCTTGGGAAGGGTCCCTTTATCACTCAGCTCTACGGTACATTCCAGTCAAAGAATTACCTCTGCTTTGCCATGGAGTACCTGAGCGGGGGAGATCTGATGACACTTCTAGATGATGCTGACAAGCCATTTGACATTACGACCCTGAGACTGTTTGCTGCGCAGATGGTTATCGGCCTGGAGTACATCCACTCCAAGGGTGTCATCCACAGAGACATCAAGCCGGAAAACATCCTCCTGGACGGAGTCGGGAACATAAAGATTGCTGACTTCGGCCTGGCAGTGCAAGATGTCTTTGGGGATGACATGGTTGAAGGATGTAACGGGAGCTTGCACTATATGGCCCCGGAGGTGTTCCTAGAGATGGACTACGAACACTCAGTAGACTTCTTCTCTACGGGAATCATGCTTTTTTTGATGGCATGCCTCAAACACCCATTCATGGACAAGTGGGAGAAGGATGAGGCTGTCATCAAAAACTCCATTTATTACAATTATCCAGACTACCCGCCGGAGATGGACCCCACACTGAAAGACTTCCTGGAGAAGCTACTGTGTAAAAACCAGGAAGCGCGTAAAGATCAGATGAAAAACCTGAGGGAAGAGCCGTTCTTCATTTCCATAGACTGGAAGGCTGTGGAGTCCGGAGGGGTGCGGCCCCCATTCCGTGTGGAACCACCATAGGAAGAGCCGAGAGAGACCCCTACTCACTTGGACAACAACAACACTAGTACTATAATAGTTACATAGCTATAATAAAATGTGTAAAAATGACAGCAGTTTTATTGTTTTCTATTAAAAATCAATGAATGAAATTTGATTGGTTGCGGGTGGCTCCGCCCACTTTTTCTAAACTTGGAGTGGAAACCCCCAGCGACCACATTTGCGATATTCGAGGGCCCTGACATCAATATTGTGAGAATGGCAGCCTTGTTAATTTTTCCCATTTAAATCAATCAAAGAAATCTGATTGGTCGGTTTTGGCTCCGCCCACTTTTATGAATTTTAATCCCAGTCCCCCAGTGACCAACTGTGCCAAGTGTCAGGACCCTGCCACTAACCGTCTAAGAGCAGCAGCAATTTTTTTTATTTTTCCCTTTTAAACTAATGGCTGAAATTTGATTGGCTGTGGTAGACTCCGCCCACTTTTTATAAATTTTAAACCCAGTCACCCAGTGACCCACTGTGCCAAGTCTGGGAACTCTGGCTTTAATACTGTGAGAATTGCAGCGGTTTACATTTTCCCATTGAAGTCAATAGGGTAAATCTGATTGGTTGTGTGTGGCTCCGCCCACTTTTTTGGATCCCCAAAATGTGACAGAATGTTTCAGCTTCACCCCATTGACCAAGTGACCCAAGTTTGGTGAGGCGGTTGTCAGTCTGAACTGGATCACTGAGGGGAGAGCATTGACTGTTGGAGCTCTGCTCAAAGGACCTATCCGTGGTGTGCCTGTCCGACCATCAGTGCAGGAGGAGCGGAGATAGTCCGAACTTTAAGGCCCTGCTTAGGCCTTTCGTCGGCAGGAGCCTACCTTGCAGGCCGGCTGTCTCAGGATGGAGCAGGCGGCTCCAAAGCACCCTGATCCCACTGGCTTGGGAAGGGGAGGAACATTGACTGTGAAGGACACTGTAGCTTGGGTGCACGCAGTTGATGGATGCTGTTTCTTGATAAAAACTTTGAAGTTCCAGCTAAAGAATGCAATCTTTCGCTACGGAGTGAAATGGCAATCGAGCTTTCTGAATATGGACCCTGAACTGGTAAGCCTGAGACAGAGGATCCGTGAGCAGCAGGCTGTGCTTGAGGGCCTGAAAGCTTACGGGGGACCTATGAGTGAGGCCCTGGTGTGTCGTCAGAGGTTCCAAGCCATGTTAGCAAACAGTGATGATGAATATCTGAACGGAGGTGAGGGAGATTGCGTGGTTATGGAGAAAGGCAGTACGCCTGAGGAGCCTTCTGGTCAGGCGTCTCTCTTACCTGCCATGCATCAACCTACTGAGCAAATTACAGCTGTGCATGTTAAACCTGAAGTTGATGAAGATACGATCTTGGAGGTGATTGTCGGGAGGGAATCTTCCAAGACAGAGGTGGATAATGTATGTAAAGATGATAAAGCTTCCCTAACAGTCAAAGATGGTGGCAAATACGTTAAAACTTTACCTGTGGGGGTGTTGCCGTTGTCAGGGGCTGTGCAGATACATGATGGTTTGGGAGGCGTTATACAAATCTCCCTGGATCCTGACCCTGAGCAGTCAGCATCTGGAGATGATGGTGTGAGCCAAGAGTCCAAAGGACTCATGCAGGTAGAAGGCATATTTCAAAAATGGTAAAATCCCCCATAGGCTTTCATTAGGCCCCTATTTCACTTTCCAAAATCTCAAATCTTTTCAAAGGGCAATGGCTCAGCAGTGGCAAATTTTCTAGCATTGTAGGAACTGTAGGCCAAAGAGGTCATAGCCTAGGGTCACAAAAACCTGTTTATTTAGGCTATTTCAATGGTAGTGATGCTGACGTACATAAATCGCAGCCATGGCCGTTAGCAACGTCTGAATTTCACGAAATGTCTCATGCAGGTAGAAGACATATTGTTAGACTTGGATTCCAAAGATGGGGTCCCTACATCTCTGCAAACCAGAGTTACAGGGGTCCAAAATTGGTAAAATCCCCCATAGGCTTTCATTGCCTCCCTATTTCACTTTCCAAAATCTCACATCTTTTCAAAGGGCAATTGCTCAGCAGTGGCAAATTTTCTAGCATTGTAGGGACCCTTAGGGGGAACATGACTGGTGAGTTTCGGGCCCCTAGGCCAAAGAGGTCATAGCCTAGGGTCACAAAAACCTGTTTATTTGGGCTATTTCAATGGTAGTGATGCTGACGTACATAAATCGCAGCCATGGCCGTTAGCAACGTCTGAATTTCACGAAATGTCTCATGCAGGTAGAAGACATATTGTTAGACTTGGATTCCAAAGATGGGGTCCCTACATCTCTGCAAACCAGCGTTACAGGGGTCCGAAATTGGCAAAATCCCCCATAGGCTTTCATTGCCTCCCTATTTCACTTTCCAAAATCTCACATCTTTTCAAAGGGCAATTGCTCAGCAGTGGCAAATTTTCTAGCATTGTAGGGACCCTTAGGGGGAACATGACTGGTGAGTTTCGGGCCCCTAGGCCAAAGAGGTCATAGCCTAGGGTCACAAAAACCTGTTTATTTGGGCTATTTCTATGGTAGTGATGCTGACGTACATAAATCACAGCCATGGCCGTTAGCAACGTCTGAATTTCACGAAATGTCTCATGCAGGTAGAAGACATATTGTTAGACTTGGATTCCAAAGATGGGGTCCCTACATCTCTGCAAACCAGAGTTACAGGGGTCCAAAATTGGCAAAATCCCCCATAGGCTTTTATTGCCTCCCTATTTCACTTTCCAAAATCTCACATCTTTTCAAAGGACAATTGCTCAGCAGTGGCAAATTTTCTAGCATTGTAGGGACCCTTAGGGGGAACATGACTGGTGAGTTTCGGGCCCCTAGGCCAAAGAGGTCATAGCCTAGGGTCACAATAACCTGTTTATTTGGGCTATTTCAATGGTAGTGATGCTGACGTACATAAATCACAGCCATGGCCGTTAGCAACATCTGAATTTCACAAAATGTCTCATGCAGGTAGAAGACATATTGTTAGACTTGGATTCCAAAGATGGGGTCCCTACATCTCTGCAAACCAGAGTTACAGGGGTCCAAAATTGGTAAAATGTTTTGGGAACTGTATCCTTAGCCAAAGGGAACTGTGATTTGGTTATGCAGAGTGATGGGAAGGGAAGGGAGGTGGAAGTAAAGCTTACTAGAGTCAAATGTGATACCGTGTTTGGCAATATTGAGATAATGCAAAATGAAAATGGTAGTGTGAATTTGTTAATTGAAGATGAAGTGATTGAAAATGTTTCTTTAAATGAAAATGTGGATGTGGAAAAAAAAGAAAGTTGTGTAGAAAATGACATAAAAAGTAAAGAGAATAAACAGGAGGAGAAAGGGGCAGATGGGCAGGCTGCTGTTGATACATCTGTGGGTGCTTCAGGAGAAGGAGTGGTTGGGACCACAGAAAGTATGGAGGAGGTTGCGTTAGCTCTTGGTGCACTTGCAGATGTAGATGAAGTGCTGGGTGACTTCTATTCTGAAACTAAAAGGTATATTGTAACTGAACTTAAGCTTCTCATTCTTGATGTCCCCCAGCACCACATTTGCGATATTCGAGGTCCATGACATCAATAATGTGAGAATGGCAGCCTTTTTATTTTTCCCATACAAATCAATGAAAGAAATCTGGTTGGTTTTGGCCCCACCCACTTTTCTGAATTTTAATCCCAGTCCCCTGGTGACCAACTGTACCAAGTTTGAGGACCCTGCTATTAACTGTCTAAAAGCGGCAGCAGTTTTACATTTTCCCATTTAAATGAATGGCTGACATTTGTCTGTGGTAGACTCTGCCCACTTTTTCTAAATTTTAAACCCAGTCACCCAGCGACCCAGTGGGCCAAGTTTGGGAACTCTGGCTTTTATACTGTGAGAATTACAGCTGTTTACATATTCTCATTGAAGTCAATAGGGAAAATCTGATTGGTTGTTTGTGGCTCCACCCACTTTTTGGGGTCCCCAAAATGTGACAGAATGTTTTAGCATCACCCCATGACTAAGTGACCCAAGTTTGGTGAGAGTAACTTCAAAGCTGTACGAGTGGCGAAAGTTTCAAGTTTTCCAACGAAAGTCTATGGGAAAAATAAGGTCTTCGGGGGTCCACCACAGGGGCACGGAGGGTGGGATTGCTTAAAAAAGCACAAGCAATCTATTCGGGTATGAGCCAAACAAGTGTGCAAAGTTTCATAATTGTACTCCTGAAACTCTGGGAGGAGTAGCGTATAGAAAATTGCTAAATGTTCATTGGCTGGTGGTAGCTCCGCCCACTTTGGGTGCCCCCCAAAATACTTATTTTAATTTGGGGTGACACCAACAATATGTGGTCCGAGTTTGGGGAGTGTAGCTTCAAAACTGTACGAGTAACAGCGATTTTAAATTTTTCCCTGTCAAAGTCAATACGAAAAATGGGGGCTTCTGGGGTCTGCCGCAGGGGCGCGGAGGGTGGGATCGCTTAATAAAGCACAAGCAGCGTACTTCACTATAAGACGAATAAGTGTGGAAAGTGTGGCGCTTGAACCCCTAAAACTGTAGGAGGCGTAGCGTACAGAAAATGGGGGGCGCTAATAATAATAACTAGATGGTGTCGTTTCTGAAGAAACCACAGGATGTTGGCTATGTGTCTGATTGGCTGCATGTGGCTCCGCCCACCTTGCCAAATTTTAACCCCAGTCACCCAGTGACCCAGTGTGCCAAGTCTGGGAACTCTGGCTTTAATAATGTGAGAATTACAGCTGTTTACATTTTACCATTGAAGTCAATAGGGAAAATCTGATTGGCTGTTTTTGGCCCCGCCCACTTTCAAAATTTTAATCCCAGTCCCCCTGTGACCGACTGTGCCAAGTTTGAAGTCCCTGCCATTAACAGTAAAAGAATGACAGAAACTTATATATTGACATTGATTAGCAATAGGTAACATTTGATTGGCTGTTTTAAGCTCCGCCCATTTTTCTAAATTTTAACATTAACCACCATGTCATGGTCTGTGCCAAGTTTTGGACCTCTGGCTTTAAAACTGTGAGAGTGGCAGTATTTGAAAGCTTTACATTGAAGTGCATTGGTTAAATTTGATTGGATGCTAGTGGCTCCGCCCACTTTTTTTTATTTTTTGACCGCAATCACCCAGTGAGTAACTGAGCCAAGTTTGGGACACCTGGCATTTAAACTGTGATAATAGCAGCAGTTTATCATTTTTCATTAAGGTCAATGGCTGAAATCTGATTGGCTGTTGTTACCCCGCCCCCTTTTTTTACTAATTGCGAATCACAGTCACTCAGTCACTAACACTCCAAAGTTTATGAATGCTGGCATTTAACGTGTAAAAATGGCAGCAGTTTTATTGTTTTCTATTGAAAATCAATGAATGACATTTGATTGGTTGCTGGTGGCTCCACCCACTTTTTCAAAATTTGAAGTGTAAATCCCCAGGGACCACATTTGCGATATTCGAAGTCCCTGACATCAATATTGTGAGAATGGCAGTGTAATGATCGCTGCTGCAGCAGCTATTACTGGAAGTATTAGTGCTGCAGCTCAGGCAGTTCTGATCTATTTCCATGCAAGTTGCATAGCTTTGTCTGTCTTTCCCTGCTGTCAGCTTGTGACTGATTATCATTCACCTGTGTGGGAATCTGCATGTCTGCTCCCATTGGATGACCTCTGTATAAAGATCTGCTTCCTGCAGGGTTTCCTTGGGTTTTCATAGCTTCAGCTTAAGCCTGCCTTGCTGTCGCTTTAGCCCCCGATCGTGTTTCTTGTTATAAAGATACTTTGCTGGTCTTTGCATCATATATTGGTTCATTGCCAATATATATGCATACTAGCACGTTTATTATTTTCCTTGTATTTGTGTTACGTGATACATCAGTGTCGCTGATGTATACGTACACAAACTGTTTATATCCTGTGTGCAGTTAGTCAGCTTTCCAGCACGTTTTGGTAGGTTGCGCGTACCGTGACCACCCGTGCTGAGGTAGTTACCCTGCTCCTGGTTCTGTTTGTGGATTGCGTTCATCTCTGCGAAGAGATAACGGATCCTTCTGAATCCTGTCCTGTTACCGTTTGTGGATTGCGTTCATCTCTGCGAAGAGATAACGAATCTTTCTGAATCCTGTTCTGTTACTGTTTGTGGATTGCGTTCATCTCTGCGAAGAGATAACGAATCCTTCTGAATCCTGTTCTGTTACCGTTTGTGGATTGCGTTCATCTCTGCGAAGAGATAGCGAATCCTTCTGAGTCCTGTCCCCTGTATTACTCCAGTCTTAGTCAGCGTTCCTGCTTATGTCATATATCGGTTCATTGCCGATATATACATATGTTAGTCAGACGTTACAAATAGTTTCATTGATAGCTGTAATTGTAATACGCTAGGAAAACATACTTATTGTATATTTATCTGTGTTACGTTCATGTATCTTAATCCTGCTATTTTCTGACTATCCTGTCCTGTCTTTGTGAGGCACGCCATCGCCGCATCGCATTGGCTGCCTCATTCCAGTCTGTCTGGTTTTGGACGCTTGCTGTCGCTAAGTAGCCGCTAGCTAGCAAGCGTTCATTCTGTCTACCTGTCCTGATCTCCTCAGTTCTGGTTTGTGCGCTCAGCGCTACTTTGCGCTGAGACGTTATAACGAAAGCATTGTTTGTGGCTGTCAGATCTGCACCGGCTCTGTGCGCCACAATCTCCTATTGGAGTCAGTCCTCCCCTCCACTATACTAGGGATAGCCTGTTTCCTCGTGCTAGTGTGTGTACCTCCTCCACGCCAGCTCATGCGTTGCATGCTGACTGTGGAGAATACACCACCAAGCCTTACATTATGAAAACCCCATTACCAATCCCCATTGTGGGGGGGATTCCCAGAAAGTATGACACTGTTAATTATGGTTCCTGTTCCTTTAAGAAATTTGAAGAACTTAGCTCTGAAACAGAAAATGAGTTTTTCTCTGAATGTGCCAGGTTCCTGACCAATCCTGATCTCCAAGCGACTCCTGTTTCAACCTGGGCACTCCAACTAAGTTATATTTTGTTTAAAGGGGAATTATTCCAGTGGGCATTTGATGTTCTCAATCATTCCGATTTGAAAGAGAGACCACTGGAATTTCTAGCGTTTGTGATCCATAACTGGTTGCGCATAGATCCATTGCCTTTTCCTCTTAATGAACTCCTGGCAGCAGGCCAATCAGCTGCTCCTTCAATTGCTTGCAAGAATGAGCAGCAAGCAGAAAGTGTTACTGATAATTTTCCTGCAGCTTTGAATAAATCACCAAAAACCGCAAGGTCAAAGGCAAAACGCAAACGTTCTAAGAAACGTGTCCAATCTGCAGAATCGTTATCCTTAGCGACTGAGACCTATAATGAGATTCTGCCATTAACAGATAATGAAATGCAATTGTCTTTCAGGGGAGTTAAATGGACTTATGAAACTACTAATGAACTTTCCTCCCTGGCTAGGGAAAATAAAGATTTTTGTTTAAAAGAATTATCTGAGTATGATTATGAGGAGATATTACAGAGTATTGAACAAATCAACTTATTTGTAAAGCAAGGAAAGTTTGCATACACTACAGTTCAGCACTTGCTACAGGTATTGGAGATTCTTAGGAATAAGGAATCTGCCAATCACCTGCTAATTAACCCAATATATGTCCCTGCTACAATCATATCTGCAAACCATGATCTGCCTGTTAAGTATGCTTGGAATCCTCCATTTGAGAAAGGAGAGATGGAAGCTCTGGTCAATGAATGGAAGAATGATTCAAGTTCATTTTGTCAATTTTACAGTGCAAAAAGTGAATTGGTATTGAATGCATGCATTAAGTCTGCCTATAACCTAATAAAAACTGGTGTGTGTGAGTATGACTTTGTGGCTCCATTGATTGATGTGTGGGAACTGATTTTGGATGATTTTTATGTGACTCCGAATTCGCAAATTTGGCGTTCTGACCCGCCTGCTTCAGCACCTTTGGCTGATTCAGCAGGTGATTCGGAGCTCTTTTTGTGTGAAATTGAAGTTCCTGCAATTCCACCCTGTACCATGGATAACTCAGGGTTACTTCCCAGTAAAACAGAAGCCACTGATACATTCTTAACCTTGCCCTGCGCAAATTTCTCAGCAGAGAATCCAGAGGTCCTGCTGACTTCCGAGTCCAGCCTAGCCAGTACTCATGACTCTTTGTTTAGTGAAACAGACACCAGAAAAATCTTGCCTGTCTCTGCAAACACTTCTGCAGAAATTACTTGTGTTAATAAAGTTCAACTCCTGTCTGATCCAGCAGATGCCAATAGATGCACTACATCAGTTTCCGAGTCCCAGCAATCCTGTCTAGTAAACTCAGAACCCCAGCATCTGAATTTTCCAATTTTACAAATGAATGGTGATTCAGATGCGCAAACATTGTATCTTGATCTTCCTGTTTCTACACCTCGCTCTAGTTTCGTGAATAGCTCAGAGCATCTGCTATGTGAACCTGAAATCGCAGAATTATTACCTTGTTCAGAAAATTTTCCAATAAATTTGCCCTGTACCATGAATTGTGCAGTAGATCTCTCCAATGAAACTCAGGTCACAGAATCATTATGCTGTCCAGCAGGTGCTTCCATGGTTTTGCCCTGCAATATGGACTGTTCAGTGATCCTGTCCAGTGAAGCTGTGGTCGCAGAGTCTTATGCTTCACCCAGTACTTTGGATACTTTAAACCCTCTAGCAGAGGAGGCTGAAGCACTGCTTACCTCAGTTGGTGTTGCAGTAATATTCACTTGTCTAGCAGCTGTTTTGGAATTACAGTCTGCTCTAATAAAACTTGATGAATTTCTGCCCAGCAAAGCAGAAGCCATTGAAATATTGTCCTCGTCAGCAAGTGTGTCAGATACCTTGCCCTGTACACAGTCTGATTTAACCAATGTTGAGTCCCTCTCCAGTGTTGTAACAGCCGAGGAACTCCAGCCCTGTCCTCTGAATGTTTCAGAAGTCTTGCCCTGTAACATGGATAATTCTGATTCTCTGGTCAAAATAATAGAAATCTCAGAATTTCAGTCCGGTCTGATGAGTGTTTCTGAAACCCAGCCCTGTATCCTGAAAGATTCTAGTTCTCTGGCCGCTGTGGCAGAGGTTCCAGAGTCCCCTTCCTGTCCAGGGAATTCCTCAGTTTTGCCTAGTCCAGTGGGGGCTGCTGCAATACTGACTTGTTCTGCAGCGCCTCATGAGCTCCAATCCAGTGTATTAAATGAGTCTCTGTCCAGTCCAGAGGTAGTTGTGGAGTCCCTATCTGGTTCAGTGCATACATCAGAAGATTTGTCCTGTTTTGTTGGTGCCCCTGAATCTGATTTGTTACTGACTTTGCTGGAATCAGCGACATCTAAGTCTGATCCAGCATTCTCGTGTAAAAGTCCAGTGGTTGCGAAGTTTAGTCATGATGATTTTTTTTTGGCCAGTCCTGGTTTTGGTCCTGTCTTGGCTGACCCGGAGGCTCACAGTTCCTTGACATGCCCAGAGGTTTCTCTTGTGCCGGTGTGCCCAGATGTTCTTTGTGTGCCAGAATGCCCAAGTGTGTCTAAGGTGTTAGCGTGCTCTGATGCTTCCTTAGTGGGAACACGTTCTGATGTTGCCAGTCTGCCTGCATGCCCAGAGATGGTTCTGGTCCCTGAAAGCCCTGATATTGATGTTTGTCCTTGTGGCCCTGACTCGGGAATTGCCCTAGGTTCCATAGGGGTTCTTGATAGTTGTCCATGTGAGCCTAAGGGGCGTTCTGACCTATGGGGATCTCTTTGGAGCTTCAAGGTGTTCTGGGAGGTCTCTGAGAAAACCTGTCCTGGTACCTTGGACTGGTTCAACAGTGGGTTTTGTGTTGGTAAAGACAGTACCGGTGGGCATTGCAAAGGCTTTGGCGTTTCTGAACGGTTCCTGGAAGGCGGTGGGTATCGCTCAGGGAATTTCGGAGGGCTTTCTTCTGGAAATCATGGTTCTGATGGGTGTCACACTGGGGCTTGTGGTACTGATGGGCGTGGTTCTGTAGGTTCTGGTTCTGATGGGTCCAGTCTTGTGGGGACTGATTCTGGAATTCGGTCTTGCCGGGCTGTCCCGGTCATCATGAATTATCAGTCAGACTGTTTTGTTGGGAATTTCGGTTTTGAAAAGCGTCTGGAATCCGCTTTTAAAGGCGGGGGTACTGTAATGATCGCTGCTGCAGCAGCTATTACTGGAAGTATTAGTGCTGCAGCTCAGGCAGTTCTGATCTATTTCCATGCAAGTTGCATAGCTTTGTCTGTCTTTCCCTGCTGTCAGCTTGTGACTGATTATCATTCACCTGTGTGGGAATCTGCATGTCTGCTCCCATTGGATGACCTCTGTATAAAGATCTGCTTCCTGCAGGGTTTCCTTGGGTTTTCATAGCTTCAGCTTAAGCCTGCCTTGCTGTCGCTTTAGCCCCCGATCGTGTTTCATGTTATAAAGATACTTTGCTGGTCTTTGCATCATATATTGGTTCATTGCCAATATATATGCATACCAGCACGTTTATTATTTTCCTTGTATTTGTGTTACGTGATACATCAGTGTCGCTGATGTATACGTACACAAACTGTTTATATCCTGTGTGCAGTTAGTCAGCTTTCCAGCACGTTTTGGTAGGTTGCGCGTACCGTGACCACCCGTGCTGAGGTAGTTACCCTGCTCCTGGTTCTGTTTGTGGATTGCGTTCATCTCTGCGAAGAGATAACGGATCCTTCTGAATCCTGTCCTGTTACCGTTTGTGGATTGCGTTCATCTCTGCGAAGAGATAACGAATCCTTCTGAATTCTGTTCTGTTACTGTTTGTGGATTGCGTTCATCTCTGCGAAGAGATAACGAATCCTTCTGAATCCTGTTCTGTTACCGTTTGTGGATTGCGTTCATCTCTGCGAAGAGATAGCGAATCCTTCTGAGTCCTGTCCCCTGTATTACTCCAGTCTTAGTCAGCGTTCCTGCTTATGTCATATATCGGTTCATTGCCGATATATACATATGTTAGTCAGACGTTACAAATAGTTTCATTGATAGCTGTAATTGTAATACGCTAGGAAAACATACTTATTGTATATTTATCTGTGTTACGTTCATGTATCTTAATCCTGCTATTTTCTGACTATCCTGTCCTGTCTTTGTGAGGCACGCCATCGCCGCATCGCATTGGCTGCCTCATTCCAGTCTGTCTGGTTTTGGACGCTTGCTGTCGCTAAGTAGCCGCTAGCTAGCAAGCGTTCATTCTGTCTACCTGTCCTGATCTCCTCAGTTCTGGTTTGTGCGCTCAGCGCTACTTTGCGCTGAGACGTTATAACGAAAGCATTGTTTGTGGCTGTCAGATCTGCACCGGCTCTGTGCGCCACAATCTCCTATTGGAGTCAGTCCTCCCCTCCACTATACTAGGGATAGCCTGTTTCCTCGTGCTAGTGTGTGTACCTCCTCCACGCCAGCTCATGCGTTGCATGCTGACTGTGGAGAATACACCACCAAGCGTTACAGGCAGCCTTTTTAATTTTTCCCATTTAAATCAATTAACGAAATCTGATTGGTCGGTTTTGGCTCTGCCCACTTTTATGAATTTTAATCCCAGTCCCCCAGTGACCAACTGTGCCAAGTGTCAGGACCCTACCATTAACCGTCTGAGAGCAGCAGCAATTTTTATTTTTCCCATTTAAACTAATGGCTGAAATTTGATTGGCTGTGGTAGACTCCATCCACTTTTAATACATTTTAAACCCAGTCACCCAGTGACCCACTATGCCAAGTCTGGGAACTCTGGCTTTAATACTTTGAGAATTACAGCTGTTTACATGTTCTCATTGCAGTCAATAGGGAAAATCTGATTGGTTGTTTGTGGCTCCACCCACTTTTTTGGGTCCCCAAAATGTGACAGAATGTTTCAGCTTCACTCCCTGACCAAGTGACCCAAGTTTGGTGAGTGTAACTTCAAAGCTGTACGAGTGGCAAAAGTTTCAAAATTTCCAGTGAAAGTCTATGGGAAAAATGGGGTCTTTGGGGGTCCGCCACAGGGGCCCGGAGGGTGAAATTGCTTAAAAAAGCACAAGCAACCTATTCGGGTATGAGCCGAACAAGTGTGCAAAGTTTCAGAATTCTACTCCTTAAACTCTGGGAGGAGTAGCGTATAGAAATTTGCTAAATTTTCATTGGCCGCTGGTAGCTCCGCCTAATTTGGGGTGAGCCCCCAAAATACATCTTTTTATTTGGGGTGACACCAACCATATGTGGTCCGAGTTTGGGGAGTGTAGCTTCAAAATTGTACGAGTGGCAGTGATTTTAAATTTTTCCCTGTCAAAGTCAATACGAAAAAAGGGGTCTTCCGGGGTCCGCCGCAGGGGCCCGGAGGGTGCGATCGCTTAATAAAGCACAAGCAACGTACTTCGCTTGTTTGGCGCTTCTACCCCTAAAACTGTAGGAGGAGTAGCGTATAGAAAATGGGGGGGCGCCTATAATAATAAGAAGAACTAGATGGTGTCGTTTCTGAAGAAACCACAGGATGTTGGCTATGTGTCTGATTGGCTGTATGTGGCTCCGCCCACCTTGTCAAATTTTAACCCCAGCACCACATTTGCGATATTCGAGGTCCATGACATCAATAATGTGAGAATGGCAGCCTTTTTATTTTTCCCATACAAATCAATGAAAGAAATCTGGTTGGTTTTGGCCCCACCCACTTTTCTGAATTTTAATCCCAGTCCCCTGGTGACCAACTGTACCAAGTTTGAGGACCCTGCTATTAACTGTCTAAAAGCGGCAGAATTTTTACATTTTCCCATTTAAATGAATGGCTGAAATTTGTCTGTGGTAGACTCTGCCCACTTTTTCTAAATTTTAAACCCAGTCACCCAGCGACCCAGTGGGCCAAGTTTGGGAACTCTGGCTTTTATACTGTGAGAATTACAGCTGTTTACATATTCTCATTGAAGTCAATAGGGAAAATCTGATTGGTTGTTTGTGGCTCCACCCACTTTTTGGGGTCCCCAAAATGTGACAGAATGTTTTAGCATCACCCCATGACTAAGTGACCCAAGTTTGGTGAGAGTAACTTCAAAGCTGTACGAGTGGCGAAAGTTTCAAGTTTTCCAACGAAAGTCTATGGGAAAAATAAGGTCTTCGGGGGTCCACCACAGGGGCACGGAGGGTGGGATTGCTTAAAAAAGCACAAGCAATCTATTCGGGTATGAGCCAAACAAGTGTGCAAAGTTTCATAATTGTACTCCTGAAACTCTGGGAGGAGTAGCGTATAGAAAATTGCTAAATGTTCATTGGCTGGTGGTAGCTCCGCCCACTTTGGGTGCCCCCCAAAATACTTATTTTAATTTGGGGTGACACCAACAATATGTGGTCCGAGTTTGGGGAGTGTAGCTTCAAAATTGTACGAGTAACAGCGATTTTAAATTTTTCCCTGTCAAAGTCAATACGAAAAATGGGGGCTTCTGGGGTCTGCCGCAGGGGCGCGGAGGGTGGGATCGCTTAATAAAGCACAAGCAGCGTACTTCACTATAAGACGAATAAGTGTGGAAAGTGTGGCGCTTGAACCCCTAAAACTGTAGGAGGCGTAGCGTACAGAAAATGGGGGGCGCTAATAATAATAACTAGATGGTGTCGTTTCTGAAGAAACCACAGGATGTTGGCTATGTGTCTGATTGGCTGCATGTGGCTCCGCCCACCTTGCCAAATTTTAACCCCAGTCACCCAGTGACCCAGTGTGCCAAGTCTGGGAACTCTGGCTTTAATAATGTGAGAATTACAGCTGTTTACATTTTACCATTGAAGTCAATAGGGAAAATCTGATTGGCTGTTTTTGGCCAGCCCACTTTCAAAATTTTAATCCCAGTCCCCCTGTGACCGACTGTGCCAAGTTTGAAGTCCCTGCCATTAACAGTAAAAGAATGACAGAAACTTATATATTGACATTGATTAGCAATAGGTAACATTTGATTGGCTGTTTTAAGCTCCGCCCATTTTTCTAAATTTTAACATTAACCACCATGTCATGGTCTGTGCCAAGTTTTGGACCTCTGGCTTTAAAACTGTGAGAGTGGCAGTATTTGAAAGCTTTACATTGAAGTGCATTGGTTAAATTTGATTGGATGCTAGTGGCTCCGCCCACTTTTTTTTATTTTTTGACCGCAATCACCCAGTGAGTAACTGAGCCAAGTTTGGGACACCTGGCATTTAAACTGTGATAATAGCAGCAGTTTATCATTTTTCATTAAGGTCAATGGCTGAAATCTGATTGGCTGTTGTTACCCCGCCCCCTTTTTTTACTAATTGCGAATCACAGTCACTCAGTCACTAACACTCCAAAGTTTATGAATGCTGGCATTTAACGTGTAAAAATGGCAGCAGTTTTATTGTTTTCTATTGAAAATCAATGAATGACATTTGATTGGTTGCTGGTGGCTCCACCCACTTTTTCAAAATTTGAAGTGTAAATCCCCAGGGACCACATTTGCGATATTCGAAGTCCCTGACATCAATATTGTGAGAATGGCAGCCTTTTTAATTTTTCCCATTTAAATCAATTAACGAAATCTGATTGGTCGGTTTTGGCTCTGCCCACTTTTATGAATTTTAATCCCAGTCCCCCAGTGACCAACTGTGCCAAGTGTCAGGACCCTACCATTAACCGTCTAAGAGCAGCAGCAATTTTTATTTTTCCCATTTAAACTAATGGCTGAAATTTGATTGGCTGTGGTAGACTCCATCCACTTTTAATACATTTTAAACCCAGTCACCCAGTGACCCACTATGCCAAGTCTGGGAACTCTGGCTTTAATACTTTGAGAATTACAGCTGTTTACATGTTCTCATTGCAGTCAATAGGGAAAATCTGATTGGTTGTTTGTGGCTCCACCCACTTTTTTGGGTCCCCAAAATGTGACAGAATGTTTCAGCTTCACTCCCTGACCAAGTGACCCAAGTTTGGTGAGTGTAACTTCAAAGCTGTACGAGTGGCAAAAGTTTCAAAATTTCCAGTGAAAGTCTATGGGAAAAATGGGGTCTTTGGGGGTCCGCCACAGGGGCCCGGAGGGTGAAATTGCTTAAAAAAGCACAAGCAACCTATTCGGGTATGAGCCGAACAAGTGTGCAAAGTTTCAGAATTCTACTCCTTAAACTCTGGGAGGAGTAGCGTATAGAAATTTGCTAAATTTTCATTGGCCGCTGGTAGCTCCGCCTAATTTGGGGTGAGCCCCCAAAATACATCTTTTTATTTGGGGTGACACCAACCATATGTGGTCCGAGTTTGGGGAGTGTAGCTTCAAAATTGTACGAGTGGCAGTGATTTTAAATTTTTCCCTGTCAAAGTCAATACGAAAAAAGGGGTCTTCCGGGGGCCGCCGCAGGGGCCCGGAGGGTGAGATCGCTTAATAAAGCACAAGCAACGTACTTCGCTTGTTTGGCGCTTCTACCCCTAAAACTGTAGGAGGAGTAGCGTATAGAAAATGGGGGGGGCGCCTATAATAATAAGAAGAACTAGATGGTGTCGTTTCTGAAGAAACCACAGGATGTTGGCTATGTGTCTGATTGGCTGTATGTGGCTCCGCCCACCTTGTCAAATTTTAACCCCAGTGACCCAGTGTGCCAAGTCTGGGAACTCTGGCTTTAATACAGTGAGAATTACAGCTGTTTACATTTTCCCATTGAAGTCAATAGGGAAAATCTGATTGGCTATTTTTGGCCCCACCCACTTTTCAAATTTTAATCCCAGTCCCCCTGTGACTGACTGTGCCAAGTTTGAAGTCCCTGCCAGTAACAGTAAAAGAATGACAGCAACTTATATATTGACATTGAATAGCAATAGGTAACATTTGATTGGCTGTTTTAAGCTCCGCCCATTTTTCTAAATTTTAAAATTAACCACCATGTCATGGTCTGTGCCAAGTTTTGGACCTCTGGCTTTAAAACTGTGAGAGTGGCAGTATTTGAAAGTTTTACATTGAAGTGCATAGGTGAAATTTGATTGGATGTTAGTGGCTCCACCCACTTTTCCTGTTTTTGACCGCAGTCACCCAGTGAATAACTGAGCCAAGTTTGGGACACCTAGCATTTAAACTGTGATTTTAGCAGTGGTTTATCATTTTTCATTAAGGTCAATGGCTGAAATCTGATTGGCTGTTGTTGCCCCGCCCCCTTTTTTCCTACTTGTGAACCACAGTCACCCAGTGACTAACACTCCAAAGTTTGTGAATGCTGGCATTTAACGTGTAAAAATGGCAGCAGTTTTATATTTTTCCATTGAAAATCAATGAATGAAATTTGATTGGTTGCTGGTGGCTACGCCCACTTTTTCAGAACTTGAAGTGGAAACCCCCAGGGACCACATTTGCGATATTCGAGGTCCCTGACATCAATATTGTGAGAATGGCAGCCTTTTTAATTGTTCCCATTTAAATCAAGCAAAGAAATCTGATTGGTCGGTTCTGGCTCTGCCCACTTTTATGTATTTTGAGTGTTGACGTATAACATAAAATCTGATGGAAAGTGCCGGAAAGTCCTATCTGCTTCCACCGAGCCCCTCTTGTGATGTCATAATAGCCCCATGTTTACCTCTGTTGATGTCAGGGAAGTGATGTCATAATAGCCGTGTGTGTATATAAGCAGAGGTTGAGCATTGAGAGGCTCACTTTTGTCTCCACTTGCACAAGTGAAGACGATTGATTTTGCTCTCGAGCAATTTACTCATTAGTGAGATTCTCATTGGTGAACTATGTTGCGCTGCTGTAAAAGGCACCGCAAAATGAACCTCAGGCTTGAGGTTCAGCAGCCCTCTGTACAGCCAGCTGCCAATGCTGACCCAGAGCCACAACCACCAGCTAGGGGAAGAGCCCAGGCAGCTGTGCGTTCTATCAGGGCTTTCTTGGGCAGACTGTTCTACTGCTGTAGACCTGCCCCATCTACCGGGCGTTCTGCATTAGCACTGGAATATGTGGTATCGGATGATTCCGGTCATGTGGTGGAGGGAGTAGCTGGGTACCCAGCACCGGGATATCAGATATCGGTTATTTCACCTTATGTGGAGGAAGCAGAAGAGGCTGATGATTCTGGTCATGTGGTGGAGGAAGTAGCTGGGGAACCAGCGCCAGGATATCAGCTTTCTGATGTTTTGCCTTATGTGGATGTGGAGGAGAAGAAAGAAGCTGATGATTCCGGTCATGTGGTGGAGGAAGTAGCTGGGGAACCAGCGCCGGGATATCAGTTATCGGATGTCTCCCCCTTGGATGTTGACGAAGCAGAAGAAGCTGATGATTCCGGTCATGTGGAGGAGGTAGTAGCTGGGGAACCAGCGCCGGGATATCAGTTGTCGGATGTTTCACCTTTTGTGGATGTGGACTTAGGAGCTGATGATTCTGGTCATGTGGTGGAGGAAGTAGCTGGGGAACCAGCACCAGGGTATCAGCTTTCTGATGTTTCACCTCGTGTGGATGTGAAGGAGAAGGAAGAGGCTGATGATTCCGGTCATGTGGTGGAGGAAGTAGCTGGGAAACCAGCGCCGGGATATCAGTTATCGGATATCTCCCCCTTGGATGTTGACGAAGCAGAAGAAGCTGATGATTCCGGTCATGTGGAGGAGGAAGTAGCTGGGGAACCAGCGCCGGGATATCAGTTGTCGGATGTTTCACCTTTTGTGGATGTGGACTTAGGAGCTGATGATTCTGGTCATGTGGTGGAGGAAGTAGCTGGGGAACCAGCGCCGGGATATCAGCTTTCTGATGTTTCACCTCGTGTGGATGTGAAGGAGAAGGAAGAGGCTGATGATTCCGGTCATGTGGTGGAGGAAGTAGCTGGGAAACCAACGCCGGGATATCAGTTATCGGATATCTCCCCCTTGGATGTTGACGAAGCAGAAGAAGCTGATGATTCCGGTCATGTGGTGGAGGAAGTAGCTGGGGAACCAGCGCCGGGATATCAGTTGTCGGATGCTTCAGCTTTTGTTGATGTGGACTTAGGAGTTGATGACTCTGGTCATGTGGTGGAGGAAGTAGCTGGGGAACCAGCGCCAGGATATCAGCTTTCTGATGTTTCACCTCGTGTGGATGTGGAGGAGAAGGAAGAGGCTGATGATTCCGGTCATGTGGTGGAGGAAGTAGCTGGGGAACCAGCGCCGGGATATCAGTTATCGGATGTCTCCCTCTTGGATGTTGACGAAGCGGAAGAAGCTGATGATTCCGGTTATGTGGTGGAGGAAGTAGCTGGGGAACCAGCGCCGGGATATCAGTTGTCGGATGCTTCAGCTTTTGTTGATGTGGACTTAGGAGCTGATGATTCCGGTCATGTGGTGGAGGAAGTAGCTGGGGAACCAGCGCCGGGATATCAGCTTTCTGATGTTTCACCTCATGTGGATGTGAAGGAGAAGGAAGAGGCTGTTGATTCCGGTCATGAGGTGGAGGAAGTAGCTGGGGAATCAGCGCCGGGATATCAGTTGTCGGATGCTTCAGCTTTTGTTGATGTGGACTTAGGAGCTGATGATTCTGGTCATGTGGTGGAGGAAGTAGCTGGGAAACCAGCGCCAGGATATCAGCTTTCTGATGTTTCACCTCGTGTGGATGTGAAGGAGAAGAAAGAAGCTGATGATTCCGGTCATGTGGTGGAGGAAGTAGCTGGGGAACCAGCGTCGGGATATCAGTTATCGGATATCTCCCTCTTGGATGTTGACGAAGCAGAAGAAGCTGATGATTTCGGTCATGTGGTGGAGGAAGTAGCTGGGGAACCAGCGCCGGGATATCAGTTGTCGGATGTTTCACCTTTTGTGGATGTGGACTTAGGAGCTGATGATTCTGGTCATGTGGTGGAGGAAGTAGCTGGGGAACCAGCGCCAGGATATCAGCTTTCTGATGTTTCACCTCGTGTGGATGTGGAGGAGAAGGAAGAGGCTGATGATTCCGGTCATGTGGTGGAGGAAGTAGCTGGGGAACCAGCGCTGGAATATCAGTTATCGGATGTCTCCCCCTTGGATGTTGGCGAAGTGGAAGAAGCTGATGATTCCGGTCATGTGGTGGAGGAAGCAGCTGGGGAACCAGCGCCGGGATATCAGTTGTCGGATGCTTCAGCTTTTGTCGATGTGGACTTAGGAGCTGATGATTCCGGTCATGTGGAGGAGGAAGTAGCTGGGAAACCAGCGCCGGGATATCAGCTTTCTGATGTTTCACCTCGTGTGGCGAAGGAGGAAGAAGCTGGCCCGAGTGGAATCCAGACCATCAGGAAGCCACTGACTTTGGGCAGCTTCAACTTCCATAAACTTCTTGGAGAGGGGTCATTTGGCAAGGTTTACCTTGCTTCCCACCGAGCCAGAGACCAACAGCTGGCCATTAAAATGGTCAAGAAAAGGCCATTTATAAAGTATAATGACCCTGAGGAAATATTCATGGAGTGTCAGGTATTGAAGACCCTTGGGAAGGGTCCCTTTATCACTCAGCTCTACGGTACATTCCAGTCAAAGAATTACCTCTGCTTTGCCATGGAGTACCTGAGCGGGGGAGATCTGATGACACTTCTAGATGATGCTGACAAGCCATTTGACATTACGACCCTGAGACTGTTTGCTGCGCAGATGGTTATCGGCCTGGAGTACATCCACTCCAAGGGTGTCATCCACAGAGACATCAAGCCGGAAAACATCCTCCTGGATGGAGTCGGGAACATAAAGATTGCTGACTTCGGCCTGGCAGTGCAAGATGTCTTTGGGGATGACATGGTTGAAGGATGTAACGGGAGCTTGCACTATATGGCCCCGGAGGTGTTCCTAGAGATGGACTACGAACACTCAGTAGACTTCTTCTCTACGGGAATCATGCTTTTTTTGATGGCATGCCTCAAACACCCATTCATGGACAAGTGGGAGAAGGATGAGGCTGTCATCAAAAACTCCATTTATTACAATTATCCAGACTACCCGCCGGAGATGGACCCCACACTGAAAGACTTCCTGGAGAAGCTACTGTGTAAAAACCAGGAAGCGCGTAAAGATCAGATGAAAAACCTGAGGGAAGAGCCGTTCTTCATTTCCATAGACTGGAAGGCTGTGGAGTCCGGAGGGGTGCGGCCCCCATTCCGTGTGGAACCACCATAGGAAGAGCCGAGAGAGACCCCTACTCACTTGGACAACAACAACACTAGTACTATAATAGTTACATAGCTATAATAAAATGTGTAAAAATGACAGCAGTTTTATTGTTTTCTATTAAAAATCAATGAATGAAATTTGATTGGTTGCGGGTGGCTCCGCCCACTTTTTCTAAACTTGGAGTGGAAACCCCCAGCGACCACATTTGCGATATTCGAGGGCCCTGACATCAATATTGTGAGAATGGCAGCCTTGTATATTTTTACCATTTAAATCAATCAAAGAAATCTGATTGGTCGGTTTTGGCTCCGCCCACTTTTATGAATTTTAATCCCAGTCCCCCAGTGACCAACTGTGCCAAGTGTCAGGACCCTGCCACTAACCGTCTAAGAGCAGCAGCAATTTTTTTTATTTTTCCCTTTTAAACTAATGGCTGAAATTTGATTGGCTGTGGTAGACTCCGCCCACTTTTTATAAATTTTAAACCCAGTCACCCAGTGATCCACTGTGCCAAGTCTGGGAACTCTGGCTTTAATACTGTGAGAATTGCAGCGGTTTACATTTTCCCATTGAAGTCAATAGGGTAAATCTGATTGGTTGTGTGTGGCTCCGCCCACTTTTTTGGGTCCCCAAAATGTGACAGAATGTTTCAGCTTCACCCCATAACCAAGTGACCTAAGTTTGGTGAGGCGGTTGTCAGTCTGAACTGGATCACTGAGGGGAGAGCACTGACTGTTGGAGCTCTGCTCAAAGGACCTATCCGTGGTGTGCCTGTCCGACCATCAGTGCAGGAGGAGCGGAGATAGTCCGAACTTTAAGGCCCTGCTTAGGCCTTTCGTCGGCAGGAGCCTACCTTGCAGGCCGGCTGTCTCAGGATGGAGCAGGCGGCTCCAAAGCACCCTGATCCCACTGGCTTGGGAAGGGGAGGAACATTGACTGTGAAGGACACTGTAGCTTGGGTGCACGCAGTTGATGAATGCTGTTTCTTGATAAAAACTTTGAAGTTCCAGCTAAAGAATGCAATCTTTCGCTACGGAGTGAAATGGCAATCGAGCTTTCTGAATATGGACCCTGAACTGGTAAGCCTGAGACAGAGGATCCGTGAGCAGCAGGCTGTGCTTGAGGGCCTGAAAGCTTACGGGGGACCTATGAGTGAGGCCCTGGTGTGTCGTCAGAGGTTCCAAGCCATGTTAGCAAACAGTGATGATGAATATCTGAACGGAGGTGAGGGAGATTGCGTGGTTATGGAGAAAGGCAGTACGCCTGAGGAGCCTTCTGGTCAGGCGTCTCTCTTACCTGCCATGCATCAACCTACTGAGCAAATTACAGCTGTGCATGTTAAACCTGAAGTTGATGAAGATACGATCTTGGAGGTGATTGTCGGGAGGGAATCTTCCAAGACAGAGGTGGATAATGTATGTAAAGATGATAAAGCTTCCCTAACAGTCAAAGATGGTGGCAAATACGTTAAAACTTTACCTGTGGGGGTGTTGCCGTTGTCAGGGGCTGTGCAGATACATGATGGTTTGGGAGGCGTTATACAAACCTCCCTGGATCCTGACCCTGAGCAGTCAGCATCTGGAGATGATGGTGTGAGCCAAGAGTCCAAAGGAAAAGATAGAAGACCGAGAGCCCAATATAGTGTAATATGTATAAGCAAGATTGGAGGTATAAATGACTTGTAAGAATTATACTCACAAACCAGGGTTGCCAAGAAAGCAAAGGCAGGTGGTAAAGGCAGGTGGGGAGAACAAGCCTGTCCCCACTCAGGAGTAAAACGTCGCTCTCTGCGGATAGAGAATTTTTAGGGTGGGTCACCCTTCCACCAAGGGTGGACTTCTGAATGCTTGCAGGTGTACAGAGGCGCCGGGAGTATAAAAATGGCTAAAATGTTTAAAATGTTTAGGTTGCGGCGGTGGACCGGCTAACCACAAACTGACAACAAGGCTGTTGATTTTTCAAAAATAAATATACATAATTTATTCGATTGCTCCCAATAAAGTCGCAACGCGTTTCACGGGCAAAGAGACCCGCTTCTTCAGGCAATAAAGACAGGAGCAACAACACAGCGTCTGGTCTGGTTGATGCTTGGCCAAGCATCAACCAGACCAGACGCTGTGTTGTTGCTCCTGTCTTTATTGCCTGAAGAAGCGGGTCTCTTTGCCCGTGAAACGCGTTGCGACTTTATTGGGAGCAATCGAATAAATTATGTATATTTATTTTTGAAAAATCAACAGCCTTGTTGTCAGTTTGTGGTTAGCCGGTCCACCGCCGCAACCTAAACATTTTAAACATTTTAGCCATTTTTATACTCCCGGCGCCTCTGTACACCTGCAAGAGTCCAAAGGACTCATGCAGGTAGAAGGCATATTGCAAAAATGGTAAAATCCCCCATAGGCTTTCATTAGGCCCCTATTTCACTTTCCAAAATCTCAAATCTTTTCAAAGGGCAATGGCTCAGCAGTGGCAAATTTTCTAGCATTGTAGGAACTGTTAGGGGGATCATAACTGGTGAGTTTCGGGTCCCTAGGCCAAAGAGGTCATAGCCTAGGGTCACAAAAACCTGTTTATTTGGGCTATTTCAATGGTAGTGATGCTGACGTACATAAATCGCAGCCATGGCCGTTAGCAACGTCTGAATTTCACGAAATGTCTCATGCAGGTAGAAGACATATTGTTAGACTTGGATTCCAAAGATGGGGTCCCTACATTTCTGCAAACCAGAGTTACAGGGGTCCAAAATTGGTAAAATCCCCCATAGGCTTTCATTGCCTCCCTATTTCACTTTCCAAAATCTCACATCTTTTCAAAGGGCAATTGCTCAGCAGTGGCAAATTTTCTAGCATTGTAGGGACCCTTAGGGGGAACATGACTGGTGAGTTTCGGGCCCCTAGGCCAAAGAGGTCATAGCCTAGGGTCACAAAAACCTGTTTATTTGGGCTATTTCAATGGTAGTGATGCTGACGTACATAAATCGCAGCCATGGCCGTTAGCAACGTCTGAATTTCACGAAATGTCTCATGCAGGTAGAAGACATATTGTTAGACTTGGATTCCAAAGATGGGGTCCCTACATCTCTGCAAACCAGCGTTACAGGGGTCCGAAATTGGCAAAATCCCCCATAGGCTTTCATTGCCTCCCTATTTCACTTTCCAAAATCTCACATCTTTTCAAAGGGCAATTGCTCAGCAGTGGCAAATTTTCTAGCATTGTAGGGACCCTTAGGGGGAACATGACTGGTGAGTTTCGGGCCCCTAGGCCAAAGAGGTCATAGCCTAGGGTCACAAAAACCTGTTTATTTGGGCTATTTCTATGGTAGTGATGCTGACGTACATAAATCACAGCCATGGCCGTTAGCAACGTCTGAATTTCACGAAATGTCTCATGCAGGTAGAAGACATATTGTTAGACTTGGATTCCAAAGATGGGGTCCCTACATCTCTGCAAACCAGAGTTACAGGGGTCCAAAATTGGCAAAATCCCCCATAGGCTTTTATTGCCTCCCTATTTCACTTTCCAAAATCTCACATCTTTTCAAAGGGCAATTGCTCAGCAGTGGCAAATTTTCTAGCATTGTAGGGACCCTTAGGGGGAACATGACTGGTGAGTTTCGGGCCCCTAGGCCAAAGAGGTCATAGCCTAGGGTCACAAAAACCTGTTTATTTGGGCTATTTCAATGGTAGTGATGCTGACGTACATAAATCACAGCCATGGCCGTTAGCAACATCTGAATTTCACGAAATGTCTCATGCAGGTAGAAGACATATTGTTAGACTTGGATTCCAAAGATGGGGTCCCTACATCTCTGCAAACCAGAGTTACAGGGGTCCAAAATTGGTAAAATGTTTTGGGAACTGTATCCTTAGCCAAAGGGAACTGTGATTTGCTTATGCAGAGTGATGGGAAGGGAAGGGAGGTGGAAGTAAAGCTTACTAGAGTCAAATGTGATACCGTGTTTGGCAATATTGAGATAATGCAAAATGAGAATGGTAGTGTGAATTTGTTAATTGAAGATGAAGTGATTGAAAATGTTTCTTTAAATGAAAATGTGGATGTGGAAAAAAAAGAAAGTTGTGTAGAAAATGACATAAAAAGTAAAGAGAATAAACAGGAGGAGAAAGGGGCAGATGGGCAGGCTGCTGTTGATACATCTGTGGGTGCTTCAGGAGAAGGAGTGGTTGGGACCACAGAAAGTATGGAGGAGGTTGCGTTAGCTCTTGGTGCACTTGCAGATGTAGATGAAGTGCTGGGTGACTTCTATTCTGAAACTAAAAGGTATATTGTAACTGAACTTAAGCTTCTCATTCTTGATGTCCCCCAGCACCACATTTGCGATATTCGAGGTCCATGACATCAATAATGTGAGAATGGCAGCCTTTTTATTTTTCCCATACAAATCAATGAAAGAAATCTGGTTGGTTTTGGCCCCACCCACTTTTCTGAATTTTAATCCCAGTCCCCTGGTGACCAACTGTACCAAGTTTGAGGACCCTGCTATTAACTGTCTAAAAGCGGCAGCAGTTTTACATTTTCCCATTTAAATGAATGGCTGAAATTTGTCTGTGGTAGACTCTGCCCACTTTTTCTAAATTTTAAACCCAGTCACCCAGCGACCCAGTGGGCCAAGTTTGGGAACTCTGGCTTTTATACTGTGAGAATTACAGCTGTTTACATATTCTCATTGAAGTCAATAGGGAAAATCTGATTGGTTGTTTGTGGCTCCGCCCACTTTTTGGGGTCCCCAAAATGTGACAGAATGTTTTAGCATCACCCCATGACTAAGTGACCCAAGTTTGGTGAGAGTAACTTCAAAGCTGTACGAGTGGCGAAAGTTTCAAGTTTTCCAACGAAAGTCTATGGGAAAAATAAGGTCTTCGGGGGTCCACCACAGGGGCACGGAGGGTGGGATTGCTTAAAAAAGCACAAGCAATCTATTCGGATATGAGCCAAACAAGTGTGCAAAGTTTCATAATTGTACTCCTGAAACTCTGGGAGGAGTAGCGTATAGAAAATTGCTAAATGTTCATTGGCTGGTGGTAGCTCCGCCCACTTTGGGTGCCCCCCAAAATACTTATTTTAATTTGGGGTGACACCAACAATATGTGGTCCGAGTTTGGGGAGTGTAGCTTCAAAATTGTACGAGTAACAGCGATTTTAAATTTTTCCCTGTCAAAGTCAATACGAAAAATGGGGGCTTCTGGGGTCTGCCGCAGGGGCGCGGAGGGTGGGATCGCTTAATAAAGCACAAGCA
This sequence comes from Hyperolius riggenbachi, assembly GCF_040937935.1. Classification (NCBI taxonomy): domain Eukaryota; kingdom Metazoa; phylum Chordata; class Amphibia; order Anura; family Hyperoliidae; genus Hyperolius; species Hyperolius riggenbachi. The sequence continues at coordinate 226,837,975 of NC_090653.1, read as the reverse complement.
GCGTACTTCACTATAAGACGAATAAGTGTGGAAAGTGTGGCGCTTGAACCCCTAAAACTGTAGGAGGCGTAGCGTACAGAAAATGGGGGGCGCTAATAATAATAACTAGATGGTGTCGTTTCTGAAGAAACCACAGGATGTTGGCTATGTGTCTGATTGGCTGCATGTGGCTCCGCCCACCTTGCCAAATTTTAACCCCAGTCACCCAGTGACCCAGTGTGCCAAGTCTGGGAACTCTGGCTTTAATAATGTGAGAATTACAGCTGTTTACATTTTACCATTGAAGTCAATAGGGAAAATCTGATTGGCTGTTTTTGGCCCCGCCCACTTTCAAAATTTTAATCCCAGTCCCCCTGTGACCGACTGTGCCAAGTTTGAAGTCCCTGCCATTAACAGTAAAAGAATGACAGCAACTTATATATTGACATTGATTAGCAATAGGTAACATTTGATTGGCTGTTTTAAGCTCCGCCCATTTTTCTAAATTTTAACATTAACCACCATGTCATGGTCTGTGCCAAGTTTTGGACCTCTGGCTTTAAAACTGTGAGAGTGGCAGTATTTGAAAGCTTTACATTGAAGTGCATTGGTTAAATTTGATTGGATGCTAGTGGCTCCGCCCACTTTTTTTTATTTTTTGACCGCAATCACCCAGTGAGTAACTGAGCCAAGTTTGGGACACCTGGCATTTAAACTGTGATAATAGCAGCAGTTTATCATTTTTCATTAAGGTCAATGGCTGAAATCTGATTGGCTGTTGTTACCCCGCCCCCTTTTTTTACTAATTGCGAATCACAGTCACTCAGTCACCAACACTCCAAAGTTTATGAATGCTGGCATTTAACGTGTAAAAATGGCAGCAGTTTTATTGTTTTCTATTGAAAATTAATGAATGACATTTGATTGGTTGCTGGTGGCTCCACCCACTTTTTCAAAATTTGAAGTGTAAATCCCCAGGGACCACATTTGCGATATTCGAAGTCCCTGACATCAATATTGTGAGAATGGCAGCCTTTTTAATTTTTCCCATTTAAATCAATTAACGAAATCTGATTGGTCGGTTTTGGCTCTGCCCACTTTTATGAATTTTAATCCCAGTCCCCCAGTGACCAACTGTGCCAAGTGTCAGGACCCTACCATTAACCGTCTAAGAGCAGCAGCAATTTTTATTTTTCCCATTTAAACTAATGGCTGAAATTTGATTGGCTGTGGTAGACTCCATCCACTTTTAATACATTTTAAACCCAGTCACCCAGTGACCCACTATGCCAAGTCTGGGAACTCTGGCTTTAATACTTTGAGAATTACAGCTGTTTACATTTTCTCATTGCAGTCAATAGGGAAAATCTGATTGGTTGTTTGTGGCTCCACCCACTTTTTTGGGTCCCCAAAATGTGACAGAATGTTTCAGCTTCACTCCCTGACCAAGTGACCCAAGTTTGGTGAGTGTAACTTCAAAGCTGTACGAGTGGCAAAAGTTTCAAAATTTCCAATGAAAGTCTATGGGAAAAATGGGGTCTTTGGGGGTCCGCCACAGGGGCCCCGGAGGGTGAAATTGCTTAAAAAAGCACAAGCAACCTATTCGGGTATGAGCCGAACAAGTGTGCAAAGTTTCAGAATTCTACTCCTTAAACTCTGGGAGGAGTAGCGTATAGAAATTTGCTAAATTTTCATTGGCCGCTGGTAGCTCCGCCTAATTTGGGGTGAGCCCCCAAAATACATCTTTTTATTTGGGGTGACACCAACCATATGTGGTCCGAGTTTGGGGAGTGTAGCTTCAAAATTGTACGAGTGGCAGTGATTTTAAATTTTTCCCTGTCAAAGTCAATACGAAAAAAGGGGTCTTCCGGGGTCCGCCGCAGGGGCCCGGAGGGTGCGATCGCTTAATAAAGCACAAGCAGCGTACTTCGCTTGTTTGGCGCTTCTACCCCTAAAACTGTAGGAGGAGTAGCGTATAGAAAATGGGGGGGGGGGCGCCTATAATAATAAGAAGAACTAGATGGTGTTGTTTCTGAAGAAACCACAGGATGTTGGCTATGTGTCTGATTGGCTGTATGTGGCTCCGCCCACCTTGTCAAATTTTAACCCCAGTGACCCAGTGTGCCAAGTCTGGGAACTCTGGCTTTAATACAGTGAGAATTACAGCTGTTTACATTTTCCCATTGAAGTCAATAGGGAAAATCTGATTGGCTATTTTTGGCCCCACCCACTTTTCAAATTTTAATCCCAGTCCCCCTGTGACTGACTGTGCCAAGTTTGAAGTCCCTGCCAGTAACAGTAAAAGAATGACAGCAACTTATATATTGACATTGAATAGCAATAGGTAACATTTGATTGGCTGTTGTAAGCTCCGCCCATTTTTCTAAATTTTAAAATTAACCACCATGTCATGGTCTGTGCCAAGTTTTGGACCTCTGGCTTTAAAACTGTGAGAGTGGCAGTATTTGAAAGTTTTACATTGAAGTGCATAGGTGAAATTTGATTGGATGTTAGTGGCTCCACCCACTTTTCCTGTTTTTGACCGCAGTCACCCAGTGAATAACTGAGCCAAGTTTGGGACACCTAGCATTTAAACTGTGATTTTAGCAGTGGTTTATCATTTTTCATTAAGGTCAATGGCTGAAATCTGATTGGCTGTTGTTGCCCCGCCCCCTTTTTTCCTACTTGTGAACCACAGTCACCCAGTGACTAACACTCCAAAGTTTGTGAATGCTGGCATTTAACGTGTAAAAATGGCAGCAGTTTTATATTTTTCCATTGAAAATCAATGAATGAAATTTGATTGGTTGCTGGTGGCTACGCCCACTTTTTCAGAACTTGAAGTGGAAACCCCCAGGGACCACATTTGCGATATTCGAGGTCCCTGACATCAATATTGTGAGAATGGCAGCCTTTTTAATTGTTCCCATTTAAATCAAGCAAAGAAATCTGATTGGTCGGTTCTGGCTCTGCCCACTTTTATGTATTTTGAGTGTTGACGTATAACATAAAATCTGATGGAAAGTGCCGGAAAGTCCTATCTGCTTCCACCGAGCCCCTCTTGTGATGTCATAATAGCCCCATGTTTACCTCTGGTGATGTCAGGGAAGTGATGTCATAATAGCCGTGTGTGTATATAAGCAGAGGTTGAGCATTGAGAGGCTCACTTTTGTCTCCACTTGCACAAGTGAAGACGATTGATTTTGCTCTCGAGCAATTTACTCATTAGTGAGATTCTCATTGGTAAACTATGTTGCGCTGCTGTAAAAGGCACCGCAAAATGAACCTCAGGCTTGAGGTTCAGCAGCCCTCTGTACAGCCAGCTGCCAATGCTGACCCAGAGCCACAACCACCAGCTAGGGGAAGAGCCCAGGCAGCTGTGCGTTCTATCAGGGCTTTCTTGGGCAGACTGTTCTACTGCTGTAGAGCTGCCCCATCTACCGGGCGTTCTGCATTAGCACTGGAATATGTGGTATCGGATGATTCCGGTCATGTGGTGGAGGGAGTAGCTGGGTACCCAGCACCGGGATATCAGATATCGGTTATTTCACCTTATGTGGAGGAAGCAGAAGAGGCTGATGATTCTGGTCATGTGGTGGAGGAAGTAGCTGGGGAACCAGCGCCAGGATATCAGCTTTCTGATGTTTTGCCTTATGTGGATGTGGAGGAGAAGAAAGAAGCTGATGATTCCGGTCATGTGGTGGAGGAAGTAGCTGGGGAACCAGCGCCGGGATATCAGTTATCGGATGTCTCCCCCTTGGATGTTGACGAAGCAGAAGAAGCTGATGATTCCGGTCATGTGGAGGAGGTAGTAGCTGGGGAACCAGCGCCGGGATATCAGTTGTCGGATGTTTCACCTTTTGTGGATGTGGACTTAGGAGCTGATGATTCTGGTCATGTGGTGGAGGAAGTAGCTGGGGAACCAGCGCCAGGGTATCAGCTTTCTGATGTTTCACCTCGTGTGGATGTGAAGGAGAAGGAAGAGGCTGATGATTCCGGTCATGTGGTGGAGGAAGTAGCTGGGAAACCAGCGCCGGGATATCAGTTATCGGATATCTCCCCCTTGGATGTTGACGAAGCAGAAGAAGCTGATGATTCCGGTCATGTGGAGGAGGAAGAAGCTGGGGAACCAGCGCCGGGATATCAGTTGTCGGATGTTTCACCTTTTGTGGATGTGGACTTAGGAGCTGATGATTCTGGTCATGTGGTGGAGGAAGTAGCTGGGGAACCAGCGCCGGGATATCAGCTTTCTGATGTTTCACCTCGTGTGGATGTGAAGGAGAAGGAAGAGGCTGATGATTCCGGTCATGTGGTGGAGGAAGTAGCTGGGAAACCAACGCCGGGATATCAGTTATCGGATATCTCCCCCTTGGATGTTGACGAAGCAGAAGAAGCTGATGATTCCGGTCATGTGGTGGAGGAAGTAGCTGGGGAACCAGCGCCGGGATATCAGTTGTCGGATGCTTCAGCTTTTGTTGATGTGGACTTAGGAGTTGATGATTCTGGTCATGTGGTGGAGGAAGTAGCTGGGGAACCAGCGCCAGGATATCAGCTTTCTGATGTTTCACCTCGTGTGGATGTGGAGGAGAAGGAAGAGGCTGATGATTCCGGTCTTGTGGTGGAGGAAGTAGCTGGGGAACCAGCGCCGGGATATCAGTTATCGGATGTCTCCCTCTTGGATGTTGACGAAGCGGAAGAAGCTGATGATTCCGGTTATGTGGTGGAGGAAGTAGCTGGGGAACCAGCGCCGGGATATCAGTTGTCGGATGCTTCAGCTTTTGTTGATGTGGACTTAGGAGCTGATGATTCCGGTCATGTGGTGGAGGAAGTAGCTGGGGAACCAGCGCCGGGATATCAGCTTTCTGATGTTTCACCTCATGTGGATGTGAAGGAGAAGGAAGAGGCTGATGATTCCGGTCATGAGGTGGAGGAAGTAGCTGGGGAACCAGCGCCGGGATATCAGTTGTCGGATGCTTCAGCTTTTGTTGATGTGGACTTAGGAGCTGATGATTCTGGTCATGTGGTGGAGGAAGTAGCTGGGGAACCAGCGCCAGGATATCAGCTTTCTGATGTTTCACCTCGTGTGGATGTGAAGGAGAAGGAAGAAGCTGATGATTCCGGTCATGTGGTGGAGGAAGTAGCTGGGGAACCAGCGTCGGGATATCAGTTGTTGGATATCTCCCTCTTGGATGTTGACGAAGCAGAAGAAGCTGATGATTTCGGTCATGTGGTGGAGGAAGTAGCTGGGGAACCAGCGCCGGGATATCAGTTGTCGGATGTTTCACCTTTTGTGGATGTGGACTTAGGAGCTGATGATTCTGGTCATGTGGTGGAGGAAGTAGCTGGGGAACCAGCGCCAGGATATCAGCTTTCTGATGTTTCACCTCGTGTGGATGTGGAGGAGAAGGAAGAGGCTGATGATTCCGGTCATGTGGTGGAGGAAGTAGCTGGGGAACCAGCGCTGGGATATCAGTTATCGGATGTCTCCCCCTTGGATGTTGGCGAAGTGGAAGAAGCTGATGATTCCGGTCATGTGGTGGAGGAAGCAGCTGGGGATCCAGCGCCGGGATATCAGTTGTCGGATGCTTCAGCTTTTGTCGATGTGGACTTAGGAGCTGATGATTCCGGTCATGTGGAGGAGGAAGTAGCTGGGAAACCAGCGCCGGGATATCAGCTTTCTGATGTTTCACCTCGTGTGGCGAAGGAGGAAGAAGCTGGCCCGAGTGGAATCCAGACCATCAGGAAGCCACTGACTTTGGGCAGCTTCAACTTCCATAAACTTCTTGGAGAGGGGTCATTTGGCAAGGTTTACCTTGCTTCCCACCGAGCCAGAGACCAACAGCTGGCCATTAAAATGGTCAAGAAAAGGCCATTTATAAAGTATAATGACCCTGAGGAAATATTCATGGAGTGTCAGGTATTGAAGACCCTTGGGAAGGGTCCCTTTATCACTCAGCTCTACGGTACATTCCAGTCAAAGAATTACCTCTGCTTTGCCATGGAGTACCTGAGCGGGGGAGATCTGATGACACTTCTAGATGATGCTGACAAGCCATTTGACATTACGACCCTGAGACTGTTTGCTGCGCAGATGGTTATCGGCCTGGAGTACATCCACTCCAAGGGTGTCATCCACAGAGACATCAAGCCGGAAAACATCCTCCTGGACAGAGTCGGGAACATAAAGATTGCTGACTTCGGCCTGGCAGTGCAAGATGTCTTTGGGGATGACATGGTTGAAGGATGTAACGGGAGCTTGCACTATATGGCCCCGGAGGTGTTCCTAGAGATGGACTACGAACACTCAGTAGACTTCTTCTCTACGGGAATCATGCTTTTTTTGATGGCATGCCTCAAACACCCATTCATGGACAAGTGGGAGAAGGATGAGGCTGTCATCAAAAACTCCATTTATTACAATTATCCAGACTACCCGCCGGAGATGGACCCCACACTGAAAGACTTCCTGGAGAAGCTACTGTGTAAAAACCAGGAAGCGCGTAAAGATCAGATGAAAAACCTGAGGGAAGAGCCGTTCTTCATTTCCATAGACTGGAAGGCTGTGGAGTCCGGAGGGGTGCGGCCCCCATTCCGCGTGGAACCACCATAGGAAGAGCCGAGAGAGACCCCTACTCACTTGGACAACAACAACATTAGTACTATAATAGTTACATAGCTATAATAAAATGTGTAAAAATGACAGCAGTTTTATTGTTTTCTATTAAAAATCAATGAATGAAATTTGATTGGTTGCGGGTGGCTCCGCCCACTTTTTCTAAACTTGGAGTGGAAACCCCCAGCGACCACATTTGCGATATTCGAGGGCCCTGACATCAATATTGTGAGAATGGCAGCCTTGTTAATTTTTCCCATTTAAATCAATCAAAGAAATCTGATTGGTCGGTTTTGGCTCCGCCCACTTTTATGAATTTTAATCCCAGTCCCCCAGTGACCAACTGTGCCAAGTGTCAGGACCCTGCCACTAACCGTCTAAGAGCAGCAGCAATTTTTTTTATTTTTCCCTTTTAAACTAATGGCTGAAATTTGATTGGCTGTGGTAGACTCCGCCCACTTTTTATAAATTTTAAACCCAGTCACCCAGTGACCCACTGTGCCAAGTCTGGGAACTCTGGCTTTAATACTGTGAGAATTGCAGCGGTTTACATTTTCCCATTGAAGTCAATAGGGTAAATCTGATCGGTTGTGTGTGGCTCCGCCCACTTTTTTGGGTCCCCAAAATGTGACAGAATGTTTCAGCTTCACCCCATGACCAAGTGACCCAAGTTTGGTGAGGCGGTTGTCAGTCTGAACTGGATCACTGAGGGGAGAGCATTGACTGTTGGAGCTCTGCTCAAAGGACCTATCCGTGGTGTGCCTGTCCGACCATCAGTGCAGGAGGAGCGGAGATAGTCCGAACTTTAAGGCCCTGCTTAGGCCTTTCGTCGGCAGGAGCCTACCTTGCAGGCCGGCTGCCTCAGGATGGAGCAGGCGGCTCCAAAGCACCCTGATCCCACTGGCTTGGGAAGGGGAGGAACATTGACTGTGAAGGACACTGTAGCTTGGGTGCACGCAGTTGATGGATGCTGTTTCTTGATAAAAACTTTGAAGTTCCAGCTAAAGAATGCAATCTTTCGCTACGGAGTGAAATGGCAATCGAGCTTTCTGAATATGGACCCTGAACTGGTAAGCCTGAGACAGAGGATCCGTGAGCAGCAGGCTGTGCTTGAGGGCCTGAAAGCTTACGGGGGACCTATGAGTGAGGCCCTGGTGTGTCGTCAGAGGTTCCAAGCCATGTTAGCAAACAGTGATGATGAATATCTGAACGGAGGTGAGGGAGATTGCGTGGTTATGGAGAAAGGCAGTACGCCTGAGGAGCCTTCTGGTCAGGCGTCTCTCTTACCTGCCATGCATCAACCTACTGAGCAAATTACAGCTGTGCATGTTAAACCTGAAGTTGATGAAGATACGATCTTGGAGGTGATTGTCGGGAGGGAATCTTCCAAGACAGAGGTGGATAATGTATGTAAAGATGATAAAGCTTCCCTAACAGTCAAAGATGGTGGCAAATACGTTAAAACTTTACCTGTGGGGGTGTTGCCGTTGTCAGGGGCTGTGCAGATACATGATGGTTTGGGAGGCGTTATACAAACCTCCCTGGATCCTGACCCTGAGCAGTCAGCATCTGGAGATGATGGTGTGAGCCAAGAGTCCAAAGGACTCATGCAGGTAGAAGGCATATTGCAAAAATGGTAAAATCCCCCATAGGCTTTCATTAGGCCCCTATTTCACTTTCCAAAATCTCAAATCTTTTCAAAGGGCAATGGCTCAGCAGTGGCAAATTTTCTAGCATTGTAGGAACTGTTAGGGGGATCATAACTGGTGAGTTTCGGGTCCCTAGGCCAAAGAGGTCATAGCCTAGGGTCACAAAAACCTGTTTATTTGGGCTATTTCAATGGTAGTGATGCTGACGTACATAAATCGCAGCCATGGCCGTTAGCAACGTCTGAATTTCACGAAATGTCTCATGCAGGTAGAAGACATATTGTTAGACTTGGATTCCAAAGATGGGGTCCCTACATTTCTGCAAACCAGAGTTACAGGGGTCCAAAATTGGTAAAATCCACCATAGGCTTTCATTGCCTCCCTATTTCACTTTCCAAAATCTCACATCTTTTCAAAGGGCAATTGCTCAGCAGTGGCAAATTTTCTAGCATTGTAGGGACCCTTAGGGGGAACATGACTGGTGAGTTTCGGGCCCCTAGGCCAAAGAGGTCATAGCCTAGGGTCACAAAAACCTGTTTATTTGGGCTATTTCAATGGTAGTGATGCTGACGTACATAAATCGCAGCCATGGCCGTTAGCAACGTCTGAATTTCACGAAATGTCTCATGCAGGTAGAAGACATATTGTTAGACTTGGATTCCAAAGATGGGGTCCCTACATCTCTGCAAACCAGAGTTACAGGGGTCCAAAATTGGTAAAATCCCCCATAGGCTTTCATTGCCTCCCTATTTCACTTTCCAAAATCTCACATCTTTTCAAAGGGCAATTGCTCAGCAGTGGCAAATTTTCTAGCATTGTAGGGACCCTTAGGGGGAACATGACTGGTGAGTTTCGGGCCCCTAGGCCAAAGAGGTCATAGCCTAGGGTCACAAAAACCTGTTTATTTGGGCTATTTCAATGGTAGTGATGCTGACGTACATAAATCGCAGCCATGGCCGTTAGCAACGTCTGAATTTCACGAAATGTCTCATGCAGGTAGAAGACATATTGTTAGACTTGGATTCCAAAGATGGGGTCCCTACATCTCTGCAAACCAGCGTTACAGGGGTCCGAAATTGGCAAAATCCCCCATAGGCTTTCATTGCCTCCCTATTTCACTTTCCAAAATCTCACATCTTTTCAAAGGGCAATTGCTCAGCAGTGGCAAATTTTCTAGCATTGTAGGGACCCTTAGGGGGAACATGACTGGTGAGTTTCGGGCCCCTAGGCCAAAGAGGTCATAGCCTAGGGTCACAAAAACCTGTTTATTTGGGCTATTTCTATGGTAGTGATGCTGACGTACATAAATCACAGCCATGGCCGTTAGCAACGTCTGAATTTCACGAAATGTCTCATGCAGGTAGAAGACATATTGTTAGACTTGGATTCCAAAGATGGGGTCCCTACATCTCTGCAAACCAGAGTTACAGGGGTCCAAAATTGGCAAAATCCCCCATAGGCTTTTATTGCCTCCCTATTTCACTTTCCAAAATCTCACATCTTTTCAAAGGGCAATTGCTCAGCAGTGGCAAATTTTCTAGCATTGTAGGGACCCTTAGGGGGAACATGACTGGTGAGTTTCGGGCCCCTAGGCCAAAGAGGTCATAGCCTAGGGTCACAAAAACCTGTTTATTTGGGCTATTTCAATGGTAGTGATGCTGACGTACATAAATCGCAGCCATGGCCGTTAGCAACGTCTGAATTTCACGAAATGTCTCATGCAGGTAGAAGACATATTGTTAGACTTGGATTCCAAAGATGGGGTCCCTACATCTCTGCAAACCAGCGTTACAGGGGTCCGAAATTGGCAAAATCCCCCGTAGGCTTTCATTGCCTCCCTATTTCACTTTCCAAAATCTCACATCTTTTCAAAGGGCAATTGCTCAGCAGTGGCAAATTTTCTAGCATTGTAGGGACCCTTAGGGGGAACATGACTGGTGAGTTTCGGGCCCCTAGGCCAAAGAGGTCATAGCCTAGGGTCACAAAAACCTGTTTATTTGGGCTATTTCTATGGTAGTGATGCTGACGTACATAAATCACAGCCATGGCCGTTAGCAACGTCTGAATTTCACGAAATGTCTCATGCAGGTAGAAGACATATTGTTAGACTTGGATTCCAAAGATGGGGTCCCTACATCTCTGCAAACCAGAGTTACAGGGGTCCAAAATTGGCAAAATCCCCCATAGGCTTTTATTGCCTCCCTATTTCACTTTCCAAAATCTCACATCTTTTCAAAGGGCAATTGCTCAGCAGTGGCAAATTTTCTAGCATTGTAGGGACCCTTAGGGGGAACATGACTGGTGAGTTTCGGGCCCCTAGGCCAAAGAGGTCATAGCCTAGGGTCACAAAAACCTGTTTATTTGGGCTATTTCAATGGTAGTGATGCTGACGTACATAAATCGCAGCCATGGCCGTTAGCAACGTCTGAATTTCACGAAATGTCTCATGCAGGTAGAAGACATATTGTTAGACTTGGATTCCAAAGATGGGGTCCCTACATCTCTGCAAACCAGCGTTACAGGGGTCCGAAATTGGCAAAATCCCCCGTAGGCTTTCATTGCCTCCCTATTTCACTTTCCAAAATCTCACATCTTTTCAAAGGGCAATTGCTCAGCAGTGGCAAATTTTCTAGCATTGTAGGGACCCTTAGGGGGAACATGACTGGTGAGTTTCGGGCCCCTAGGCCAAAGAGGTCATAGCCTAGGGTCACAAAAACCTGTTTATTTGGGCTATTTCTATGGTAGTGATGCTGACGTACATAAATCACAGCCATGGCCGTTAGCAACGTCTGAATTTCACGAAATGTCTCATGCAGGTAGAAGACATATTGTTAGACTTGGATTCCAAAGATGGGGTCCCTACATCTCTGCAAACCAGAGTTACAGGGGTCCAAAATTGGCAAAATCCCCCATAGGCTTTTATTGCCTCCCTATTTCACTTTCCAAAATCTCACATCTTTTCAAAGGGCAATTGCTCAGCAGTGGCAAATTTTCTAGCATTGTAGGGACCCTTAGGGGGAACATGACTGGTGAGTTTCGGGCCCCTAGGCCAAAGAGGTCATAGCCTAGGGTCACAAAAACCTGTTTATTTGGGCTATTTCAATGGTAGTGATGCTGACGTACATAAATCACAGCCATGGCCGTTAGCAACATCTGAATTTCACGAAATGTCTCATGCAGGTAGAAGACATATTGTTAGACTTGGATTCCAAAGATGGGGTCCCTACATCTCTGCAAACCAGAGTTACAGGGGTCCAAAATTGGTAAAATATTTTGGGAACTGTATCCTTAGCCAAAGGGAACTGTGATTTGCTTATGCAGAGTGATGGGAAGGGAAGGGAGGTGGAAGTAAAGCTTACTAGAGTCAAATGTGATACCGTGTTTGGCAATATTGAGATAATGCAAAATGAGAATGGTAGTGTGAATTTGTTAATTGAAGATGAAGTGATTGAAAATGTTTCTTTAAATGAAAATGTGGATGTGGAAAAAAAAGAAAGTTGTGTAGAAAATGACATAAAAAGTAAAGAGAATAAACAGGAGGAGAAAGGGGCAGATGGGCAGGCTGCTGTTGATACATCTGTGGGTGCTTCAGGAGAAGGAGTGGTTGGGACCACAGAAAGTATGGAGGAGGTTGCGTTAGCTCTTGGTGCACTTGCAGATGTAGATGAAGTGCTGGGTGACTTCTATTCTGAAACTAAAAGGTATATTGTAACTGAACTTAAGCTTCTCATTCTTGATGTCCCCCAGCACCACATTTGCGATATTCGAGGTCCATGACATCAATAATGTGAGAATGGCAGCCTTTTTATTTTTCCCATACAAATCAATGAAAGAAATCTGGTTGGTTTTGGCCCCACCCACTTTTCTGAATTTTAATCCCAGTCCCCTGGTGACCAACTGTACCAAGTTTGAGGACCCTGCTATTAACTGTCTAAAAGCGGCAGCAGTTTTACATTTTCCCATTTAAATGAATGGCTGAAATTTGTCTGTGGTAGACTCTGCCCACTTTTTCTAAATTTTAAACCCAGTCACCCAGCGACCCAGTGGGCCAAGTTTGGGAACTCTGGCTTTTATACTGTGAGAATTACAGCTGTTTACATATTCTCATTGAAGTCAATAGGGAAAATCTGATTGGTTGTTTGTGGCTCCACCCACTTTTTGGGGTCCCCAAAATGTGACAGAATGTTTTAGCATCACCCCATGACTAAGTGACCCAAGTTTGGTGAGAGTAACTTCAAAGCTGTACGAGTGGCGAAAGTTTCAAGTTTTCCAACGAAAGTCTATGGGAAAAATAAGGTCTTCAGGGGTCCACCACAGGGGCACGGAGGGTGGGATTGCTTAAAAAAGCACAAGCAATCTATTCGGGTATGAGCCAAACAAGTGTGCAAAGTTTCATAATTGTACTCCTGAAACTCTGGGAGGAGTAGCGTATAGAAAATTGCTAAATGTTCATTGGCTGGTGCTAGCTCCGCCCACTTTGGGTGCCCCCCAAAATACTTATTTTAATTTGGGGTGACACCAACAATATGTGGTCCGAGTTTGGGGAGTGTAGCTTCAAAATTGTACGAGTAACAGCGATTTTAAATTTTTCCCTGTCAAAGTCAATACGAAAAATGGGGGCTTCTGGGGTCTGCCGCAGGGGCGCGGAGGGTGGGATCGCTTAATAAAGCACAAGCAGCGTACTTCACTATAAGACGAATAAGTGTGGAAAGTGTGGCGCTTGAACCCCTAAAACTGTAGGAGGCGTAGCGTACAGAAAATGGGGGGCGCTAATAATAATAACTAGATGGTGTCGTTTCTGAAGAAACCACAGGATGTTGGCTATGTGTCTGATTGGCTGCATGTGGCTCCGCCCACCTTGCCAAATTTTAACCCCAGTCACCCAGTGACCCAGTGTGCCAAGTCTGGGAACTCTGGCTTTAAAAATGTGAGAATTACAGCTGTTTACATTTTACCATTGAAGTCAATAGGGAAAATCTGATTGGCAGTTTTTGGCCCCGCCCACTTGCAAAATTTTAATCCCAGTCCCCCTGTGACCGACTGTGCCAAGTTTGAAGTCCCTGCCATTAACAGTAAAAGAATGACAGCAACTTATATATTGACATTGATTAGCAATAGGTAACATTTGATTGGCTGTTTTAAGCTCCGCCCATTTTTCTAAATTTTAACATTAACCACCATGTCATGGTCTGTGCCAAGTTTTGGACCTCTGGCTTTAAAACTGTGAGAGTGGCAGTATTTGAAAGCTTTACATTGAAGTGCATTGGTTAAATTTGATTGGATGCTAGTGGCTCCGCCCACTTTTTTTTATTTATTTTTTGACCGCAATCACCCAGTGAGTAACTGAGCCAAGTTTGGGACACCTGGCATTTAAACTGTGATAATAGCAGCAGTTTATCATTTTTCATTAAGGTCAATGGCTGAAATCTGATTGGCTGTTGTTACCCCGCCCCCTTTTTTTTACTAATTGCGAATCACAGTCACTCAGTCACTAACACTCCAAAGTTTATGAATGCTGGCATTTAACGTGTAAAAATGGCAGCAGTTTTATTGTTTTCTATTGAAAATCAATGAATGACATTTGATTGGTTGCTGGTGGCTCCACCCACTTTTTCAAAATTTGAAGTGTAAATCCCCAGGGACCACATTTGCGATATTCGAAGTCCCTGACATCAATATTGTGAGAATGGCAGCCTTTTTAATTTTTCCCATTTAAATCAATTAACGAAATCTGATTGGTCGGTTTTGGCTCTGCCCACTTTTATGAATTTTAATCCCAGTCCCCCAGTGACCAACTGTGCCAAGTGTCAGGACCCTACCATTAACCGTCTAAGAGCAGCAGCAATTTTTATTTTTCCCATTTAAACTAATGGCTGAAATTTGATTGGCTGTGGTAGACTCCATCCACTTTTAATACATTTTAAACCCAGTCACCCAGTGACCCACTATGCCAAGTCTGGGAACTCTGGCTTTAATACTTTGAGAATTACAGCTGTTTACATTTTCTCATTGCAGTCAATAGGGAAAATCTGATTGGTTGTTTGTGGCTCCACCCACTTTTTTGGGTCCCCAAAATGTGACAGAATGTTTCAGCTTCACTCCCTGACCAAGTGACCCAAGTTTGGTGAGTGTAACTTCAAAGCTGTACGAGTGGCAAAAGTTTCAAAATTTCCAATGAAAGTCTATGGGAAAAATGGGGTCTTTGGGGGTCCGCCACAGGGGCCCGGAGGGTGAAATTGCTTAAAAAAGCACAAGCAACCTATTCGGGTATGAACCGAACAAGTGTGCAAAGTTTCAGAATTCTACTCCTTAAACTCTGGGAGGAGTAGCGTATAGAAATTTGCTAAATTTTCATTGGCCGCTGGTAGCTCCGCCTAATTTGGGGTGAGCCCCCAAAATACATCTTTTTATTTGGGGTGACACCAACCATATGTGGTCCGAGTTTGGGGAGTGTAGCTTCAAAATTGTACGAGTGGCAGTGATTTTAAATTTTTCCCTGTCAAAGTCAATACGAAAAAAGGGGTCTTCCGGGGTCCGCCGCAGGGGCCCGGAGGGTGCGATCGCTTAATAAAGCACAAGCAACGTACTTCGCTTGTTTGGCGCTTCTACCCCTAAAACTGTAGGAGGAGTAGCGTATAGAAAATGGGGGGGGGCGCCTATAATAATAAGAAGAACTAGATGGTGTCGTTTCTGAAGAAACCACAGGATGTTGGCTATGTGTCTGATTGGCTGTATGTGGCTCCGCCCACCTTGTCAAATTTTAACCCCAGTGACCCAGTGTGCCAAGTCTGGGAACTCTGGCTTTAATACAGTGAGAATTACAGCTGTTTACATTTTCCCATTGAAGTCAATAGGGAAAATCTGATTGGCTATTTTTGGCCCCACCCACTTTTCAAATTTTAATCCCAGTCCCCCTGTGACTGACTGTGCCAAGTTTGAAGTCCCTGCCAGTAACAGTAAAAGAATGACAGCAACTTATATATTGACATTGAATAGCAATAGGTAACATTTGATTGGCTGTTTTAAGCTCCGCCCATTTTTCTAAATTTTAAAATTAACCACCATGTCATGGTCTGTGCCAAGTTTTGGACCTCTGGCTTTAAAACTGTGAGAGTGGCAGTATTTGAAAGTTTTACATTGAAGTGCATAGGTGAAATTTGATTGGATGTTAGTGGCTCCACCCACTTTTCCTGTTTTTGACCGCAGTCACCCAGTGAATAACTGAGCCAAGTTTGGGACACCTAGCATTTAAACTGTGATTTTAGCAGTGGTTTATCATTTTTCATTAAGGTCAATGGCTGAAATCTGATTGGCTGTTGTTGCCCCGCCCCCTTTTTTCCTACTTGTGAACCACAGTCACCCAGTGACTAACACTCCAAAGTTTGTGAATGCTGGCATTTAACGTGTAAAAATGGCAGCAGTTTTATATTTTTCCATTGAAAATCAATGAATGAAATTTGATTGGTTGCTGGTGGCTACGCCCACTTTTTCAGAACTTGAAGTGGAAACCCCCAGGGACCACATTTGCGATATTCGAGGTCCCTGACATCAATATTGTGAGAATGGCAGCCTTTTTAATTGTTCCCATTTAAATCAAGCAAAGAAATCTGATTGGTCGGTTCTGGCTCTGCCCACTTTTATGTATTTTGAGTGTTGACGTATAACATAAAATCTGATGGAAAGTGCCGGAAAGTCCTATCTGCTTCCACCGAGCCCCTCTTGTGATGTCATAATAGCCCCATGTTTACCTCTGGTGATGTCAGGGAAGTGATGTCATAATAGCCGTGTGTGTATATAAGCAGAGGTTGAGCATTGAGAGGCTCACTTTTGTCTCCACTTGCACAAGTGAAGACGATTGATTTTGCTCTCGAGCAATTTACTCATTAGTGAGATTCTCATTGGTGAACTATGTTGCGCTGCTGTAAAAGGCACCGCAAAATGAACCTCAGGCTTGAGGTTCAGCAGCCCTCTGTACAGCCAGCTGCCAATGCTGACCCAGAGCCACAACCACCAGCTAGGGGAAGAGCCCAGGCAGCTGTGCGTTCTATCAGGGCTTTCTTGGGCAGACTGTTCTACTGCTGTAGACCTGCCCCATCTACCGGGCGTTCTGCATTAGCACTGGAATATGTGGTATCGGATGATTCCGGTCATGTGGTGGAGGGAGTAGCTGGGTACCCAGCACCGGGATATCAGATATCGGTTATTTCACCTTATGTGGAGGAAGCAGAAGAGGCTGATGATTCTGGTCATGTGGTGGAGGAAGTAGCTGGGGAACCAGCGCCAGGATATCAGCTTTCTGATGTTTTGCCTTATGTGGATGTGGAGGAGAAGGAAGAAGCTGATGATTCCGGTCATGTGGTGGAGGAAGTAGCTGGGGAACCAGCGCCGGGATATCAGTTATCGGATGTCTCCCCCTTGGATGTTGACGAAGCAGAAGAAGCTGATGATTCCGGTCATGTGGAGGAGGTAGTAGCTGGGGAACCAGCGCCGGGATATCAGTTGTCGGATGTTTCACCTTTTGTGGATGTGGACTTAGGAGCTGATGATTCTGGTCATGTGGTGGAGGAAGTAGCTGGGGAACCAGCGCCAGGGTATCAGCTTTCTGATGTTTCACCTCGTGTGGATGTGAAGGAGAAGGAAGAGGCTGATGATTCCGGTCATGTGGTGGAGGAAGTAGCTGGGAAACCAGCGCCGGGATATCAGTTATCGGATATCTCCCCCTTGGATGTTGACGAAGCAGAAGAAGCTGATGATTCCGGTCATGTGGAGGAGGAAGTAGCTGGGGAACCAGCGCCGGGATATCAGTTGTCGGATGTTTCACCTTTTGTGGATGTGGACTTAGGAGCTGATGATTCTGGTCATGTGGTGGAGGAAGTAGCTGGGGAACCAGCGCCGGGATATCAGCTTTCTGATGTTTCACCTCGTGTGGATGTGAAGGAGAAGGAAGAGGCTGATGATTCCGGTCATGTGGTGGAGGAAGTAGCTGGGAAACCAACGCCGGGATATCAGTTATCGGATATCTCCCCCTTGGATGTTGACGAAGCAGAAGAAGCTGATGATTCCGGTCATGTGGTGGAGGAAGTAGCTGGGGAACCAGCGCCGGGATATCAGTTGTCGGATGCTTCAGCTTTTGTTGATGTGGACTTAGGAGTTGATGATTCTGGTCATGTGGTGGAGGAAGTAGCTGGGGAGCCAGCGCCAGGATATCAGCTTTCTGATGTTTCACCTCATGTGGATGTGGAGGAGAAGGAAGAGGCTGATGATTCCGGTCATGTGGTGGAGGAAGTAGCTGGGGAACCAGCGCCGGGATATCAGTTATCGGATGTCTCCCTCTTGGATGTTGACGAAGCGGAAGAAGCTGATGATTCCGGTTATGTGGTGGAGGAAGTAGCTGGGGAACCAGCGCCGGGATATCAGTTGTCGGATGCTTCAGCTTTTGTTGATGTGGACTTAGGAGCTGATGATTCCGGTCATGTGGTGGAGGAAGTAGCTAGGGAACCAGCGCCGGGATATCAGCTTTCTGATGTTTCACCTCATGTGGATGTGAAGGAGAAGGAAGAGGCTGATGATTCCGGTCATGAGGTGGAGGAAGTAGCTGGGGAACCAGCGCCGGGATATCAGTTGTCGGATGCTTCAGCTTTTGTTGATGTGGACTTAGGAGCTGATGATTCTGGTCATGTGGTGGAGGAAGTAGCTGGGGAACCAGCGCCAGGATATCAGCTTTCTGATGTTTCACCTCGTGTGGATGTGAAGGAGAAGGAAGAAGCTGATGATTCCGGTCATGTGGTGGAGGAAGTAGCTGGGGAACCAGCGTCGGGATATCAGTTGTCGGATATCTCCCTCTTGGATGTTGACGAAGCAGAAGAAGCTGATGATTTCGGTCATGTGGTGGAGGAAGTAGCTGGGGAACCAGCGCCGGGATATCAGTTGTCGGATGTTTCACCTTTTGTGGATGTGGACTTAGGAGCTGATGATTCTGGTCATGTGGTGGAGGAAGTAGCTGGGGAACCAGCGCCAGGATATCAGCTTTCTGATGTTT
This sequence comes from Hyperolius riggenbachi, assembly GCF_040937935.1. Taxonomy (NCBI): domain Eukaryota; kingdom Metazoa; phylum Chordata; class Amphibia; order Anura; family Hyperoliidae; genus Hyperolius; species Hyperolius riggenbachi. Next base: position 226,819,695 of record NC_090653.1, on the reverse strand, counting down.
CACCTCGTGTGTATGTGGAGGAGAAGGAAGAGGCTGATGATTCCGGTCATGTGGTGGAGGAAGTAGCTGGGGAACCAGCGCTGGGATATCAGTTATCGGATTTCTCCCCCTTGGATGTTGGCGAAGTGGAAGAAGCTGATGATTCCGGTCATGTGGTGGAGGAAGCAGCTGGGGAACCAGCGCCGGGATATCAGTTGTCGGATGCTTCAGCTTTTGTCGATGTGGACTTAGGAGCTGATGATTCCGGTCATGTGGAGGAGGAAGTAGCTGGGAAACCAGCGCCGGGATATCAGCTTTCTGATGTTTCACCTCGTGTGGCGAAGGAGGAAGAAGCTGGCCCGAGTGGAATCCAGACCATCAGGAAGCCACTGACTTTGGGCAGCTTCAACTTCCATAAACTTCTTGGAGAGGGGTCATTTGGCAAGGTTTACCTTGCTTCCCACCGAGCCAGAGACCAACAGCTGGCCATTAAAATGGTCAAGAAAAGGCCATTTATAAAGTATAATGACCCTGAGGAAATATTCATGGAGTGTCAGGTATTGAAGACCCTTGGGAAGGGTCCCTTTATCACTCAGCTCTACGGTACATTCCAGTCAAAGAATTACCTCTGCTTTGCCATGGAGTACCTGAGCGGGGGAGATCTGATGACACTTCTAGATGATGCTGACAAGCCATTTGACATTACGACCCTGAGACTGTTTGCTGCGCAGATGGTTATCGGCCTGGAGTACATCCACTCCAAGGGTGTCATCCACAGAGACATCAAGCCGGAAAACATCCTCCTGGATGGAGTCGGGAACATAAAGATTGCTGACTTCGGCCTGGCAGTGCAAGATGTCTTTGGGGATGACATGGTTGAAGGATGTAACGGGAGCTTGCACTATATGGCCCCGGAGGTGTTCCTAGAGATGGACTACGAACACTCAGTAGACTTCTTCTCTACGGGAATCATGCTTTTTTTGATGGCATGCCTCAAACACCCATTCATGGACAAGTGGGAGAAGGATGAGGCTGTCATCAAAAACTCCATTTATTACAATTATCCAGACTACCCGCCGGAGATGGACCCCACACTGAAAGACTTCCTGGAGAAGCTACTGTGTAAAAACCAGGAAGCGCGTAAAGATCAGATGAAAAACCTGAGGGAAGAGCCGTTCTTCATTTCCATAGACTGGAAGGCTGTGGAGTCCGGAGGGGTGCGGCCCCCATTCCGTGTGGAACCACCATAGGAAGAGCCGAGAGAGACCCCTACTCACTTGGACAACAACAACACTAGTACTATAATAGTTACATAGCTATAATAAAATGTGTAAAAATGACAGCAGTTTTATTGTTTTCTATTAAAAATCAATGAATGAAATTTGATTGGTTGTGGGTGGCTCCGCCCACTTTTTCTAAACTTGGAGTGGAAACCCCCAGCGACCACATTTGCGATATTCGAGGGCCCTGACATCAATATTGTGAGAATGGCAGCCTTGTATATTTTTACCATTTAAATCAATCAAAGAAATCTGATTGGTCGGTTTTGGCTCCGCCCACTTTTATGAATTTTAATCCCAGTCCCCCAGTGACCAACTGTGCCAAGTGTCAGGACCCTGCCACTAACCGTCTAAGAGCAGCAGCAATTTTTTTTATTTTTCCCTTTTAAACTAATGGCTGAAATTTGATTGGCTGTGGTAGACTCCGCCCACTTTTTATAAATTTTAAACCCAGTCACCCAGTGATCCACTGTGCCAAGTCTGGGAACTCTGGCTTTAATACTGTGAGAATTGCAGCGGTTTACATTTTCCCATTGAAGTCAATAGGGTAAATCTGATTGGTTGTGTGTGGCTCCGCCCACTTTTTTGGGTCCCCAAAATGTGACAGAATGTTTCAGCTTCACCCCATAACCAAGTGACCCAAGTTTGGTGAGGCGGTTGTCAGTCTGAACTGGATCACTGAGGGGAGAGCATTGACTGTTGGAGCTCTGCTCAAAGGACCTATCCGTGGTGTGCCTGTCCGACCATCAGTGCAGGAGGAGCGGAGATAGTCCGAACTTTAAGGCCCTGCTTAGGCCTTTCGTCGGCAGGAGCCTACCTTGCAGGCCGGCTGTCTCAGGATGGAGCAGGCGGCTCCAAAGCACCCTGATCCCACTGGCTTGGGAAGGGGAGGAACATTGACTGTGAAGGACACTGTAGCTTGGGTGCACGCAGTTGATGAATGCTGTTTCTTGATAAAAACTTTGAAGTTCCAGCTAAAGAATGCAATCTTTCGCTACGGAGTGAAATGGCAATCGAGCTTTCTGAATATGGACCCTGAACTGGTAAGCCTGAGACAGAGGATCCGTGAGCAGCAAGCTGTGCTTGAGGGCCTGAAAGCTTACGGGGGACCTATGAGTGAGGCCCTGGTGTGTCGTCAGAGGTTCCAAGCCATGTTAGCAAACAGTGATGATGAATATCTGAACGGAGGTGAGGGAGATTGCGTGGTTATGGAGAAAGGCAGTACGCCTGAGGAGCCTTCTGGTCAGGCGTCTCTCTTACCTGCCATGCATCAACCTACTGAGCAAATTACAGCTGTGCATGTTAAACCTGAAGTTGATGAAGATACGATCTTGGAGGTGATTGTCGGGAGGGAATCTTCCAAGACAGAGGTGGATAATGTATGTAAAGATGATAAAGCTTCCCTAACAGTCAAAGATGGTGGCAAATACGTTAAAACTTTACCTGTGGGGGTGTTGCCGTTGTCAGGGGCTGTGCAGATACATGATGGTTTGGGAGGCGTTATACAAACCTCCCTGGATCCTGACCCTGAGCAGTCAGCATCTGGAGATGATGGTGTGAGCCAAGAGTCCAAAGGACTCATGCAGGTAGAAGGCATATTGCAAAAATGGTAAAATCCCCCATAGGCTTTCATTAGGCCCCTATTTCACTTTCCAAAATCTCAAATCTTTTCAAAGGGCAATGGCTCAGCAGTGGCAAATTTTCTAGCATTGTAGGAACTGTTAGGGGGATCATAACTTGTGAGTTTCGGGTCCCTAGGCCAAAGAGGTCATAGCCTAGGGTCACAAAAACCTGTTTATTTGGGCTATTTCAATGGTAGTGATGCTGACGTACATAAATCGCAGCCATGGCCGTTAGCAACGTCTGAATTTCACGAAATGTCTCATGCAGGTAGAAGACATATTGTTAGACTTGGATTCCAAAGATGGGGTCCCTACATTTCTGCAAACCAGAGTTACAGGGGTCCAAAATTGGTAAAATCCCCCATAGGCTTTCATTGCCTCCCTATTTCACTTTCCAAAATCTCACATCTTTTCAAAGGGCAATTGCTCAGCAGTGGCACATTTTCTAGCATTGTAGGGACCCTTAGGGGGAACATGACTGGTGAGTTTCGGGCCCCTAGGCCAAAGAGGTCATAGCCTAGGGTCACAAAAACCTGTTTATTTGGGCTATTTCAATGGTAGTGATGCTGACGTACATAAATCGCAGCCATGGCCGTTAGCAACGTCTGAATTTCACGAAATGTCTCATGCAAGTAGAAGACATATTGTTAGACTTGGATTCCAAAGATGGGGTCCCTACATCTCTGCAAACCAGCGTTACAGGGGTCCGAAATTGGCAAAATCCCCCATAGGCTTTCATTGCCTCCCTATTTCACTTTCCAAAATCTCACATCTTTTCAAAGGGCAATTGCTCAGCAGTGGCAAATTTTCTAGCATTGTAGGGACCCTTAGGGGGAACATGACTGGTGAGTTTCGGGCCCCTAGGCCAAAGAGGTCATAGCCTAGGGTCACAAAAACCTGTTTATTTGGGCTATTTCTATGGTAGTGATGCTGACGTACATAAATCACAGCCATGGCCGTTAGCAACGTCTGAATTTCACGAAATGTCTCATGCAGGTAGAAGACATATTGTTAGACTTGGATTCCAAAGATGGGGTCCCTACATCTCTGCAAACCAGAGTTACAGGGGTCCAAAATTGGCAAAATCCCCCATAGGCTTTTATTGCCTCCCTATTTCACTTTCCAAAATCTCACATCTTTTCAAAGGGCAATTGCTCAGCAGTGGCAAATTTTCTAGCATTGTAGGGACCCTTAGGGGGAACATGACTGGTGAGTTTCGGGCCCCTAGGCCAAAGAGGTCATAGCCTAGGGTCACAAATACCTGTTTATTTGGGCTATTTCAATGGTAGTGATGCTGACGTACATAAATCACAGCCATGGCCGTTAGCAACATCTGAATTTCACGAAATGTCTCATGCAGGTAGAAGACATATTGTTAGACTTGGATTCCAAAGATGGGGTCCCTACATCTCTGCAAACCAGAGTTACAGGGGTCCAAAATTGGTAAAATGTTTTGGGAACTGTATCCTTAGCCAAAGAGAACTGTGATTTGCTTATGCAGAGTGATGGGAAGGGAAGGGAGGTGGAAATAAAGCTTACTAGAGTCAAATGTGATACCGTGTTTGGCAATATTGAGATAATGCAAAATGAGAATGGTAGTGTGAATTTGTTAATTGAAGATGAAGTGATTGAAAATGTTTCTTTAAATGAAAATGTGGATGTGGAAAAAAAAAGAAAGTTGTGTAGAAAATGACATAAAAAGTAAAGAGAATAAACAGGAGGAGAAAGGGGCAGATGGGCAGGCTGCTGTTGATACATCTGTGGGTGCTTCAGGAGAAGGAGTGGTTGGGACCACAGAAAGTATGGAGGAGGTTGCGTTAGCTCTTGGTGCACTTGCAGATGTAGATGAAGTGCTGGGTGACTTCTATTCTGAAACTAAAAGGTATATTGTAACTGAACTTAAGCTTCTCATTCTTGATGTCCCCCAGCACCACATTTGTGATATTCGAGGTCCATGACATCAATAATGTGAGAATGGCAGCCTTTTTATTTTTCCCATACAAATCAATGAAAGAAATCTGGTTGGTTTTGGCCCCACCCACTTTTCTGAATTTTAATCCCAGTCCCCTGGTGACCAACTGTGCCAAGTTTGAGGACCCTGCTATTAACTGTCTAAAAGCGGCAGCAGTTTTACATTTTCCCATTTAAATGAATGGCTGAAATTTGTCTGTGGTAGACTCTACCCACTTTTTCTAAATTTTAAACCCAGTCACCCAGCGACCCAGTGGGCCAAGTTTGGGAACTCTGGCTTTTATACTGTGAGAATTACAGCTGTTTACATATTCTCATTGAAGTCAATAGGGAAAATCTGATTGGTTGTTTGTGGCTCCACCCACTTTTTGGGGTCCCCAAAATGTGACAGAATGTTTTAGCATCACCCCATGACTAAGTGACCCAAGTTTGGTGAGAGTAACTTCAAAGCTGTACGAGTGGCGAAAGTTTCAAGTTTTCCAACGAAAGTCTATGGGAAAAATAAGGTCTTCGGGGGTCCACCACAGGGGCATGGAGGGTGGGATTGCTTAAAAAAGCACAAGCAATCTATTCGGGTATGAGCCAAACAAGTGTGCAAAGTTTCATAATTGTACTCCTGAAACTCTGGGAGGAGTAGCGTATAGAAAATTGCTAAATGTTCATTGGCTGGTGGTAGCTCCGCCCACTTTGGGTGCCCCCCAAAATACTTATTTTAATTTGGGGTGACACCAACAATATGTGGTCCGAGTTTGGGGAGTGTAGCTTCAAAATTGTACGAGTAACAGCGATTTTAAATTTTTCCCTGTCAAAGTCAATACGAAAAATGGGGGCTTCTGGGGTCTGCCGCAGGGGCGCGGAGGGTGGGATCGCTTAATAAAGCACAAGCAGCGTACTTCACTATAAGACGAATAAGTGTGGAAAGTGTGGCGCTTGAACCCCTAAAACTGTAGGAGGCGTAGCGTACAGAAAATGGGGGGCGCTAATAATAATAACTAGATGGTGTCGTTTCTGAAGAAACCACAGGATGTTGGCTATGTGTCTGATTGGCTGCATGTGGCTCCGCCCACCTTGCCAAATTTTAACCCCAGTCACCCAGTGACCCAGTGTGCCAAGTCTGGGAACTCTGGCTTTAATAATGTGAGAATTACAGCTGTTTACATTTTACCATTGAAGTCAATAGGGAAAATCTGATTGGCTGTTTTTGGCCCCGCCCACTTTCAAAATTTTAATCCCAGTCCCCCTGTGACCGACTGTGCCAAGTTTGAAGTCCCTGCCATTAACAGTAAAAGAATGACAGCAACTTATATATTGACATTGATTAGCAATAGGTAACATTTGATTGGCTGTTTTAAGCTCCGCCCATTTTTCTAAATTTTAACATTAACCACCATGTCATGGTCTGTGCCAAGTTTTGGACCTCTGGCTTTAAAACTGTGAGAGTGGCAGTATTTGAAAGCTTTACATTGAAGTGCATTGGTTAAATTTGATTGGATGCTAGTGGCTCCGCCCACTTTTTTTTATTTTTTGACCGCAATCACCCAGTGAGTAACTGAGCCAAGTTTGGGACACCTGGCATTTAAACTGTGATAATAGCAGCAGTTTATCATTTTTCATTAAGGTCAATGGCTGAAATCTGATTGGCTGTTGTTACCTCGCCCCCTTTTTTTACTAATTGCGAATCACAGTCACTCAGTCACTAACAAGACTTAAATTATATAGCGAGCATTACTACATTGTTATTCATGGTTCTCCATTCTAAGGATAAGAATAATTATTTACCACAAAAGAAAAAGTATCCCTTTAAGAATGGAGTCCTGTATCTATATATATACTTCAGAGTCATGTATCAAAATTGAAAAAGTCTTTATTCACATCCTATCACAATCACAAACATTAAAACAATAAAATGCCCCCATATGTCCCACAATAAGTGGACCGCCAGAGAAAATATAATAAATAGTCACATATATCAAAATACACAATTTACCATGTAGTCATAACCAACCAGCATCAACTATTAAAGTGCTCAGTGCAAAACAAAACTCCTACCAATGAATAAATCCACCTGCATAAAATCAATAAGGACTGTGGGCTGCGACACACACCCAGAAATCCGGATATGTATCCCAGACCACAGTCTACACAATATCTGTCCTCAAATCAGTGAATATGAAACCAACACATATAAATTGTGCAAAGTATACAATAAAAGTGCTTAAGAATAACGCTGGAGGATAACTCACATGTAATGAAATGGTCCTGGCGTGGGGGTAGATCGCCTTACGCGCTCGCAGGACTGACTGTCCGCTTCCACTGAGGCTAATTTCCACAGTGACTATGTGCAGCTTAAATGTCCGTAGGGCGCGGGGCGGATTCCTAATTAATGTACGTGGCCACGTACTCTAACCCCGCTGCCCGGCGCGTAGATGACACGCCGTTCAGCAGGATCCTATCATTTCCTGGGAGCTATGTGCGCTTGCGCAATGCGGACCAACGTCCGCATTCCTGTTGCTATGCGTATTGCGTCATATTGCGTCCTATAGACCCGCACGTCACACGCAAGTGCGACAGTGCGTTCCAGGCTGTGAAGTACTGCGTCCCAGTGCCCTCCTATTGACATACCAAGCTGCATGAATTAAATAACCATAATAACATCATTACATGTACATGAATCATACAATTACATATCCAAACAATAAATTAAAATACAATATCACAATATCACAATATACAAAGAACGGATCCCATAATTGAAGTCCCTTGTTCCAATAGGCCATATTTGGTACTCTACTGCCATCCGGTGTAGAAATATATATTGGCACTAGAAAATCTAAAAAATTGAAACAATAATAATATTTGATTATCAAGCGGCACTTTTAAGTTATCCAATGCATAAGTCTCACCATGTCTCACCATGTCTCCCCATGCATAAGTCTCACCATGTCTCCCCAGGTGTTCACACTATATTTTATACAACTGCTGCCTCCAAACACATAAGTCCCAGCAGATAATTGCCTCAAGACCAAAAGACCGTGGGGCCTTAATGAGGACTATAATTATGGTTGCTTTCTAAAATAGATTTGGCCTGGGGGTGTTTACCATATTAATCCCTTTTCTTTCATACGTTTATATCTTGTAGAATTTATTATCTTTGAACTAGGTGAAATGCAGGGGAGGTGAGTATTATAACATTATATCTTTTTTTGCATTATACCTATCATGTCTGTCTCAGTAATGTCTTGATTGAAAATTTAAATTTTTTTATGGGGTCATTGTGGGTAAGTACAGTGACCGCCACCTCTGGGAGTAAGTAACAGAGGGTGTATATATATATATATATATATATATATATTTTTTTCTTTTGGGGTTTGTGCACAAGCATTTCCTTGCATGGCTATATCAACAACACTGGGGGTGTTTTCCTGTAGGGGGTCACGGTTTCCCTTCCTTAGGAAGCATTTTTTGAAGTAATGGTTTAATGGGACAGGTCTGTTTGTGAGTAGCAGACTTATAAATTTTAACATGGATAATAGGGACACCTAAGGACACTATGGGTCACGTTTTTCCTTATTAGGAATCACATCTTGAGGCAATTATCTGCTGGGACTTATGTGTTTGGAGGCAGCAGTTGTATAAAATATAGTGTGAACACCTGGGGAGACATGGTGAGACTTATGCATGGGGAGACATGGTGAGACATGGTGAGACTTATGCATTGGATAACTAAAAAGTGTCGCTTGATAATCAAATATTATTATTGTTTCAATTTTTTAGAATTTCTAGTGCCAATATATATTTCTACACCGGATGGCAGTAGAGTACCAAATATGGCCTATTGGAACAAGGGACTTCAATTATGGGATCCGTTCTTTGTATATTGTGATATTGTGATATTGTATTTTAATTTATTGTTTGGATATGTAATTGTATGATTCATGTACATGTAATGATGTTATTATGGTTATTTAATTCATGCAGCTTGGTATGTCAATAGGAGGGCACTGGGACGCAGTACTTCACAGCCTGGAACGCACTGTCGCACTTGCGTGTGACGTGCGGGTCTATAGGACGCAATATGACGCAATACGCATAGCAACAGGAATGCGGACGTTGGTCCGCATTGCGCAAGCGCACATAGCTCCCAGGAAATGATAGGATCCTGCTGAACGGCGTGTCATCTACGCGCCGGGCAGCGGGGTTAGAGTACGTGGCCACGTACATTAATTAGGAATCCGCCCCGCGCCCTACGGACATTTAGGCTGCACATAGTCACTGTGGAAATTAGCCTCAGTGGAAGCGGACAGTCAGTCCTGCGAGCGCGTAAGGCGATCTACCCCCACGCCAGGACCATTTCATTACATGTGAGTTATCCTCCAGCGTTATTCTTAAGCACTTTTATTGTATACTTTGCACAATTTATATGTGTTGGTTTCATATTCACTGATTTGAGGACAGATATTGTGTAGACTGTGGTCTGGGATACATATCCGGATTTCTGGGTGTGTGTCGCAGCCCACAGTCCTTATTGATTTTATGCAGGTGGATTTATTCATTGGTAGGAGTTTTGTTTTGCACTGAGCACTTTAATAGTTGATGCTGGTTGGTTATGACTACATGGTAAATTGTGTATTTTGATATATGTGACTATTTATTATATTTTCTCTGGCGGTCCACTTATTGTGGGACATATGGGGGCATTTTATTGTTTTAATGTTTGTGATTGTGATAGGATGTGAATAAAGACTTTTTCAATTTTGATACATGACTCTGAAGTATATATATAGATACAGGACTCCATTCTTAAAGGGATACTTTTTCTTTTGTGGTAAATACTCAGTCACTAACACTCCAAAGTTTATGAATGCTGGCATTTAACGTGTAAAAATGGCAGCAGTTTTATTGTTTTCTATTGAAAATCAATGAATGACATTTGATTGGTTGCTGGTGGCTCCACCCACTTTTTCAAAATTTGAAGTGTAAATCCCCAGGGACCACATTTGCGATATTCGAAGTCCCTGACATCAATATTGTGAGAATGGCAGCCTTTTTAATTTTTCCCATTTAAATCAATTAACGAAATCTGATTGGTCGGTTTTGGCTCTGCCCACTTTTATGAATTTTAATCCCAGTCCCCCAGTGACCAACTGTGCCAAGTGTCAGGACCCTACCATTAACCGTCTAAGAGCAGCAGTAATTTTTATTTTTCCCATTTAAACTAATGGCTGAAATTTGATTGGCTGTGGTAGACTCCATCCACTTTTAATACATTTTAAACCCAGTCACCCAGTGACCCACTATGCCAAGTCTGGGAACTCTGGCTTTAATACTTTGAGAATTACAGCTGTTTACATTTTCTCATTGCAGTCAATAGGGAAAATCTGATTGGTTGTTTGTGGCTCCACCCACTTTTTTGGGTCCCCAAAATGTGACAGAATGTTTCAGCTTCACTCCCTGACCAAGTGACCCAAGTTTGGTGAGTGTAACTTCAAAGCTGTACGAGTGGCAAAAGTTTCAAAATTTCCAATGAAAGTCTATGGGAAAAATGGGGTCTTTGGGGGTCCGCCACAGGGGCCCGGAGGGTGAAATTGCTTAAAAAAGCACAAGCAACCTATTCGGGTATGAGCCGAACAAGTGTGCAAAGTTTCAGAATTCTACTCCTTAAACTCTGGGAGGAGTAGCGTATAGAAATTTGCTAAATTTTCATTGGCCGCTGGTAGCTCCGCCTAATTTGGGGTGAGCCCCCAAAATACATCTTTTTATTTGGGGTGACACCAACCATATGTGGTCCGAGTTTGGGGAGTGTAGCTTCAAAATTGTACGAGTGGCAGTGATTTTAAATTTTTCCCTGTCAAAGTCAATACGAAAAAAGGGGTCTTCCGGGGTCCGCCGCAGGGGCCCGGAGGGTGAAATTGCTTAAAAAAGCACAAGCAACCTATTCGGGTATGAGCCGAACAAATGTGCAAAGTTTCAGAATTCTACTCCTGAAACTCTGGGAGGAGTAGCGTATAGAAATTTGCTAAATTTTCATTGGCCGCTGGTAGCTCCGCCTAATTTGGGGTGAGCCCCCAAAATACATCTTTTTATTTGGGGTGACACCAACCATATGTGGTCCGAGTTTGGGGAGTGTAGCTTCAAAATTGTACGAGTGGCAGTGATTTTAAATTTTTCCCTGTCAAAGTCAATACGAAAAAAGGGGTCTTCCGGGGTCCGCCGCAGGGGCCCGGAGGGTGCGATCGCTTAATAAAGCACAAGCAACGTACTTCGCTTGTTTGGCGCTTCTACCCCTAAAACTGTAGGAGGAGTAGCGTATAGAAAATGGGGGGGGCGCCTATAATAATAAGAAGAACTAGATGGTGTCGTTTCTGAAGAAACCACAGGATGTTGGCTATGTGTCTGATTGGCTGTATGTGGCTCCGCCCACCTTGTCAAATTTTAACCCCAGTGACCCAGTGTGCCAAGTCTGGGAACTCTGGCTTTAATACAGTGAGAATTACAGCTGTTTACATTTTCCCATTGAAGTCAATAGGGAAAATCTGATTGGCTATTTTTGGCCCCACCCACTTTTCAAATTTTAATCCCAGTCCCCCTGTGACTGACTGTGCCAAGTTTGAAGTCCCTGCCAGTAACAGTAAAAGAATGACAGCAACTTATATATTGACATTGAATAGCAATAGGTAACATTTGATTGGCTGTTTTAAGCTCCGCCCATTTTTCTAAATTTTAAAATTAACCACCATGTCATGGTCTGTGCCAAGTTTTGGACCTCTGGCTTTAAAACTGTGAGAGTGGCAGTATTTAAAAGTTTTACATTGAAGTGCATAGGTGAAATTTGATTGGATGTTAGTGGCTCCACCCACTTTTCCTGTTTTTGACCGCAGTCACCCAGTGAATAACTGAGCCAAGTTTGGGACACCTAGCATTTAAACTGTGATTTTAGCAGTGGTTTATCATTTTTCATTAAGGTCAATGGCTGAAATCTGATTGGCTGTTGTTGCCCCGCCCCCTTTTTTCCTACTTGTGAACCACAGTCACCCAGTGACTAACACTCCAAAGTTTGTGAATGCTGGCATTTAACGTGTAAAAATGGCAGCAGTTTTATATTTTTCCATTGAAAATCAATGAATGAAATTTGATTGGTTGCTGGTGGCTACGCCCACTTTTTCAGAACTTGAAGTGGAAACCCCCAGGGACCACATTTGCGATATTCGAGGTCCCTGACATCAATATTGTGAGAATGGCAGCCTTTTTAATTGTTCCCATTTAAATCAAGCAAAGAAATCTGATTGGTCGGTTCTGGCTCTGCCCACTTTTATGTATTTTGAGTGTTGACGTATAACATAAAATCTGATGGAAAGTGCCGGAAAGTCCTATCTGCTTCCACCGAGCCCCTCTTGTGATGTCATAATAGCCCCATGTTTACCTCTGTTGATGTCAGGGAAGTGATGTCATAATAGCCGTGTGTGTATATAAGCAGAGGTTGAGCATTGAGAGGCTCACTTTTGTCTCCACTTGCACAAGTGAAGACGATTGATTTTGCTCTCGAGCAATTTACTCATTAGTGAGATTCTCATTGGTGAACTATGTTGCGCTGCTGTAAAAGGCACCGCAAAATGAACCTCAGGCTTGAGGTTCAGCAGCCCTCTGTACAGCCAGCTGCCAATGCTGACCCAGAGCCACAACCACCAGCTAGGGGAAGAGCCCAGGCAGCTGTGCGTTCTATCAGGGCTTTCTTGGGCAGACTGTTCTACTGCTGTAGACCTGCCCCATCTACCGGGCGTTCTGCATTAGCACTGGAATATGTGGTATCGGATGATTCCGGTCATGTGGTGGAGGGAGTAGCTGGGTACCCAGCACCGGGATATCAGATATCGGTTATTTCACCTTATGTGGAGGAAGCAGAAGAGGCTGATGATTCTGGTCATGTGGTGGAGGAAGTAGCTGGGGAACCAGCGCCAGGATATCAGCTTTCTGATGTTTTGCCTTATGTGGATGTGGAGGAGAAGAAAGAAGCTGATGATTCCGGTCATGTGGTGGAGGAAGTAGCTGGGGAACCAGCGCTGGGATATCAGTTATCGGATGTCTCCCCCTTGGATGTTGACGAAGCAGAAGAAGCTGATGATTCCGGTCATGTGGAGGAGGTAGTAGCTGGGGAACCAGCGCCGGGATATCAGTTGTCGGATGTTTCACCTTTTGTGGATGTGGACTTAGGAGCTGATGATTCTGGTCATGTGGTGGAGGAAGTAGCTGGGGAACCAGCGCCAGGGTATCAGCTTTCTGATGTTTCACCTCGTGTGGATGTGAAGGAGAAGGAAGAGGCTGATGATTCCGGTCATGTGGTGGAGGAAGTAGCTGGGAAACCAGCGCCGGGATATCAGTTATCGGATATCTCCCCCTTGGATGTTGACGAAGCAGAAGAAGCTGATGATTCCGGTCATGTGGAGGAGGAAGTAGCTGGGGAACCAGCGCCGGGATATCAGTTGTCGGATGTTTCACCTTTTGTGGATGTGGACTTAGGAGCTGATGATTCTGGTCATGTGGTGGAGGAAGTAGCTGGGGAACCAGCGCCGGGATATCAGCTTTCTGATGTTTCACCTCGTGTGGATGTGAAGGAGAAGGAAGAGGCTGATGATTCCGGTCATGTGGTGGAGGAAGTAGCTGGGAAACCAACGCCGGGATATCAGTTATCGGATATCTCCCCCTTGGATGTTGACGAAGCAGAAGAAGCTGATGATTCCGGTCATGTGGTGGAGGAAGTAGCTGGGGAACCAGCGCCGGGATATCAGTTGTCGGATGCTTCAGCTTTTGTTGATGTGGACTTAGGAGTTGATGATTCTGGTCATGTGGTGGAGGAAGTAGCTGGGGAACCAGCGCCAGGATATCAGCTTTCTGATGTTTCACCTCGTGTGGATGTGGAGGAGAAGGAAGAGGCTGATGATTCCGGTCATGTGGTGGAGGAAGTAGCTGGGGAACCAGCGCCGGGATATCAGTTATCGGATGTCTCCCTCTTGGATGTTGACGAAGCGGAAGAAGCTGATGATTCCGGTTATGTGGTGGAGGAAGTAGCTGGGGAACCAGCGCCGGGATATCAGTTGTCGGATGCTTCAGCTTTTGTTGATGTGGACTTAGGAGCTGATGATTCCGGTCATGTGGTGGAGGAAGTAGCTGGGGAACCAGCGCCGGGATATCAGCTTTCTGATGTTTCACCTCATGTGGATGTGAAGGAGAAGGAAGAGGCTGATGATTCCGGTCATGAGGTGGAGGAAGTAGCTGGGGAACCAGCGCCGGGATATCAGTTGTCGGATGCTTCAGCTTTTGTTGATGTGGACTTAGGAGCTGATAATTCTGGTCATGTGGTGGAGGAAGTAGCTGGGGAACCAGCGCCAGGATATCAGCTTTCTAATGTTTCACCTCGTGTGGATGTGAAGGAGAAGGAAGAAGCTGATGATTCCGGTCATGTGGTGGAGGAAGTAGCTGGGGAACCAGCGTTGGGATATCAGTTGTCGGATATCTCCCTCTTGGATGTTGACGAAGCAGAAGAAGCTGATGATTTCGGTCATGTGGTGGAGGAAGTAGCTGGGGAACCAGCGCCGGGATATCAGTTGTCGGATGTTTCACCTTTTGTGGATGTGGACTTAGGAGCTGATGATTCTGGTCATGTGGTGGAGGAAGTAGCTGGGGAACCAGCGCCGGGATATCAGCTTTCTGATGTTTCACCTCGTGTGGATGTGGAGGAGAAGGAAGAGGCTGATGATTCCGGTCATGTGGTGGAGGAAGTAGCTGGGGAACCAGCGCTGGGATATCAGTTATCGGATGTCTCCCCCTTGGATGTTGGCGAAGTGGAAGAAGCTGATGATTCCGGTCATGTGGTGGAGGAAGCAGCTGGGGAACCAGCACCGGGATATCAGTTGTCGGATGCTTCAGCTTTTGTCGATGTGGACTTAGGAGCTGATGATTCCGGTCATGTGGAGGAGGAAGTAGCTGGGAAACCAGCCCTGGGATATCAGCTTTCTGATGTTTCACCTCGTGTGGCGAAGGAGGAAGAAGCTGGCCCGAGTGGAATCCAGACCATCAGGAAGCCACTGACTTTGGGCAGCTTCAACTTCCATAAACTTCTTGGAGAGGGGTCATTTGGCAAGGTTTACCTTGCTTCCCACCGAGCCAGAGACCAACAGCTGGCCATTAAAATGGTCAAGAAAAGGCCATTTATAAAGTATAATGACCCTGAGGAAATATTCATGGAGTGTCAGGTATTGAAGACCCTTGGGAAGGGTCCCTTTATCACTCAGCTCTACGGTACATTCCAGTCAAAGAATTACCTCTGCTGTGCCATGGAGTACCTGAGCGGGGGAGATCTGATGACACTTCTAGATGATGCTGACAAGCCATTTGACATTACGACCCTGAGACTGTTTGCTGCGCAGATGGTTATCGGCCTGGAGTACATCCACTCCAAGGGTGTCATCCACAGAGACATCAAGCCGGAAAACATCCTCCTGGACGGAGTCGGGAACATAAAGATTGCTGACTTCGGCCTGGCAGTGCAAGATGTCTTTGGGGATGACATGGTTGAAGGATGTAACGGGAGCTTGCACTATATGGCCCCGGAGGTGTTCCTAGAGATGGACTACGAACACTCAGTAGACTTCTTCTCTACGGGAATCATGCTTTTTTTGATGGCATGCCTCAAACACCCATTCATGGACAAGTGGGAGAAGGATGAGGCTGTCATCAAAAACTCCATTTATTACAATTATCCAGACTACCCGCCGGAGATGGACCCCACACTGAAAGACTTCCTGGAGAAGCTACTGTGTAAAAACCAGGAAGCGCGTAAAGATCAGATGAAAAACCTGAGGGAAGAGCCGTTCTTCATTTCCATAGACTGGAAGGCTGTGGAGTCCGGAGGGGTGCGGCCCCCATTCCGTGTGGAACCACCATAGGAAGAGCCGAGAGAGACCCCTACTCACTTGGACAACAACAACACTAGTACTATAATAGTTACATAGCTATAATAAAATGTGTAAAAATGACAGCAGTTTTATTGTTTTCTATTAAAAATCAATGAATGAAATTTGATTGGTTGCGGGTGGCTCCGCCCACTTTTTCTAAACTTGGAGTGGAAACCCCCAGCGACCACATTTGCGATATTCGAGGGCCCTGACATCAATATTGTGAGAATGGCAGCCTTGTTAATTTTTCCCATTTAAATCAATCAAAGAAATCTGATTGGTCGGTTTTGGCTCCGCCCACTTTTATGAATTTGAATCCCAGTCCCCCAGTGACCAACTGTGCCAAGTGTCAGGACCCTGCCACTAACCGTCTAAGAGCAGCAGCAATTTTTTTTATTTTTCCCTTTTAAACTAATGGCTGAAATTTGATTGGCTGTGGTAGACTCCGCCCACTTTTTATAAATTTTAAACCCAGTCACCCAGTGACCCACTGTGCCAAGTCTGGGAACTCTGGCTTTAATACTGTGAGAATTGCAGCGGTTTACATTTTATCATTGAAGTCAATAGGGTAAATCTGATTGGTTGTGTGTGGCTCCGCCCACTTTTTTGGGTCCCCAAAATGTGACAGAATGTTTCAGCTTCACTCCCTGACCAAGTGACCCAAGTTTGGTGAGGCGGTTGTCAGTCTGAACTGGATCACTGAGGGGAGAGCATTGACTGTTGGAGCTCTGCTCAAAGGACCTATCCGTGGTGTGCCTGTCCGACCATCAGTGCAGGAGGAGCGGAGATAGTCCGAACTTTAAGGCCCTGCTTAGGCCTTTCGTCGGCAGGAGCCTACCTTGCAGGCCGGCTGTCTCAGGATGGAGCAGGCGGCTCCAAAGCACCCTGATCCCACTGGCTTGGGAAGGGGAGGAACATTGACTGTGAAGGACACTGTAGCTTGGGTGCACGCAGTTGATGAATGCTGTTTCTTGATAAAAACTTTGAAGTTCCAGCTAAAGAATGCAATCTTTCGCTACGGAGTGAAATGGCAATCGAGCTTTCTGAATATGGACCCTGAACTGGTAAGCCTGAGACAGAGGATCCGTGAGCAGCAGGCTGTGCTTGAGGGCCTGAAAGCTTACGGGGGACCTATGAGTGAGGCCCTGGTGTGTCGTCAGAGGTTCCAAGCCATGTTAGCAAACAGTGATGATGAATATCTGAACGGAGGTGAGGGAGATTGCGTGGTTATGGAGAAAGGCAGTATGCCTGAGGAGCCTTCTGGTCAGGCGTCTCTCTTACCTGCCATGCATCAACCTACTGAGCAAATTACAGCTGTGCATGTTAAACCTGAAGTTGATGAAGATACGATCTTGGAGGTGATTGTCGGGAGGGAATCTTCCAAGACAGAGGTGGATAATGTATGTAAAGATGATAAAGCTTCCCTAACAGTCAAAGATGGTGGCAAATACGTTAAAACTTTACCTGTGGGGGTGTTGCCGTTGTCAGGGGCTGTGCAGATACATGATGGTTTGGGAGGCGTTATACAAACCTCCCTGGATCCTGACCCTGAGCAGTCAGCATCTGGAGATGATGGTGTGAGCCAAGAGTCCAAAGGACTCATGCAGGTAGAAGGCATATTGCAAAAATGGTAAAATCCCCCATAGGCTTTCATTAGGCCCCTATTTCACTTTCCAAAATCTCAAATCTTTTCAAAGGGCAATGGCTCAGCAGTGGCAAATTTTCTAGCATTGTAGGAACTGTTAGGGGGATCATAACTGGTGAGTTTCGGGTCCCTAGGCCAAAGAGGTCATAGCCTAGGGTCACAAAAACCTGTTTATTTGGGCTATTTCAATGGTAGTGATGCTGATGTACATAAATCGCAGCCATGGCCGTTAGCAACGTCTGAATTTCACGAAATGTCTCATGCAGGTAGAAGACATATTGTTAGACTTGGATTCCAAAGATGGGGTCCCTACATTTCTGCAAACCAGAGTTACAGGGGTCCAAAATTGGTAAAATCCCCCATAGGCTTTCATTGCCTCCCTATTTCACTTTCCAAAATCTCACATCTTTTCAAAGGGCAATTGCTCAGCAGTGGCAAATTTTCTAGCATTGTAGGGACCCTTAGGGGGAACATGACTGGTGAGTTTCGGGCCCCTAGGCCAAAGAGGTCATAGCCTAGGGTCACAAAAACCTGTTTATTTGGGCTATTTCAATGGTAGTGATGCTGACGTACATAAATCGCAGCCATGGCCGTTAGCAACGTCTGAATTTCACGTAATGTCTCATGCAGGTAGAAGACATATTGTTAGACTTGGATTCCAAAGATGGGGTCCCTACATCTCTGCAAACCAGAGTTACAGGGGTCCAAAATTGGTAAAATCCCCCATAGGCTTTTATTGCCTCCCTATTTCACTTTCCAAAATCTCACATCTTTTCAAAGGGCAATTGCTCAGCAGTGGCAAATTTTCTAGCATTGTAGGGACCCTTAGGGGGAACATGACTGGTGAGTTTCGGGCCCCTAGGCCAAAGAGGTCATAGCCTAGGGTCACAAAAACCTGTTTATTTGGGCTATTTCAATGGTAGTGATGCTGACGTACATAAATCGCAGCCATGGCCGTTAGCAACGTCTGAATTTCACGAAATGTCTCATGCAGGTAGAAGACATATTGTTAGACTTGGATTCCAAAGATGGGGTCCCTACATCTCTGCAAACCAGCGTTACAGGGGTCCGAAATTGGCAAAATCCCCCATAGGCTTTCATTGCCTCCCTATTTCACTTTCCAAAATCTCACATCTTTTCAAAGGGCAATTGCTCAGCAGTGGCAAATTTTCTAGCATTGTAGGGACCCTTAGGGGGAACATGACTGGTGAGTTTTGGGCCCCTAGGCCAAAGAGGTCATAGCCTAGGGTCACAAAAACCTGTTTATTTGGGCTATTTCTATGGTAGTGATGCTGACGTACATAAATCACAGCCATGGCCGTTAGCAACGTCTGAATTTCACGAAATGTCTCATGCAGGTAGAAGACATATTGTTAGACTTGGATTCCAAAGATGGGGTCCCTACATCTCTGCAAACCAGAGTTACAGGGGTCCAAAATTGGCAAAATCCCCCATAGGCTTTTATTGCCTCCCTATTTCACTTTCCAAAATCTTACATCTTTTCAAAGGGCAATTGCTCAGCAGTGGCAAATTTTCTAGCATTGTAGGGACCCTTAGGGGGGACATGACTGGTGAGTTTCGGGCCCCTAGGCCAAAGAGGTCATAGCCTAGGGTCACAAAAACCTGTTTATTTGGGCTATTTCAATGGTAGTGATGCTGACGTACATAAATCACAGCCATGGCCGTTAGCAACATCTGAATTTCACGAAATGTCTCATGCAGGTAGAAGACATATTGTTAGACTTGGATTCCAAAGATGGGGTCCCTACATCTCTGCAAACCAGAGTTACAGGGGTCCAAAATTGGTAAAATGTTTTGGGAACTGTATTCTTAGCCAAAGGGAACTGTGATTTGCTTATGCAGAGTGATGGGAAGGGAAGGGAGGTGGAAGTAAAGCTTACTAGAGTCAAATGTGATACCGTGTTTGGCAATATTGAGATAATGCAAAATGAGAATGGTAGTGTGAATTTGTTAATTGAAGATGAAGTGATTGAAAATGTTTCTTTAAATGAAAATGTGGATGTGGAAAAAAAAAGGAAGTTGTGTAGAAAATGACATAAAAAGTAAAGAGAATAAACAGGAGGAGAAAGGGGCAGATGGGCAGGCTGCTGTTGATACATCTGTGGGTGCTTCAGGAGAAGGAGTGGTTGGGACCACAGAAAGTATGGAGGAGGTTGCGTTAGCTCTTGGTGCACTTGCAGATGTAGATGAAGTGCTGGGTGACTTCTATTCTGAAACTAAAAGGTATATTGTAACTGAACTTAAGCTTCTCATTCTTGATGTCCCCCAGCACCACATTTGCGATATTCGAGGTCCATGACATCAATAATGTGAGAATGGCAGCCTTTTTATTTTTCCCATACAAATCAATGAAAGAAATCTGGTTGGTTTTGGCCCCACCCACTTTTCTGAATTTTAATCCCAGTCCCCTGGTGACCAACTGTACCAAGTTTGAGGACCCTGCTATTAACTGTCTAAAAGCGGCAGCAGTTTTACATTTTCCCATTTAAATGAATGGCTGAAATTTGTCTGTGGTAGACTCTGCCCACTTTTTCTAAATTTTAAACCCAGTCACCCAGCGACCCAGTGGGCCAAGTTTGGGAACTCTGGCTTTTATACTGTGAGAATTACAGCTGTTTACATATTCTCATTGAAGTCAATAGGGAAAATCTGATTGGTTGTTTGTGGCTCCACCCACTTTTTGGGGTCCCCAAAATGTGACAGAATGTTTTAGCATCACCCCATGACTAAGTGACCCAAGTTTGGTGAGAGTAACTTCAAAGCTGTACGAGTGGCGAAAGTTTCAAGTTTTCCAACGAAAGTCTATGGGAAAAATAAGGTCTTCGGGGGTCCACCACAGGGGCACGGAGGGTGGGATTGCTTAAAAAAGCACAAGCAATCTATTCGGGTATGAGCCAAACAAGTGTGCAAAGTTTCATAATTGTACTCCTGAAACTCTGGGAGGAGTAGCGTATAGAAAATTGCTAAATGTTCATTGGCTGGTGGTAGCTCCGCCCACTTTGGGTGCCCCCCAAAATACTTATTTTAATTTGGGGTGACACCAACAATATGTGGTCCGAGTTTGGGGAGTGTAGCTTCAAAATTGTACGAGTAACAGCGATTTTAAATTTTTCCCTGTCAAAGTCAATACGAAAAATGGGGGCTTCTGGGGTCTGCCGCAGGGGCGCGGAGGGTGGGATCGCTTAATAAAGCACAAGCAGCGTACTTCACTATAAGACGAATAAGTGTGGAAAGTGTGGCGCTTGAACCCCTAAAACTGTAGGAGGCGTAGCGTACAGAAAATGGGGGGCGCTAATAATAATAACTAGATGGTGTCGTTTCTGAAGAAACCACAGGATGTTGGCTATGTGTCTGATTGGCTGCATGTGGCTCTGCCCACCTTGCCAAATTTTAACCCCAGTCACCCAGTGACCCAGTGTGCCAAGTCTGGGAACTCTGGCTTTAATAATGTGAGAATTACAGCTGTTTACATTTTACCATTGAAGTCAATAGGGAAAATCTGATTGGCTGTTTTTGGCCCCGCCCACTTTCAAAATTTTAATCCCAGTCCCCCTGTGACCGACTGTGCCAAGTTTGAAGTCCCTGCCATTAACAGTAAAAGAATGACAGCAACTTATATATTGACATTGATTAGCAATAGGTAACATTTGATTGGCTGTTTTAAGCTCCGCCCATTTTTCTAAATTTTAACATTAACCACCATGTCATGGTCTGTGCCAAGTTTTGGACCTCTGGCTTTAAAACTGTGAGAGTGGCAGTATTTGAAAGCTTTACATTGAAGTGCATTGGTTAAATTTGATTGGATGCTAGTGGCTCCGCCCACTTTTTTTTATTTTTTGACCGCAATCACCCAGTGAGTAACTGAGCCAAGTTTGGGACACCTGGCATTTAAACTGTGATAATAGCAGCAGTTTATCATTTTTCATTAAGGTCAATGGCTGAAATCTGATTGGCTGTTGTTACCCCGCCCCCTTTTTTTACTAATTGCGAATCACAGTCACTCAGTCACTAACACTCCAAAGTTTATGAATGCTGGCATTTAACGTGTAAAAATGGCAGCAGTTTTATTGTTTTCTATTGAAAATCAATGAATGACATTTGATTGGTTGCTGGTGGCTCCACCCACTTTTTCAAAATTTGAAGTGTAAATCCCCAGGGACCACATTTGCGATATTCGAAGTCCCTGACATCAATATTGTGAGAATGGCAGCCTTTTTAATTTTTCCCATTTAAATCAATTAACGAAATCTGATTGGTCGGTTTTGGCTCTGCCCACTTTTATGAATTTTAATCCCAGTCCCCCAGTGACCAACTGTGCCAAGTGTCAGGACCCTACCATTAACCGTCTAAGAGCAGCAGCAATTTTTATTTTTCCCATTTAAACTAATGGCTGAAATTTGATTGGCTGTGGTAGACTCCATCCACTTTTAATACATTTTAAACCCAGTCACCCAGTGACCCACTATGCCAAGTCTGGGAACTCTGGCTTTAATACTTTGAGAATTACAGCTGTTTACATTTTCTCATTGCAGTCAATAGGGAAAATCAGATTGGTTGTTTGTGGCTCCACCCACTTTTTTGGGTCCCCAAAATGTGACAGAATGTTTCAGCTTCACTCCCTGACCAAGTGACCCAAGTTTGGTGAGTGTAACTTCAAAGCTGTACGAGTGGCAAAAGTTTCAAAATTTCCAATGAAAGTCTATGGGAAAAATGGGGTCTTTGGGGGTCCGCCACAGGGGCCCGGAGGGTGAAATTGCTTAAAAAAGCACAAGCAACCTATTCGGGTATGAGCCGAACAAGTGTGCAAAGTTTCAGAATTCTACTCCTTAAACTCTGGGAGGAGTAGCGTATAGAAATTTGCTAAATTTTCATTGGCCGCTGGTAGCTCCGCCTAATTTGGGGTGAGCCCCCAAAATACATCTTTTTATTTGGGGTGACACCAACCATATGTGGTCCGAGTTTGGGGAGTGTAGCTTCAAAATTGTACGAGTGGCAGTGATTTTAAATTTTTCCCTGTCAAAGTCAATACGAAAAAAGGGGTCTTCCGGGGTCCGCCGCAGGGGCCCGGAGGGTGCGATCGCTTAATAAAGCACAAGCAACGTACTTCGCTTGTTTGGCGCTTCTACCCCTAAAACTGTTACAGAAGTAGCGTATAGAAAATGGGGGGGGGGGCGCCTATAATAATAAGAAGAACTAGATGGTGTCGTTTCTGAAGAAACCACAGGATGTTGGCTATGTGTCTGATTGGCTGTATGTGGCTCCGCCCACCTTGTCAAATTTTAACCCCAGTGACCCAGTGTGCCAAGTCTGGGAACTCTGGCTTTAATACAGTGAGAATTACAGCTGTTTACATTTTCCCATTGAAGTCAATAGGGAAAATCTGATTGGCTATTTTTGGCCCCACCCACTTTTCAAATTTTAATCCCAGTCCCCCTGTGACTGACTGTGCCAAGTTTGAAGTCCCTGCCAGTAACAGTAAAAGAATGACAGCAACTTATATATTGACATTGAATAGCAATAGGTAACATTTGATTGGCTGTTTTAAGCTCTGCCCATTTTTCTAAATTTTAAAATTAACCACCATGTCATGGTCTGTGCCAAGTTTTGGACCTCTGGCTTTAAAACTGTGAGAGTGGCAGTATTTGAAAGTTTTACATTGAAGTGCATAGGTGAAATTTGATTGGATGTTAGTGGCTCCACCCACTTTTCCTGTTTTTGACCGCAGTCACCCAGTGAATAACTGAGCCAAGTTTGGGACACCTAGCATTTAAACTGTGATTTTAGCAGTGGTTTATCATTTTTCATTAAGGTCAATGGCTAAAATCTGATTGGCTGTTGTTGCCCCGCCCCCTTTTTTCCTACTTGTGAACCACAGTCACCCAGTGACTAACACTCCAAAGTTTGTGAATGCTGGCATTTAACGTGTAAAAATGGCAGCAGTTTTATATTTTTCCATTGAAAATCAATGAATGAAATTTGATTGGTTGCTGGTGGCTACGCCCACTTTTTCAGAACTTGAAGTGGAAACCCCCAGGGACCACATTTGCGATATTCGAGGTCCCTGACATCAATATTGTGAGAATGGCAGCCTTTTTAATTGTTCCCATTTAAATCAAGCAAAGAAATCTGATTGGTCGGTTCTGGCTCTGCCCACTTTTATGTATTTTGAGTGTTGACGTATAACATAAAATCTGATGGAAAGTGCCGGAAAGTCCTATCTGCTTCCACCGAGCCCCTCTTGTGATGTCATAATAGCCCCATGTTTACCTCTGTTGATGTCAGGGAAGTGATGTCATAATAGCCGTGTGTGTATATAAGCAGAGGTTGAGCATTGAGAGGCTCACTTTTGTCTCCACTTGCACAAGTGAAGACGATTGATTTTGCTCTCGAGCAATTTACTCATTAGTGAGATTCTCATTGGTGAACTATGTTGCGCTGCTGTAAAAGGCACCGCAAAATGAACCTCAGGCTTGAGGTTCAGCAGCCCTCTGTACAGCCAGCTGCCAATGCTGACCCAGAGCCACAACCACCAGCTAGGGGAAGAGCCCAGGCAGCTGTGCGTTCTATCAGGGCTTTCTTGGGCAGACTGTTCTACTGCTGTAGACCTGCCCCATCTACCGGGCGTTCTGCATTAGCACTGGAATATGTGGTATCGGATGATTCCGGTCATGTGGTGGAGGGAGTAGCTGGGTACCCAGCACCGGGATATCAGATATCGGTTATTTCACCTTATGTGGAGGAAGCAGAAGAGGCTGATGATTCTGGTCATGTGGTGGAGGAAGTAGCTGGGGAACCAGCGCCAGGATATCAGCTTTCTGATGTTTTGCCTTATGTGGATGTGGAGGAGAAGAAAGAAGCTGATGATTCCGGTCATGTGGTGGAGGAAGTAGCTGGGGAACCAGCGCCGGGATATCAGTTATCGGATGTCTCCCCCTTGGATGTTGACGAAGCAGAAGAAGCTGATGATTCCGGTCATGTGGAGGAGGTAGTAGCTGGGGAACCAGCGCCGGGATATCAGTTGTCGGATGTTTCACCTTTTGTGGATGTGGACTTAGGAGCTGATGATTCTGGTCATGTGGTGGAGGAAGTAGCTGGGGAACCAGCGCCAGGGTATCAGCTTTCTGATGTTTCACCTCGTGTGGATGTGAAGGAGAAGGAAGAGGCTGATGATTCCGGTCATGTGGTGGAGGAAGTAGCTGGGAAACCAGCGCCGGGATATCAGTTATCGGATATCTCCCCCTTGGATGTTGACGAAGCAGAAGAAGCTGATGATTCCGGTCATGTGGAGGAGGAAGTAGCTGGGGAACCAGCGCCGGGATATCAGTTGTCGGATGTTTCACCTTTTGTGGATGTGGACTTAGGAGCTGATGATTCTGGTCATGTGGTGGAGGAAGTAGCTGGGGAACCAGCGCCGGGATATCAGCTTTCTGATGTTTCACCTCGTGTGGATGTGAAGGAGAAGGAAGAGGCTGATGATTCCGGTCATGTGGTGGAGGAAGTAGCTGGGAAACCAACGCCGGGATATCAGTTATCGGATATCTCCCCCTTGGATGTTGACGAAGCAGAAGAAGCTGATGATTCCGGTCATGTGGTGGAGGAAGTAGCTGGGGAACCAGCGCCGGGATATCAGTTGTCGGATGCTTCAGCTTTTGTTGATGTGGACTTAGGAGTTGATGATTCTGGTCATGTGGTGGAGGAAGTAGCTGGGGAACCAGCGCCAGGATATCAGCTTTCTGATGTTTCACCTCGTGTGGATGTGGAGGAGAAGGAAGAGGCTGATGATTCCGGTCATGTGGTGGAGGAAGTAGCTGGGGAACCAGCGCCGGGATATCAGTTATCGGATGTCTCCCTCTTGGATGTTGACGAAGCGGAAGAAGCTGATGATTCCGGTTATGTGGTGGAGGAAGTAGCTGGGGAACCAGCGCCGGGATATCAGTTGTCGGATGCTTCAGCTTTTGTTGATGTGGACTTAGGAGCTGATGATTCCGGTCATGTGGTGGAGGAAGTAGCTGGGGAACCAGCGCCGGGATATCAGCTTTCTGATGTTTCACCTCATGTGGATGTGAAGGAGAAGGAAGAGGCTGATGATTCCGGTCATGAGGTGGAGGAAGTAGCTGGGGAACCAGCGCCGGGATATCAGTTGTCGGATGCTTCAGCTTTTGTTGATGTGGACTTAGGAGCTGATGATTCTGGTCATGTGGTGGAGGAAGTAGCTGGGGAACCAGCGCCAGGATATCAGCTTTCTGATGTTTCACCTCGTGTGGATGTGAAGGAGAAGGAAGAAGCTGATGATTCCGGTCATGTGGTGGAGGAAGTAGCTGGGGAACCAGCGTCGGGATATCAGTTGTCGGATATCTCCCTCTTGGATGTTGACGAAGCAGAAGAAGCTGATGATTTCGGTCATGTGGTGGAGGAAGTAGCTGGGGAACCAGCGCCGGGATATCAGTTGTCGGATGTTTCACCTTTTGTGGATGTGGACTTAGGAGCTGATGATTCTGGTCATGTGGTGGAGGAAGTAGCTGGGGAACCAGCGCCAGGATATCAGCTTTCTGATGTTTCACCTCGTGTGGATGTGGAGGAGAAGGAAGAGGCTGATGATTCCGGTCATGTGGTGGAGGAAGTAGCTGGGGAACCAGCGCTGGGATATCAGTTATCGGCTGTCTCCCCCTTGGATGTTGGCGAAGTGGAAGAAGCTGATGATTCCGGTCATGTGGTGGAGGAAGCAGCTGGGGAACCAGCGCCGGGATATCAGTTGTCGGATGCTTCAGCTTTTGTCGATGTGGACTTAGGAGCTGATGATTCCGGTCATGTGGAGGAGGAAGTAGCTGGGAAACCAGCGCCGGGATATCAGCTTTCTGATGTTTCACCTCGTGTGGCAAAGGAGGAAGAAGCTGGCCCGAGTGGAATCCAGACCATCAGGAAGCCACTGACTTTGGGCAGCTTCAACTTCCATAAACTTCTTGGAGAGGGGTCATTTGGCAAGGTTTACCTTGCTTCCCACCGAGCCAGAGACCAACAGCTGGCCATTAAAATGGTCAAGAAAAGGCCATTTATAAAGTATAATGACCCTGAGGAAATATTCATGGAGTGTCAGGTATTGAAGACCCTTGGGAAGGGTCCCTTTATCACTCAGCTCTACGGTACATTCCAGTCAAAGAATTACCTCTGCTTTGCCATGGAGTACCTGAGCGGGGGAGATCTGATGACACTTCTAGATGATGCTGACAAGCCATTTGACATTACGACCCTGAGACTGTTTGCTGCGCAGATGGTTATCGGCCTGGAGTACATCCACTCCAAGGGTGTCATCCACAGAGACATCAAGCCGGAAAACATCCTCCTGGACGGAGTCGGGAACATAAAGATTGCTGACTTCGGCCTGGCAGTGCAAGATGTCTTTGGGGATGACATGGTTGAAGGATGTAACGGGAGCTTGCACTATATGGCCCCGGAGGTGTTCCTAGAGATGGACTACGAACACTCAGTAGACTTCTTCTCTACGGGAATCATGCTTTTTTTGATGGCATGCCTCAAACACCCATTCATGGACAAGTGGGAGAAGGATGAGGCTGTCATCAAAAACTCCATTTATTACAATTATCCAGACTACCCGCCGGAGATGGACCCCACACTGAAAGACTTCCTGGAGAAGCTACTGTGTAAAAACCAGGAAGCGCGTAAAGATCAGATGAAAAACCTGAGGGAAGAGCCGTTCTTCATTTCCATAGACTGGAAGGCTGTGGAGTCCGGAGGGGTGCGGCCCCCATTCCGTGTGGAACCACCATAGGAAGAGCCGAGAGAGACCCCTACTCACTTGGACAACAACAACACTAGTACTATAATAGTTACATAGCTATAATAAAATGTGTAAAAATGACAGCAGTTTTATTGTTTTCTATTAAAAATCAATGAATGAAATTTGATTGGTTGCGGGTGGCTCCGCCCACTTTTTCTAAACTTGGAGTGGAAACCCCCAGCGACCACATTTGCGATATTCGAGGGCCCTGACATCAATATTGTGAGAATGGCAGCCTTGTTAATTTTTCCCATTTAAATCAATCAAAGAAATCTGATTGGTCGGTTTTGGCTCCGCCCACTTTTATGAATTTGAATCCCAGTCCCCCAGTGACCAACTGTGCCAAGTGTCAGGACCCTGCCACTAACCGTCTAAGAGCAGCAGCAATTTTTTTTATTTTTCCCTTTTAAACTAATGGCTGAAATTTGATTGGCTGTGGTAGACTCCGCCCACTTTTTATAAATTTTAAACCCAGTCACCCAGTGATCCACTGTGCCAAGTCTGGGAACTCTGGCTTTAATACTGTGAGAATTGCAGCGGTTTACATTTTCCCATTGAAGTCAATAGGGTAAATCTGATTGGTTGTGTGTGGCTCCGCCCACTTTTTTGGGTCCCCAAAATGTGACAGACTGTTTCAGCTTCACCCCATGACCAAGTGACCCAAGTTTGGTGAGGCGGTTGTCAGTCTGAACTGGATCACTGAGGGGAGAGCATTGACTGTTGGAGCTCTGCTCAAAGGACCTATCCGTGGTGTGCCTGTCCGACCATCAGTGCAGGAGGAGCGGAGATAGTCCGAACTTTAAGGCCCTGCTTAGGCCTTTCGTCGGCAGGAGCCTACCTTGCAGGCCGGCTGTCTCAGGATGAAGCAGGCGGCTCCAAAGCACCCTGATCCCACTGGCTTGGGAAGGGGAGGAACATTGACTGTGAAGGACACTGTAGCTTGGGTGCACGCAGTTGATGAATGCTGTTTCTTGATAAAAACTTTGAAGTTCCAGCTAAAGAATGCAATCTTTCGCTACGGAGTGAAATGGCAATCGAGCTTTCTGAATATGGACCCTGAACTGGTAAGCCTGAGACAGAGGATCCGTGAGCAGCAGGCGGTGCTTGAGGGCCTGAAAGCTTACGGGGGACCTATGAGTGAGGCCCTGGTGTGTCGTCAGAGGTTCCAAGCCATGTTAGCAAACAGTGATGATGAATATCTGAACGGAGGTGAGGGAGATTGCGTGGTTATGGAGAAAGGCAGTACGCCTGAGGAGCCTTCTGGTCAGGCGTCTCTCTTACCTGCCATGCATCAACCTACTGAGCAAATTACAGCTGTGCATGTTAAACCTGAAGTTGATGAAGATACGATCTTGGAGGTGATTGTCGGGAGGGAATCTTCCAAGACAGAGGTGGATAATGTATGTAAAGATGATAAAGCTTCCCTAACAGTCAAAGATGGTGGCAAATACGTTAAAACTTTACCTGTGGGGGTGTTGCCGTTGTCAGGGGCTGTGCAGATACATGATGGTTTGGGAGGCGTTATACAAACCTCCCTGGATCCTGACCCTGAGCAGTCAGCATCTGGAGATGATGGTGTGAGCCAAGAGTCCAAAGGACTCATGCAGGTAGAAGGCATATTGCAAAAATGGTAAAATCCACCATAGGCTTTCATTAGGCCCCTATTTCACTTTCCAAAATCTCAAATCTTTTCAAAGGGCAATGGCTCAGCAGTGGCAAATTTTCTAGCATTGTAGGAACTGTTAGGGGGATCATAACTGGTGAGTTTCGGGCCCCTAGGCCAAAGAGGTCATAGCCTAGGGTCACAAAAACCTGTTTATGTGGGCTATTTCAATGGTAGTGATGCTGACGTACATAAATCGCAGCCATGGCCGTTAGCAACGTCTGAATTTCACGAAATGTCTCATGCAGGTAGAAGACATATTGTTAGACTTGG
Source organism: Hyperolius riggenbachi (assembly GCF_040937935.1). Classification (NCBI taxonomy): domain Eukaryota; kingdom Metazoa; phylum Chordata; class Amphibia; order Anura; family Hyperoliidae; genus Hyperolius; species Hyperolius riggenbachi. Next base: position 226,790,496 of record NC_090653.1, on the reverse strand, counting down.
ATTCCAAAGATGGGGTCCCTACATCTCTGCAAACCAGAGTTACAGGGGTCCAAAATTGGTAAAATCCCCCATAGGCTTTCATTGCCTCCCTATTTCACTTTCCAAAATCTCACATCTTTTCAAAGGGCAATTGCTCAGCAGTGGCAAATTTTCTAGCATTGTAGGGACCCTTAGGGGGAACATGACTGGTGAGTTTCGGGCCCCTAGGCCAAAGAGGTCATAGCCTAGGGTCACAAAAACCTGTTTATGTGGGCTATTTCAATGGTAGTGATGCTGACGTACATAAATCACAGCCATGGCCGTTAGCAACGTCTGAATTTCACGAAATGTCTCATGCAGGTAGAAGACATATTGTTAGACTTGGATTCCAAAGATGGGGTCCCTACATCTCTGCAAACCAGCGTTACAGGGGTCCGAAATTGGCAAAATCCCCCATAGGCTTTCATTGCCTCCCTATTTCACTTTCCAAAATCTCACATCTTTTCAAAGGGCAATTGCTCAGCAGTGGCAAATTTTCTAGCATTGTAGGGACCCTTAGGGGGAACATGACTGGTGAGTTTCAGGGCCCCTAGGCCAAAGAGGTCATAGCCTAGGGTCACAAAAACCTGTTTATTTGGGCTATTTCTATGGTAGTGATGCTGACGTACATAAATCACAGCCATGGCCGTTAGCAACATCTGAATTTCACGAAATGTCTCATCAGGTAGAAGACATATTGTTAGACTTGGATTCCAAAGATGGGGTCCCTACATCTCTGCAAACCAGAGTTACAGGGGTCCAAAATTGGCAAAATCCCCCATAGGCTTTTATTGCCTCCCTATTTCACTTTCCAAAATCTCACATCTTTTCAAAGGGCAATTGCTCAGCAGTGGCAAATTTTCTAGCATTGTAGGGACCCTTAGGGGGAACATGACTGGTGAGTTTCAGGCCCCTAGGCCAAAGAGGTCATAGCCTAGGGTCACAAAAACCTGTTTATTTGGGCTATTTCAATGGTAGTGATGCTGACGTACATAAATCGCAGCCATGGCCGTTAGCAACGTCTGAATTTCACGAAATGTCTCATGCAGGTAGAAGACATATTGTTAGACTTGGATTCCAAAGATGGGGTCCCTACATCTCTGCAAACCAGCGTTACAGGGGTCCGAAATTGGCAAATTCCCCCATAGGCTTTCATTGCCTCCCTATTTCACTTTCCAAAATCTCACATCTTTTCAAAGGGCAATTGCTCAGCAGTGGCAAATTTTCTAGCATTGTAGGGACCCTTAGGGGGAACATGACTGGTGAGTTTCGGGCCCCTAGGCCAAAGAGGTCATAGCCTAGGGTCACAAAAACCTGTTTATTTGGGCTATTTCTATGGTAGTGATGCTGACGTACATAAATCACAGCCATGGCCGTTAGCAACGTCTGAATTTCACGAAATGTCTCATGCAGGTAGAAGACATATTGTTAGACTTGGATTCCAAAGATGGGGTCCCTACATCTCTGCAAACCAGAGTTACAGGGGTCCAAAATTGGCAAAATCCCCCATAGGCTTTTATTGCCTCCCTATTTCACTTTCCAAAATCTCACATCTTTTCAAAGGGCAATTGCTCAGCAGTGGCAAATTTTCTAGCATTGTAGGGACCCTTAGGGGGAACATGACTGGTGAGTTTCGGGCCCCTAGGCCAAAGAGGTCATAGCCTAGGGTCACAAAAACCTGTTTATTTGGGCTATTTCAATGGTAGTGATGCTGACGTACATAAATCACAGCCATGGCCGTTAGCAACATCTGAATTTCACGAAATGTCTCATGCAGGTAGAAGACATATTGTTAGACTTGGATTCCAAAGATGGGGTCCCTACATCTCTGCAAACCAGAGTTACAGGGGTCCAAAATTGGTAAAATGTTTTGGGAACTGTATCCTTAGCCAAAGGGAACTGTGATTTGCTTATGCAGAGTGATGGGAAGGGAAGGGAGGTGGAAGTAAAGCTTACTAGAGTCAAATGTGATACCGTGTTTGGCAATATTGAGATAATGCAAAATGAGAATGGTAGTGTGAATTTGTTAATTGAAGATGAAGTGATTGAAAATGTTTCTTTAAATGAAAATGTGGATGTGGAAAAAAAAAGAAAGTTGTGTAGAAAATGACATAAAAAGTAAAGAGAATAAACAGGAGGAGAAAGGGGCAGATGGGCAGGCTGCTGTTGATACATCTGTGGGTGCTTCAGGAGAAGGAGTGGTTGGGACCACAGAAAGTATGGAGGAGGTTGCGTTAGCTCTTGGTGCACTTGCAGATGTAGATGAAGTGCTGGGTGACTTCTATTCTGAAACTAAAAGGTATATTGTAACTGAACTTAAGCTTCTCATTCTTGATGTCCCCCAGCACCACATTTGCGATATTCGAGGTCCATGACATCAATAATGTGAGAATGGCAGCCTTTTTATTTTTCCCATACAAATCAATGAAAGAAATCTGGTTGGTTTTGGCCCCACCCACTTTTCTGAATTTTAATCCCAGTCCCCTGGTGACCAACTGTGCCAAGTTTGAGGACCCTGCTATTAACTGTCTAAAAGCGGCAGCAGTTTTACATTTTCCCATTTAAATGAATGGCTGAAATTTGTCTGTGGTAGACTCTGCCCACTTTTTCTAAATTTTAAACCCAGTCACCCAGCGACCCAGTGGGCCAAGTTTGGGAACTCTGGCTTTTATACTGTGAGAATTACAGCTGTTTACATATTCTCATTGAAGTCAATAGGGAAAATCTGATTGGTTGTTTGTGGCTCCACCCACTTTTTGGGGTCCCCAAAATGTGACAGAATGTTTTAGCATCACCCCATGACTAAGTGACCCAAGTTTGGTGAGAGTAACTTCAAAGCTGTACGAGTGGCGAAAGTTTCAAGTTTTCCAACGAAAGTCTATGGAAAAAATAAGGTCTTCGGGGGTCCACCACAGGGGCACGGAGGGTGGGATTGCTTAAAGGACTTCCGAGGCCAAAAATCAAAATTTTGATGAGTACCTGTCTCTTTTTTAAATCCATGGGCAAGTTCCTCCTCTCCCTCCGCTCTGTTCCGCGCAAATGTATTCTTTTCTCTGCCCCCAGGTCGGGGCCCGACCCCACTGCACGGGTCGGCCCGTACTCCACTCGCAAGATGGCCGCCGATCAGAGCCGTTGCTGCGCAGTACATATGAAGGCAAGTGCGGCTGCGCAGCTCTCCTCTCGCAAGATGGCCGCCGATCAGAGCCGCGACTGCGCAGTACATGTGGAGGCAAGTGCGGCTGCGCAGCTCTCCGCAGCTGGACGGGGGGTGGAGAGCTGCGCAGCCGCACTTGCCTCCACATGTACTGCGCAGCCGCGGCTCTGATCGGCGGCCATCTTGCGAGAGGAGAGCTGCACAGCCGCACTTGCCTTCATATGTACTGCGCAGCAACGGCTCTGATCGGCGGCCATCTTGCGAGTGGAGTACAAGCCGACCCGTGCAGTGGGGTCGGGCCCCGACCTGGGGGCAGTGAAAAGAATACATTTGCGCGGAACAGAGCGGAGGGAGAGGAGGAACTTGCCCATGGATTTGAAAAAGAGACAGGTACTCATCAAAATTTTGATTTTTGGCCTCGGAAGTCCTTTAAAAAAGCACAAGCAATCTATTCGGGTATGAGCCAAACAAGTGTGCAAAGTTTCATAATTGTACTCCTGAAACTCTGGGAGGAGTAGCGTATAGAAAATTGCTAAATGTTCATTGGCTGGTGGTAGCTCCGCCCACTTTGGGTGCCCCCCAAAATACTTATTTTAATTTGGGGTGACACCAACAATATGTGGTCCGAGTTTGGGGAGTGTAGCTTCAAAATTGTACGAGTAACAGCGATTTTAAATTTTTCCCTGTCAAAGTCAATACGAAAAATGGGGGCTTCTGGGGTCTGCCGCAGGGGCGCGGAGGGTGGGATCGCTTAATAAAGCACAAGCAGCGTACTTCACTATAAGACGAATAAGTGTGGAAAGTGTGGCGCTTGAACCCCTAAAACTGTAGGAGGCGTAGCGTACAGAAAATGGGGGGCGCTAATAATAATAACTAGATGGTGTCGTTTCTGAAGAAACCACAGGATGTTGGCTATGTGTCTGATTGGCTGCATGTGGCTCCGCCCACCTTGCCAAATTTTAACCCCAGTCACCCAGTGACCCAGTGTGCCAAGTCTGGGAACTCTGGCTTTAATAATGTGAGAATTACAGCTGTTTACATTTTACCATTGAAGTCAATAGGGAAAATCTGATTGGCTGTTTTTGGCCCCGCCCACTTTCAAAATTTTAATCCCAGTCCCCCTGTGACCGACTGTGCCAAGTTTGAAGTCCCTGCCATTAACAGTAAAAGAATGACAGCAACTTATATATTGACATTGATTAGCAATAGGTAACATTTGATTGGCTGTTTTAAGCTCCGCCCATTTTTCTAAATTTTAACATTAACCACCATGTCATGGTCTGTGCCAAGTTTTGGACCTCTGGCTTTAAAACTGTGAGAGTGGCAGTATTTGAAAGCTTTACATTGAAGTGCATTGGTTAAATTTGATTGGATGCTAGTGGCTCCGCCCACTTTTTTTTATTTTTTGACCGCAATCACCCAGTGAGTAACTGAGCCAAGTTTGGGACACCTGGCATTTAAACTGTGATAATAGCAGCAGTTTATCATTTTTCATTAAGGTCAATGGCTGAAATCTGATTGGCTGTTGTTACCCCGCCCCCTTTTTTTACTAATTGCGAATCACAGTCACTCAGTCACTAACACTCCAAAGTTTATGAATGCTGGCATTTAACGTGTAAAAATGGCAGCAGTTTTATTGTTTTCTATTGAAAATCAATGAATGACATTTGATTGGTTGCTGGTGGCTCCACCCACTTTTTCAAAATTTGAAGTGTAAATCCCCAGGGACCACATTTGCGATATTCGAAGTCCCTGACATCAATATTGTGAGAATGGCAGCCTTTTTAATTTTTCCCATTTAAATCAATTAACGAAATCTGATTGGTCGGTTTTGGCTCTGCCCACTTTTATGAATTTTAATCCCAGTCCCCCAGTGACCAACTGTGCCAAGTGTCAGGACCCTACCATTAACCGTCTAAGAGCAGCAGCAATTTTTATTTTTCCCATTTAAACTAATGGCTGAAATTTGATTGGCTGTGGTAGACTCCATCCACTTTTAATACATTTTAAACCCAGTCACCCAGTGACCCACTATGCCAAGTCTGGGAACTCTGGCTTTAATACTTTGAGAATTACAGCTGTTTACATTTTCTCATTGCAGTCAATAGGGAAAATCTGATTGGTTGTTTGTGGCTCCACCCACTTTTTTGGGTCCCCAAAATGTGACAGAATGTTTCAGCTTCACTCCCTGACCAAGTGACCCAAGTTTGGTGAGTGTAACTTCAAAGCTGTACGAGTGGCAAAAGTTTCAAAATTTCCAATGAAAGTCTATGGGAAAAATGGGGTCTTTGGGGGTCCGCCACAGGGGCCCGGAGGGTGAAATTGCTTAAAAAAGCACAAGCAACCTATTCGGGTATGAGCCGAACAAATGTGCAAAGTTTCAGAATTCTACTCCTGAAACTCTGGGAGGAGTAGCGTATAGAAATTTGCTAAATTTTCATTGGCCGCTGGTAGCTCCGCCTAATTTGGGGTGAGCCCCCAAAATACATCTTTTTATTTGGGGTGACACCAACCATATGTGGTCCGAGTTTGGGGAGTGTAGCTTCAAAATTGTACGAGTGGCAGTGATTTTAAATTGTTCCCTGTCAAAGTCAATACGAAAAAAGGGGTCTTCCGGGGTCCGCCGCAGGGGCCCGGAGGGTGCGATCGCTTAATAAAGCACAAGCAACGTACTTCGCTTGTTTGGCGCTTCTACCCCTAAAACTGTAGGAGGAGTAGCGTATAGAAAATGGGGGGGGGCGCCTATAATAATAAGAAGAACTAGATGGTGTCGTTTCTGAAGAAACCACAGGATGTTGGCTATGTGTCTGATTGGCTGTATGTGGCTCCGCCCACCTTGTCAAATTTTAACCCCAGTGACCCAGTGTGCCAAGTCTGGGAACTCTGGCTTTAATACAGTGAGAATTACAGCTGTTTACATTTTCCCATTGAAGTCAATAGGGAAAATCTGATTGGCTATTTTTGGCCCCACCCACTTTTCAAATTTTAATCCCAGTCCCCCTGTGACTGACTGTGCCAAGTTTGAAGTCCCTGCCAGTAACAGTAAAAGAATGACAGCAACTTATATATTGACATTGAATAGCAATAGGTAACATTTGATTGGCTGTTTTAAGCTCCGCCCATTTTTCTAAATTTTAAAATTAACCACCATGTCATGGTCTGTGCCAAGTTTTGGACCTCTGGCTTTAAAACTGTGAGAGTGGCAGTATTTGAAAGTTTTACATTGAAGTGCATAGGTGAAATTTGATTGGATGTTAGTGGCTCCACCCACTTTTCCTGTTTTTGACCGCAGTCACCCAGTGAATAACTGAGCCAAGTTTGGGACACCTAGCATTTAAACTGTGATTTTAGCAGTGGTTTATCATTTTTCATTAAGGTCAATGGCTGAAATCTGATTGGCTGTTGTTGCCCCGCCCCCTTTTTTCCTACTTGTGAACCACAGTCACCCAGTGACTAACACTCCAAAGTTTGTGAATGCTGGCATTTAACGTGTAAAAATGGCAGCAGTTTTATATTTTTCCATTGAAAATCAATGAATGAAATTTGATTGGTTGCTGGTGGCTACGCCCACTTTTTCAGAACTTGAAGTGGAAACCCCCAGGGACCACATTTGCGATATTCGAGGTCCCTGACATCAATATTGTGAGAATGGCAGCCTTTTTAATTGTTCCCATTTAAATCAAGCAAAGAAATCTGATTGGTCGGTTCTGGCTCTGCCCACTTTTATGTATTTTGAGTGTTGACGTATAACATAAAATCTGATGGAAAGTGCCGGAAAGTCCTATCTGCTTCCACCGAGCCCCTCTTGTGATGTCATAATAGCCCCATGTTTACCTCTGTTGATGTCAGGGAAGTGATGTCATAATAGCCGTGTGTGTATATAAGCAGAGGTTGAGCATTGAGAGGCTCACTTTTGTCTCCACTTGCACAAGTGAAGACGATTGATTTTGCTCTCGAGCAATTTACTCATTAGTGAGATTCTCATTGGTGAACTATGTTGCGCTGCTGTAAAAGGCACCGCAAAATGAACCTCAGGCTTGAGGTTCAGCAGCCCTCTGTACAGCCAGCTGCCAATGCTGACCCAGAGCCACAACCACCAGCTAGGGGAAGAGCCCAGGCAGCTGTGCGTTCTATCAGGGCTTTCTTGGGCAGACTGTTCTACTGCTGTAGACCTGCCCCATCTACCGGGCGTTCTGCATTAGCACTGGAATATGTGGTATCGGATGATTCCGGTCATGTGGTGGAGGGAGTAGCTGGGTACCCAGCACCGGGATATCAGATATCGGTTATTTCACCTTATGTGGAGGAAGCAGAAGAGGCTGATGATTCTGGTCATGTGGTGGAGGAAGTAGCTGGGGAACCAGCGCCAGGATATCAGCTTTCTGATGTTTTGCCTTATGTGGATGTGGAGGAGAAGAAAGAAGCTGATGATTCCGGTCATGTGGTGGAGGAAGTAGCTGGGGAACCAGCGCCAGGGTATCAGCTTTCTGATGTTTCACCTCGTGTGGATGTGAAGGAGAAGGAAGAGGCTGATGATTCCGGTCATGTGGTGGAGGAAGTAGCTGGGAAACCAGCGCCGGGATATCAGTTATCGGATATCTCCCCCTTGGATGTTGACGAAGCAGAAGAAGCTGATGATTCCGGTCATGTGGAGGAGGAAGTAGCTGGGGAACCAGCGCCGGGATATCAGTTGTCGGATGTTTCACCTTTTGTGGATGTGGACTTAGGAGCTGATGATTCTGGTCATGTGGTGGAGGAAGTAGCTGGGGAACCAGCGCCGGGATATCAGCTTTCTGATGTTTCACCTCGTGTGGATGTGAAGGAGAAGGAAGAGGCTGATGATTCCGGTCATGTGGTGGAGGAAGTAGCTGGGAAACCAACGCCGGGATATCAGTTATCGGATATCTCCCCCTTGGATGTTGACGAAGCAGAAGAAGCTGATGATTCCGGTCATGTGGTGGAGGAAGTAGCTGGGGAACCAGCGCCGGGATATCAGTTGTCGGATGCTTCAGCTTTTGTTGATGTGGACTTAGGAGTTGATGATTCTGGTCATGTGGTGGAGGAAGTAGCTGGGGAACCAGCGCCAGGATATCAGCTTTCTGATGTTTCACCTCGTGTGGATGTGGAGGAGAAGGAAGAGGCTGATGATTCCGGTCATGTGGTGGAGGAAGTAGCTGGGGAACCAGCGCCGGGATATCAGTTATCGGATGTCTCCCTCTTGGATGTTGACGAAGCGGAAGAAGCTGATAATTCCGGTTATGTGGTGGAGGAAGTAGCTGGGGAACCAGCGCCGGGATATCAGTTGTCGGATGCTTCAGCTTTTGTTGATGTGGACTTAGGAGCTGATGATTCCGGTCATGTGGTGGAGGAAGTAGCTGGGGAACCAGCGCCGGGATATCAGCTTTCTGATGTTTCACCTCATGTGGATGTGAAGGAGAAGGAAGAGGCTGATGATTCCGGTCATGAGGTGGAGGAAGTAGCTGGGGAACCAGCGCCGGGATATCAGTTGTCGGATGCTTCAGCTTTTGTTGATGTGGACTTAGGAGCTGATGATTCTGGTCATGTGGTGGAGGAAGTAGCTGGGGAACCAGCGCCAGGATATCAGCTTTCTGATGTTTCACCTCGTGTGGATGTGAAGGAGAAGGAAGAAGCTGATGATTCCGGTCATGTGGTGGAGGAAGTAGCTGGGGAACCAGCGTCGGGATATCAGTTGTCGGATATCTCCCTCTTGGATGTTGACGAAGCAGAAGAAGCTGATGATTTCGGTCATGTGGTGGAGGAAGTAGCTGGGGAACCAGCGCCGGGATATCAGTTGTCGGATGTTTCACCTTTTGTGGATGTGGACTTAGGAGCTGATGATTCTGGTCATGTGGTGGAGGAAGTAGCTGGGGAACCAGCGCCAGGATATCAGCTTTCTGATGTTTCACCTCGTGTGGATGTGGAGGAGAAGGAAGAGGCTGATGATTCCGGTCATGTGGTGGAGGAAGTAGCTGGGGAACCAGCGCTGGGATATCAGTTATCGGATGTCTCCCCCTTGGATGTTGGCGAAGTGGAAGAAGCTGATGATTCCGGTCATGTGGTGGAGGAAGCAGCTGGGGAACCAGCGCCGGGATATCAGTTGTCGGATGCTTCAGCTTTTGTCGATGTGGACTTAGGAGCTGATGATTCCGGTCATGTGGAGGAGGAAGTAGCTGGGAAACCAGCGCCGGGATATCAGCTTTCTGATGTTTCACCTCGTGTGGCGAAGGAGGAAGAAGCTGGCCCGAGTGGAATCCAGACCATCAGGAAGCCACTGACTTTGGGCAGCTTCAACTTCCATAAACTTCTTGGAGAGGGGTCATTTGGCAAGGTTTACCTTGCTTCCCACCGAGCCAGAGACCAACAGCTGGCCATTAAAATGGTTAAGAAAAGGCCATTTATAAAGTATAATGACCCTGAGGAAATATTCATGGAGTGTCAGGTATTGAAGACCCTTGGGAAGGGTCCCTTTATCACTCAGCTCTACGGTACATTCCAGTCAAAGAATTACCTCTGCTTTGCCATGGAGTACCTGAGCGGGGGAGATCTGATGACACTTCTAGATGATGCTGACAAGCCATTTGACATTATGACCCTGAGACTGTTTGCTGCGCAGATGGTTATCGGCCTGGAGTACATCCACTCCAAGGGTGTCATCCACAGAGACATCAAGCCGGAAAACATCCTCCTGGACGGAGTCGGGAACATAAAGATTGCTGACTTCGGCCTGGCAGTGCAAGATGTCTTTGGGGATGACATGGTTGAAGGATGTAACGGGAGCTTGCACTATATGGCCCCGGAGGTGTTCCTAGAGATGGACTACGAACACTCAGTAGACTTCTTCTCTACGGGAATCATGCTTTTTTTGATGGCATGCCTCAAACACCCATTCATGGACAAGTGGGAGAAGGATGAGGCTGTCATCAAAAACTCCATTTATTACAATTATCCAGACTACCCGCCGGAGATGGACCCCACACTGAAAGACTTCCTGGAGAAGCTACTGTGTAAAAACCAGGAAGCGCGTAAAGATCAGATGAAAAACCTGAGGGAAGAGCCGTTCTTCATTTCCATAGACTGGAAGGCTGTGGAGTCCGGAGGGGTGCGGCCCGCATTCCGTGTGGAACCACCATAGGAAGAGCCGAGAGAGACCCCTACTCACTTGGACAACAACAACACTAGTACTATAATAGTTACATAGCTATAATAAAATGTGTAAAAATGACAGCAGTTTTATTGTTTTCTATTAAAAATCAATGAATGAAATTTGATTGGTTGCGGGTGGCTCCGCCCACTTTTTCTAAACTTGGAGTGGAAACCCCCAGCGACCACATTTGCGATATTCGAGGGCCCTGACATCAATATTGTGAGAATGGCAGCCTTGTTAATTTTTCCCATTTAAATCAATCAAAGAAATCTGATTGGTCGGTTTTGGCTCCGCCCACTTTTATGAATTTTAATCCCAGTCCCCCAGTGACCAACTGTGCCAAGTGTCAGGACCCTGCCACTAACCGTCTAAGAGCAGCAGCAATTTTTTTTATTTTTCCCTTTTAAACTAATGGCTGAAATTTGATTGGCTGTGGTAGACTCCGCCCACTTTTTATAAATTTTAAACCCAGTCACCCAGTGACCCACTGTGCCAAGTCTGGGAACTCTGGCTTTAATACTGTGAGAATTGCAGCGGTTTACATTTTCCCATTGAAGTCAATAGGGTAAATCTGATTGGTTGTGTGTGGCTCCGCCCACTTTTTTGGGTCCCCAAAATGTGACAGAATGTTTCAGCTTCACCCCATGACCAAGTGACCCAAGTTTGGTGAGGCGGTTGTCAGTCTGAACTGGATCACTGAGGGGAGAGCATTGACTGTTGGAGCTCTGCTCAAAGGACCTATCCGTGGTGTGCCTGTCCGACCATCAGTGCAGGAGGAGCGGAGATAGTCCGAACTTTAAGGCCCTGCTTAGGCCTTTCGTCGGCAGGAGCCTACCTTGCAGGCCGGCTGTCTCAGGATGGAGCAGGCGGCTCCAAAGCACCCTGATCCCACTGGCTTGGGAAGGGGAGGAACATTGACTGTGAAGGACACTGTAGCTTGGGTGCACGCAGTTGATGGATGCTGTTTCTTGATAAAAACTTTGAAGTTCCAGCTAAAGAATGCAATCTTTCGCTACGGAGTGAAATGGCAATCGAGCTTTCTGAATATGGACCCTGAACTGGTAAGCCTGAGACAGAGGATCCGTGAGCAGCAGGCTGTGCTTGAGGGCCTGAAAGCTTACGGGGGACCTATGAGTGAGGCCCTGGTGTGTCGTCAGAGGTTCCAAGCCATGTTAGCAAACAGTGATGATGAATATCTGAACGGAGGTGAGGGAGATTGCGTGGTTATGGAGAAAGGCAGTACGCCTGAGGAGCCTTCTGGTCAGGCGTCTCTCTTACCTGCCATGCATCAACCTACTGAGCAAATTACAGCTGTGCATGTTAAACCTGAAGTTGATGAAGATACGATCTTGGAGGTGATTGTCGGGAGGGAATCTTCCAAGACAGAGGTGGATAATGTATGTAAAGATGATAAAGCTTCCCTAACAGTCAAAGATGGTGGCAAATACGTTAAAACTTTACCTGTGGGGGTGTTGCCGTTGTCAGGGGCTGTGCAGATACATGATGGTTTGGGAGGCGTTATACAAACCTCCCTGGATCCTGACCCTGAGCAGTCAGCATCTGGAGATGATGGTGTGAGCCAAGAGTCCAAAGGACTCATGCAGGTAGAAGGCATATTGCAAAAATGGTAAAATCCCCCATAGGCTTTCATTAGGCCCCTATTTCACTTTCCAAAATCTCAAATCTTTTCAAAGGGCAATGGCTCAGCAGTGGCAAATTTTCTAGCATTGTAGGAACTGTTAGGGGGATCATAACTGGTGAGTTTCGGGTCCCTAGGCCAAAGAGGTCATAGCCTAGGGCAGGGGTCTGCAACCTTTAAGACATAAAGAGCCACTTGGACCCGTTTCCGAAAAGAGAAAAAAACTGGGAGCCGCAAAGCCATATGCACAAATCGTTAGCAGATGTGACGCCCATATGCACAAATCGTTAGCAGATATGACCCCCATATGCACAAATCGTTAGCAGATATGACCCCCATATTCACAAATCGTTAGCAGATATGACCCCCATATACACAAATCGTTAGCAGATATGACCCCCATATGCACAAATCGTTAGCAGATATGACCCTCATATGCACAATCCTTCAGCAGATATGACCCCCATATGCACAAATCGTTAGCAGATATGACTCCCATATGTACAAATCGTTAGCAGATATGACCCCCATATGCACAAATCATTAGCAGATATGACTCCCATATGCACAAATCGTTAGCAGATATGACCCCCATATGCACAAATCGTTAGCAGATATGACCCCCATATGCACAAATCATTAGCAGATATGACCCCCATATGCACAAATCGTTAGCAGATATGACTCCCATATGCACAAATCGTTAGCAGATATGACCCCCATATGCACAAATCGTTAGCAGATATGACCCCCATATTCACAAATCGTTAGCAGATATGACCCCCATATGCACAAATCGTTAACAGATATGACCCCCATATGCACAATCCTTCAGCAGATATGACCCCCATATGCATAATCCTTCAGCAGATATGACCCCCATATGCACAAATCGTTAGCAGATATGACCCCCCATATGCACAAATCGTTAGCAGATATGACTCCCATATGCACAAATCCTTAGCAGATATGACCCCCATATGCACAAATCGTTAGCAGATATGACCCCCATATGCACAAATCGTTAGCAGATATGACCCCCATATGCACAAATCGTTAGCAGATATGACCCCCATATGCACAATCCTTCAGCAGATCTGACCACCATATGCACAATCCTTCAGCAGATCTGACCCCCATGTGCACAATCCTTCAGCAGATCTGAAAAAAAAACCCATTTACTCACCTAGTCAGAAGACCTCCTGTCACGATCTCCTCCTGTCCCGACCTCCGGTCCCGACCTTGTGGCGCGCAACTCCCACGATCCTCTTCCTACGTCACGTCCTGCCTGCAGGGCTACGGGAAAATGGCCGCCCGAAGCCCTGCACTGCACTGGTCCGGCGGCCTCTCTGATAGGCTGCCGGCCAGCGACAACAGCACACGTCACGCGCGCCGCAGCCACTGACACCGGAGCCGCCTAGGAGCCGCGGCGAAGATGAAAAAGAGCCGCATGCGGCTCCGGAGCCGCGGGTTGCCGACCCCTGGCCTAGGGTCACAAAAACCTGTTTATTTGGGCTATTTCAATGGTAGTGATGCTGATGTACATAAATCGCAGCCATGGCCGTTAGCAACGTCTGAATTTCACGAAATGTCTCATGCAGGTAGAAGACATATTGTTAGACTTGGATTCCAAAGATGGGGTCCCTACATTTCTGCAAACCAGAGTTACAGGGGTCCAAAATTGGTAAAATCCCCCATAGGCTTTCATTGCCTCCCTATTTCACTTTCCAAAATCTCACATCTTTTCAAAGGGCAATTGCTCAGCAGTGGCAAATTTTCTAGCATTGTAGGGACCCTTAGGGGGAACATGACTGGTGAGTTTCGGGCCCCTAGGCCAAAGAGGTCATAGCCTAGGGTCACAAAAACCTGTTTATTTGGGCTATTTCAATGGTAGTGATGCTGACGTACATAAATCGCAGCCATGGCCGTTAGCAACGTCTGAATTTCACGAAATGTCTTATGCAGGTAGAAGACATATTGTTAGACTTGGATTCCAAAGATGGGGTCCCTACATCTCTGCAAACCAGTTACAGGGGTCCAAAATTGGTAAAATCCCCCATAGGCTTTCATTGCCTCCCTATTTCACTTTCCAAAATCTCACATCTTTTCAAAGGGCAATTGCTCAGCAGTGGCAAATTTTCTAGCATTGTAGGGACCCTTAGGGGGAACATGACTGGTGAGTTTCGGGCCCCTAGGCCAAAGAGGTCATAGCCTAGGGTCACAAAAACCTGTTTATTTGGGCTATTTCAATGGTAGTGATGCTGACGTACATAAATCGCAGCCATGGCCGTTAGCAACGTCTGAATTTCACGAAATGTCTCATGCAGGTAGAAGACATATTGTTAGACTTGGATTCCAAAGATGGGGTCCCTACATCTCTGCAAACCAGCGTTACAGGGGTCCGAAATTGGCAAAATCCCCCATAGGCTTTCATTGCCTCCCTATTTCACTTTCCAAAATCTCACATCTTTTCAAAGGGCAATTGCTCAGCAGTGGCAAATTTTCTAGCATTGTAGGGACCCTTAGGGGGAACATGACTGGTGAGTTTCGGGCCCCTAGGCCAAAGAGGTCATAGCCTAGGGTCACAAAAACCTGTTTATTTGGGCTATTTCTGTGGTAGTGATGCTGACGTACATAAATCACAGCCATGGCCGTTAGCAACATCTGAATTTCACGAAATGTCTCATGCAGGTAGAAGACATATTGTTAGACTTGGATTCCAAAGATGGGGTCCCTACATCTCTGCAAACCAGAGTTACAGGGGTCCAAAATTGGCAAAATCCCCCATAGGCTTTTATTGCCTCCCAATTTCACTTTCCAAAATCTCACATCTTTTCAAAGGGCAATTGCTCAGCAGTGGCAAATTTTCTAGCATTGTAGGGACCCTTAGGGGGAACATGACTGGTGAGTTTCGGGCCCCTAGGCCAAAGAGGTCATAGCCTAGGGTCACAAAAACCTGTTTATTTGGGCTATTTCAATGGTAGTGATGCTGACGTACATAAATCACAGCCATGGCCGTTAGCAACATCTGAATTTCACGAAATGTCTCATGCAGGTAGAAGACATATTGTTAGACTTGGATTCCAAAGATGGGGTCCCTACATCTCTGCAAACCAGAGTTACAGGGGTCCAAAATTGGTAAAATGTTTTGGGAACTGTATCCTTAGCCAAAGGGAACTGTGATTTGCTTATGCAGAGTGATGGGAAGGGAAGGGAGGTGGAAGTAAAGCTTACTAGAGTCAAATGTGATACCGTGTTTGGCAATATTGAGATAATGCAAAATGAGAATGGTAGTGTGAATTTGTTAATTGAAGATGAAGTGATTGAAAATGTTTCTTTAAATGAAAATGTGGATGTGGAAAAAAAAGAAAGTTGTGTAGAAAATGACATAAAAAGTAAAGAGAATAAACAGGAGGAGAAAGGGGCAGATGGGCAGGCTGCTGTTGATACATCTGTGGGTGCTTCAGGAGAAGGAGTGGTTGGGACCACAGAAAGTATGGAGGAGGTTGCGTTAGCTCTTGGTGCACTTGCAGATGTAGATGAAGTGCTGGGTGACTTCTATTCTGAAACTAAAAGGTATATTGTAACTGAACTTAAGCTTCTCATTCTTGATGTCCCCCAGCACCACATTTGCGATATTCGAGGTCCATGACATCAATAATGTGAGAATGGCAGCCTTTTTATTTTTCCCATACAAATCAATGAAAGAAATCTGGTTGGTTTTGGCCCCACCCACTTTTCTGAATTTTAATCCCAGTCCCCTGGTGACCAACTGTACCAAGTTTGAGGACCCTGCTATTAACTGTCTAAAAGCGGCAGCAGTTTTACATTTTCCCATTTAAATGAATGGCTGAAATTTGTCTGTGGTAGACTCTGCACACTTTTTCTAAATTTTAAACCCAGTCACCCAGCGACCCAGTGGGCCAAGTTTGGGAACTCTGGCTTTTATACTGTGAGAATTACAGCTGTTTACATATTCTCATAGAAGTCAATAGGGAAAATCTGATTGGTTGTTTGTGGCTCCACCCACTTTTTGGGGTCCCCAAAATGTGACAGAATGTTTTAGCATCACCCCATGACTAAGTGACCCAAGTTTGGTGAGAGTAACTTCAAAGCTGTACGAGTGGCGAAAGTTTCAAGTTTTCCAACGAAAGTCTATGGGAAAAATAAGGTCTTCGGGGGTCCACCACAGGGGCACGGAGGGTGGGATTGCTTAAAAAAGCACAAGCAATCTATTCGGGTATGAGCCAAACAAGTGTGCAAAGTTTCATAATTGTACTCCTGAAACTCTGGGAGGAGTAGCGTATAGAAAATTGCTAAATGTTCATTGGCTGGTGGTAGCTCCGCCCACTTTGGGTGCCCCCCAAAATACTTATTTTAATTTGGGGTGACACCAACAATATGTGGTCCAAGTTTGGGGAGTGTAGCTTCAAAATTGTACGAGTAACAGCGATTTTAAATTTTTCCCTGTCAAAGTCAATACGGAAAAATGGGGGCTTCTGGGGTCTGCCGCAGGGGCGTGGAGGGTGGGATCGCTTAATAAAGCACAAGCAGCGTACTTCACTATAAGACGAATAAGTGTGGAAAGTGTGGCGCTTGAACCCCTAAAACTGTAGGAGGCGTAGCGTACAGAAAATGGGGGGCGCTAATAATAATAACTAGATGGTGTCGTTTCTGAAGAAACCACAGGATGTTGGCTATGTGTCTGATTGGCTGCATGTGGCTCCGCCCACCTTGCCAAATTTTAACCCCAGTCACCCAGTGACCCAGTGTGCCAAGTCTGGGAACTCTGGCTTTAATAATGTGAGAATTACAGCTGTTTACATTTTACCATTGAAGTCAATAGGGAAAATCTGATTGGCTGTTTTTGGCCCCGCCCACTTTCAAAATTTTAATCCCAGTCCCCCTGTGACCGACTGTGCCAAGTTTGAAGTCCCTGCCATTAACAGTAAAAGAATGACAGCAACTTATATATTGACATTGATTAGCAATAGGTAACATTTGATTGGCTGTTTTAAGCTCCGCCCATTTTTCTAAATTTTAACATTAACCACCATGTCATGGTCTGTGCCAAGTTTTGGACCTCTGGCTTTAAAACTGTGAGAGTGGCAGTATTTGAAAGCTTTACATTGAAGTGCATTGGTTAAATTTGATTGGATGCTAGTGGCTCCGCCCACTTTTTTTATTTTTTGACCGCAATCACCCAGTGAGTAACTGAGCCAAGTTTGGGACACCTGGCATTTAAACTGTGATAATAGCAGCAGTTTATTATTTTTCATTAAGGTCAATGGCTGAAATCTGATTGGCTGTTGTTACCCCGCCCCCTTTTTTTTACTAATTGCGAATCACAGTCACTCAGTCACTAACACTCCAAAGTTTATGAATGCTGGCATTTAACGTGTAAAAATGGCAGCAGTTTTATTGTTTTCTATTGAAAATCAATGAATGACATTTGATTGGTTGCTGGTGGCTCCACCCACTTTTTCAAAATTTGAAGTGTAAATCCCCAGGGACCACATTTGCGATATTCGAAGTCCCTGACATCAATATTGTGAGAATGGCAGCCTTTTTAATTTTTCCCATTTAAATCAATTAACGAAATCTGATTGGTCGGTTTTGGCTCTGCCCACTTTTATGAATTTTAATCCCAGTCCCCCAGTGACCAACTGTGCCAAGTGTCAGGACCCTACCATTAACCGTCTAAGAGCAGCAGCAATTTTTATTTTTCCCATTTAAACTAATGGCTGAAATTTGATTGGCTGTGGTAGACTCCATCCACTTTTAATACATTTTAAACCCAGTCACCCAGTGACCCACTATGCCAAGTCTGGGAACTCTGGCTTTAATACTTTGAGAATTACAGCTGTTTACATTTTCTCATTGCAGTCAATAGGGAAAATCTGATTGGTTGTTTGTGGCTCCACCCACTTTTTTGGGTCCCCAAAATGTGACAGAATGTTTCAGCTTCACTCCCTGACCAAGTGACCCAAGTTTGGTGAGTGTAACTTCAAAGCTGTACGAGTGGCAAAAGTTTCAAAATTTCCAATGAAAGTCTATGGGAAAAATGGGGTCTTTGGGGGTCCGCCACAGGGGCCCGGAGGGTGAAATTGCTTAAAAAAGCACAAGCAACCTATTCGGGTATGAGCCGAACAAGTGTGCAAAGTTTCAGAATTCTACTCCTTAAACTCTGGGAGGAGTAGCGTATAGAAATTTGCTAAATTTTCATTGGCCGCTGGTAGCTCCGCCTAATTTGGGGTGAGCCCCCAAAATACATCTTTTTATTTGGGGTGACACCAACCATATGTGGTCCGAGTTTGGGGAGTGTAGCTTCAAAATTGTACGAGTGGCAGTGATTTTAAATTTTTCCCTGTCAAAGTCAATACAAAAAAAGGGGTCTTCCGGGGTCCGCCGCAGGGGCCCGGAGGGTGCGATCGCTTAATAAAGCACAAGCAACGTACTTCGCTTGTTTGGCGCTTCTACCCCTAAAACTGTAGGAGGAGTAGCGTATAGAAAATGGGGGGGGCGCCTATAATAATAAGAAGAACTAGATGGTGTCGTTTCTGAAGAAACCACAGGATGTTGGCTATGTGTCTGATTGGCTGTATGTGGCTCCGCCCACCTTGTCAAATTTTAACCCCAGTGACCCAGTGTGCCAAGTCTGGGAACTCTGGCTTTAATACAGTGAGAATTACAGCTGTTTACATTTTCCCATTGAAGTCAATAGGGAAAATCTGATTGGCTATTTTTGGCCCCACCCACTTTTCAAATTTTAATCCCAGTCCCCCTGTGACTGACTGTGCCAAGTTTGAAGTCCCTGCCAGTAACAGTAAAAGAATGACAGCAACTTATATATTGACATTGAATAGCAATAGGTAACATTTGATTGGCTGTTTTAAGCTCCGCCCATTTTTCTAAATTTTAAAATTAACCACCATGTCATGGTCTGTGCCAAGTTTTGGACCTCTGGCTTTAAAACTGTGAGAGTGGCAGTATTTGAAAGTTTTACATTGAAGTGCATAGGTGAAATTTGATTGGATGTTAGTGGCTCCACCCACTTTTCCTGTTTTTGACCGCAGTCACCCAGTGAATAACTGAGCCAAGTTTGGGACACCTAGCATTTAAACTGTGATTTTAGCAGTGGTTTATCATTTTTCATTAAGGTCAATGGCTGAAATCTGATTGGCTGTTGTTGCCCCGCCCCCTTTTTTCCTACTTGTGAACCACAGTCACCCAGTGACTAACACTCCAAAGTTTGTGAATGCTGGCATTTAACGTGTAAAAATGGCAGCAGTTTTATATTTTTCCATTGAAAATCAATGAATGAAATTTGATTGGTTGCTGGTGGCTACGCCCACTTTTTCAGAACTTGAAGTGGAAACCCCCAGGGACCACATTTGCGATATTCGAGGTCCCTGACATCAATATTGTGAGAATGGCAGCCTTTTTAATTGTTCCCATTTAAATCAAGCAAAGAAATCTGATTGGTCGGTTCTGGCTCTGCCCACTTTTATGTATTTTGAGTGTTGACGTATAACATAAAATCTGATGGAAAGTGCCGGAAAGTCCTATCTGCTTCCACCGAGCCCCTCTTGTGATGTCATAATAGCCCCATGTTTACCTCTGTTGATGTCAGGGAAGTGATGTCATAATAGCCGTGTGTGTATATAAGCAGAGGTTGAGCATTGAGAGGCTCACTTTTGTCTCCACTTGCACAAGTGAAGACGATTGATTTTGCTCTCGAGCAATTTACTCATTAGTGAGATTCTCATTGGTGAACTATGTTGCGCTGCTGTAAAAGGCACCGCAAAATGAACCTCAGGCTTGAGGTTCAGCAGCCCTCTGTACAGCCAGCTGCCAATGCTGACCCAGAGCCACAACCACCAGCTAGGGGAAGAGCCCAGGCAGCTGTGCGTTCTATCAGGGCTTTCTTGGGCAGACTGTTCTACTGCTGTAGACCTGCCCCATCTACCGGGCGTTCTGCATTAGCACTGGAATATGTGGTATCGGATGATTCCGGTCATGTGGTGGAGGGAGTAGCTGGGTACCCAGCACCGGGATATCAGATATCGGTTATTTCACCTTATGTGGAGGAAGCAGAAGAGGCTGATGATTCTGGTCATGTGGTGGAGGAAGTAGCTGGGGAACCAGCGCCAGGATATCAGCTTTCTGATGTTTTGCCTTATGTGGATGTGGAGGAGAAGAAAGAAGCTGATGATTCCGGTCATGTGGTGGAGGAAGTAGCTGGGGAACCAGCGCCAGGGTATCAGCTTTCTGATGTTTCACCTCGTGTGGATGTGAAGGAGAAGGAAGAGGCTGATGATTCCGGTCATGTGGTGGAGGAAGTAGCTGGGAAACCAGCGCCGGGATATCAGTTATCGGATATCTCCCCCTTGGATGTTGACGAAGCAGAAGAAGCTGATGATTCCGGTCATGTGGAGGAGGAAGTAGCTGGGGAACCAGCGCCGGGATATCAGTTGTCGGATGTTTCACCTTTTGTGGATGTGGACTTAGGAGCTGATGATTCTGGTCATGTGGTGGAGGAAGTAGCTGGGGAACCAGCGCCGGGATATCAGCTTTCTGATGTTTCACCTCGTGTGGATGTGAAGGAGAAGGAAGAGGCTGATGATTCCGGTCATGTGGTGGAGGAAGTAGCTGGGAAACCAACGCCGGGATATCAGTTATCGGATATCTCCCCCTTGGATGTTGACGAAGCAGAAGAAGCTGATGATTCCGGTCATGTGGTGGAGGAAGTAGCTGGGGAACCAGCGCCGGGATATCAGTTGTCGGATGCTTCAGCTTTTGTTGATGTGGACTTAGGAGTTGATGATTCTGGTCATGTGGTGGAGGAAGTAGCTGGGGAACCAGCGCCAGGATATCAGCTTTCTGATGTTTCACCTCGTGTGGATGTGGAGGAGAAGGAAGAGGCTGATGATTCCGGTCATGTGGTGGAGGAAGTAGCTGGGGAACCAGCGCCGGGATATCAGTTATCGGATGTCTCCCTCTTGGATGTTGACGAAGCGGAAGAAGCTGATAATTCCGGTTATGTGGTGGAGGAAGTAGCTGGGGAACCAGCGCCGGGATATCAGTTGTCGGATGCTTCAGCTTTTGTTGATGTGGACTTAGGAGCTGATGATTCCGGTCATGTGGTGGAGGAAGTAGCTGGGGAACCAGCGCCGGGATATCAGCTTTCTGATGTTTCACCTCATGTGGATGTGAAGGAGAAGGAAGAGGCTGATGATTCCGGTCATGAGGTGGAGGAAGTAGCTGGGGAACCAGCGCCGGGATATCAGTTGTCGGATGCTTCAGCTTTTGTTGATGTGGACTTAGGAGCTGATGATTCTGGTCATGTGGTGGAGGAAGTAGCTGGGGAACCAGCGCCAGGATATCAGCTTTCTGATGTTTCACCTCGTGTGGATGTGAAGGAGAAGGAAGAAGCTGATGATTCCGGTCATGTGGTGGAGGAAGTAGCTGGGGAACCAGCGTCGGGATATCAGTTGTCGGATATCTCCCTCTTGGATGTTGACGAAGCAGAAGAAGCTGATGATTTCGGTCATGTGGTGGAGGAAGTAGCTGGGGAACCAGCGCCGGGATATCAGTTGTCGGATGTTTCACCTTTTGTGGATGTGGACTTAGGAGCTGATGATTCTGGTCATGTGGTGGAGGAAGTAGCTGGGGAACCAGCGCCAGGATATCAGCTTTCTGATGTTTCACCTCGTGTGGATGTGGAGGAGAAGGAAGAGGCTGATGATTCCGGTCATGTGGTGGAGGAAGTAGCTGGGGAACCAGCGCTGGGATATCAGTTATCGGATGTCTCCCCCTTGGATGTTGGCGAAGTGGAAGAAGCTGATGATTCCGGTCATGTGGTGGAGGAAGCAGCTGGGGAACCAGCGCCGGGATATCAGTTGTCGGATGCTTCAGCTTTTGTCGATGTGGACTTAGGAGCTGATGATTCCGGTCATGTGGAGGAGGAAGTAGCTGGGAAACCAGCGCCGGGATATCAGCTTTCTGATGTTTCACCTCGTGTGGCGAAGGAGGAAGAAGCTGGCCCGAGTGGAATCCAGACCATCAGGAAGCCACTGACTTTGGGCAGCTTCAACTTCCATAAACTTCTTGGAGAGGGGTCATTTGGCAAGGTTTACCTTGCTTCCCACCGAGCCAGAGACCAACAGCTGGCCATTAAAATGGTCAAGAAAAGGCCATTTATAAAGTATAATGACCCTGAGGAAATATTCATGGAGTGTCAGGTATTGAAGACCCTTGGGAAGGGTCCCTTTATCACTCAGCTCTACGGTACATTCCAGTCAAAGAATTACCTCTGCTTTGCCATGGAGTACCTGAGCGGGGGAGATCTGATGACACTTCTAGATGATGCTGACAAGCCATTTGACATTACGACCCTGAGACTGTTTGCTGCGCAGATGGTTATCGGCCTGGAGTACATCCACTCCAAGGGTGTCATCCACAGAGACATCAAGCCGGAAAACATCCTCCTGGACAGAGTCGGGAACATAAAGATTGCTGACTTCGGCCTGGCAGTGCAAGATGTCTTTGGGGATGACATGGTTGAAGGATGTAACGGGAGCTTGCACTATATGGCCCCGGAGGTGTTCCTAGAGATGGACTACGAACACTCAGTAGACTTCTTCTCTACGGGAATCATGCTTTTTTTGATGGCATGCCTCAAACACCCATTCATGGACAAGTGGGAGAAGGATGAGGCTGTCATCAAAAACTCCATTTATTACAATTATCCAGACTACCCGCCGGAGATGGACCCCACACTGAAAGACTTCCTGGAGAAGCTACTGTGTAAAAACCAGGAAGCGCGTAAAGATCAGATGAAAAACCTGAGGGAAGAGCCGTTCTTCATTTCCATAGACTGGAAGGCTGTGGAGTCCGGAGGGGTGCGGCCCGCATTCCGTGTGGAACCACCATAGGAAGAGCCGAGAGAGACCCCTACTCACTTGGACAACAACAACACTAGTACTATAATAGTTACATAGCTATAATAAAATGTGTAAAAATGACAGCAGTTTTATTGTTTTCTATTAAAAATCAATGAATGAAATTTGATTGGTTGCGGGTGGCTCCGCCCACTTTTTCTAAACTTGGAGTGGAAACCCCCAGCGACCACATTTGCGATATTCGAGGGCCCTGACATCAATATTGTGAGAATGGCAGCCTTGTTAATTTTTCCCATTTAAATCAATCAAAGAAATCTGATTGGTCGGTTTTGGCTCCGCCCACTTTTATGAATTTTAATCCCAGTCCCCCAGTGACCAACTGTGCCAAGTGTCAGGACCCTGCCACTAACCGTCTAAGAGCAGCAGCAATTTTTTTTATTTTTCCCTTTTAAACTAATGGCTGAAATTTGATTGGCTGTGGTAGACTCCGCCCACTTTTTATAAATTTTAAACCCAGTCACCCAGTGACCCACTGTGCCAAGTCTGGGAACTCTGGCTTTAATACTGTGAGAATTGCAGCGGTTTACATTTTCCCATTGAAGTCAATAGGGTAAATCTGATTGGTTGTGTGTGGCTCCGCCCACTTTTTTGGGTCCCCAAAATGTGACAGAATGTTTCAGCTTCACCCCATGACCAAGTGACCCAAGTTTGGTGAGGCGGTTGTCAGTCTGAACTGGATCACTGAGGGGAGAGCATTGACTGTTGGAGCTCTGCTCAAAGGACCTATCCGTGGTGTGCCTGTCCGACCATCAGTGCAGGAGGAGCGGAGATAGTCCGAACTTTAAGGCCCTGCTTAGGCCTTTCGTCGGCAGGAGCCTACCTTGCAGGCCGGCTGTCTCAGGATGGAGCAGGCGGCTCCAAAGCACCCTGATCCCACTGGCTTGGGAAGGGGAGGAACATTGACTGTGAAGGACACTGTAGCTTGGGTGCACGCAGTTGATGGATGCTGTTTCTTGATAAAAACTTTGAAGTTCCAGCTAAAGAATGCAATCTTTCGCTACGGAGTGAAATGGCAATCGAGCTTTCTGAATATGGACCCTGAACTGGTAAGCCTGAGACAGAGGATCCGTGAGCAGCAGGCTGTGCTTGAGGGCCTGAAAGCTTACGGGGGACCTATGAGTGAGGCCCTGGTGTGTCGTCAGAGGTTCCAAGCCATGTTAGCAAACAGTGAT
Source organism: Hyperolius riggenbachi (assembly GCF_040937935.1). Classification (NCBI taxonomy): domain Eukaryota; kingdom Metazoa; phylum Chordata; class Amphibia; order Anura; family Hyperoliidae; genus Hyperolius; species Hyperolius riggenbachi. The sequence continues at coordinate 226,766,384 of NC_090653.1, read as the reverse complement.
GATGAATATCTGAACGGAGGTGAGGGAGATTGCGTGGTTATGGAGAAAGGCAGTACGCCTGAGGAGCCTTCTGGTCAGGCGTCTCTCTTACCTGCCATGCATCAACCTACTGAGCAAATTACAGCTGTGCATGTTAAACCTGAAGTTGATGAAGATACGATCTTGGAGGTGATTGTCGGGAGGGAATCTTCCAAGACAGAGGTGGATAATGTATGTAAAGATGATAAAGCTTCCCTAACAGTCAAAGATGGTGGCAAATACGTTAAAACTTTACCTGTGGGGGTGTTGCCGTTGTCAGGGGCTGTGCAGATACATGATGGTTTGGGAGGCGTTATACAAACCTCCCTGGATCCTGACCCTGAGCAGTCAGCATCTGGAGATGATGGTGTGAGCCAAGAGTCCAAAGGACTCATGCAGGTAGAAGGCATATTGCAAAAATGGTAAAATCCCCCATAGGCTTTCATTAGGCCCCTATTTCACTTTCCAAAATCTCAAATCTTTTCAAAGGGCAATGGCTCAGCAGTGGCAAATTTTCTAGCATTGTAGGAACTGTTAGGGGGATCATAACTGGTGAGTTTCGGGTCCCTAGGCCAAAGAGGTCATAGCCTAGGGCAGGGGTCTGCAACCTTTAAGACATAAAGAGCCACTTGGACCCGTTTCCGAAAAGAGAAAAAAACTGGGAGCCGCAAAGCCATATGCACAAATCGTTAGCAGATGTGACGCCCATATGCACAAATCGTTAGCAGATATGACCCCCATATGCACAAATCGTTAGCAGATATGACCCCCATATTCACAAATCGTTAGCAGATATGACCCCCATATACACAAATCGTTAGCAGATATGACCCCCATATGCACAAATCGTTAGCAGATATGACCCTCATATGCACAATCCTTCAGCAGATATGACCCCCATATGCACAAATCGTTAGCAGATATGACTCCCATATGTACAAATCGTTAGCAGATATGACCCCCATATGCACAAATCATTAGCAGATATGACTCCCATATGCACAAATCGTTAGCAGATATGACCCCCATATGCACAAATCGTTAGCAGATATGACCCCCATATGCACAAATCATTAGCAGATATGACCCCCATATGCACAAATCGTTAGCAGATATGACTCCCATATGCACAAATCGTTAGCAGATATGACCCCCATATGCACAAATCGTTAGCAGATATGACCCCCATATTCACAAATCGTTAGCAGATATGACCCCCATATGCACAAATCGTTAACAGATATGACCCCCATATGCACAATCCTTCAGCAGATATGACCCCCATATGCATAATCCTTCAGCAGATATGACCCCCATATGCACAAATCGTTAGCAGATATGACCCCCCATATGCACAAATCGTTAGCAGATATGACTCCCATATGCACAAATCCTTAGCAGATATGACCCCCATATGCACAAATCGTTAGCAGATATGACCCCCATATGCACAAATCGTTAGCAGATATGACCCCCATATGCACAAATCGTTAGCAGATATGACCCCCATATGCACAATCCTTCAGCAGATCTGACCACCATATGCACAATCCTTCAGCAGATCTGACCACCATATGCACAATCCTTCAGCAGATCTGACCCCCATGTGCACAATCCTTCAGCAGATCTGAAAAAAAAACCCATTTACTCACCTAGTCAGAAGACCTCCTGTCACGATCTCCTCCTGTCCCGACCTCCGGTCCCGACCTTGTGGCGCGCAACTCCCACGATCCTCTTCCTACGTCACGTCCTGCCTGCAGGGCTACGGGAAAATGGCCGCCCGAAGCCCTGCACTGCACTGGTCCGGCGGCCTCTCTGATAGGCTGCCGGCCAGCGACAACAGCACACGTCACGCGCGCCGCAGCCACTGACACCGGAGCCGCCTAGGAGCCGCGGCGAAGATGAAAAAGAGCCGCATGCGGCTCCGGAGCCGCGGGTTGCCGACCCCTGGCCTAGGGTCACAAAAACCTGTTTATTTGGGCTATTTCAATGGTAGTGATGCTGATGTACATAAATCGCAGCCATGGCCGTTAGCAACGTCTGAATTTCACGAAATGTCTCATGCAGGTAGAAGACATATTGTTAGACTTGGATTCCAAAGATGGGGTCCCTACATTTCTGCAAACCAGAGTTACAGGGGTCCAAAATTGGTAAAATCCCCCATAGGCTTTCATTGCCTCCCTATTTCACTTTCCAAAATCTCACATCTTTTCAAAGGGCAATTGCTCAGCAGTGGCAAATTTTCTAGCATTGTAGGGACCCTTAGGGGGAACATGACTGGTGAGTTTCGGGCCCCTAGGCCAAAGAGGTCATAGCCTAGGGTCACAAAAACCTGTTTATTTGGGCTATTTCAATGGTAGTGATGCTGACGTACATAAATCGCAGCCATGGCCGTTAGCAACGTCTGAATTTCACGAAATGTCTTATGCAGGTAGAAGACATATTGTTAGACTTGGATTCCAAAGATGGGGTCCCTACATCTCTGCAAACCAGTTACAGGGGTCCAAAATTGGTAAAATCCCCCATAGGCTTTCATTGCCTCCCTATTTCACTTTCCAAAATCTCACATCTTTTCAAAGGGCAATTGCTCAGCAGTGGCAAATTTTCTAGCATTGTAGGGACCCTTAGGGGGAACATGACTGGTGAGTTTCGGGCCCCTAGGCCAAAGAGGTCATAGCCTAGGGTCACAAAAACCTGTTTATTTGGGCTATTTCAATGGTAGTGATGCTGACGTACATAAATCGCAGCCATGGCCGTTAGCAACGTCTGAATTTCACGAAATGTCCTATGCAGGTAGAAGACATATTGTTAGACTTGGATTCCAAAGATGGGGTCCCTACATCTCTGCAAACCAGTTACAGGGGTCCAAAATTGGTAAAATCCCCCATAGGCTTTCATTGCCTCCCTATTTCACTTTCCAAAATCTCACATCTTTTCAAAGGGCAATTGCTCAGCAGTGGCAAATTTTCTAGCATTGTAGGGACCCTTAGGGGGAACATGACTGGTGAGTTTTGGGCCCCTAGGCCAAAGAGGTCATAGCCTAGGGTCACAAAAACCTGTTTATTTGGGCTATTTCAATGGTAGTGATGCTGACGTACATAAATCGCAGCCATGGCCGTTAGCAACGTCTGAATTTCACGAAATGTCTCATGCAGGTAGAAGACATATTGTTAGACTTGGATTCCAAAGATGGGGTCCCTACATCTCTGCAAACCAGCGTTACAGGGGTCCGAAATTGGCAAAATCCCCCATAGGCTTTCATTGCCTCCCTATTTCACTTTCCAAAATCTCACATCTTTTCAAAGGGCAATTGCTCAGCAGTGGCAAATTTTCTAGCATTGTAGGGACCCTTAGGGGGAACATGACTGGTGAGTTTCGGGCCCCTAGGCCAAAGAGGTCATAGCCTAGGGTCACAAAAACCTGTTTATTTGGGCTATTTCTGTGGTAGTGATGCTGACGTACATAAATCACAGCCATGGCCGTTAGCAACATCTGAATTTCACGAAATGTCTCATGCAGGTAGAAGACATATTGTTAGACTTGGATTCCAAAGATGGGGTCCCTACATCTCTGCAAACCAGAGTTACAGGGGTCCAAAATTGGCAAAATCCCCCATAGGCTTTTATTGCCTCCCAATTTCACTTTCCAAAATCTCACATCTTTTCAAAGGGCAATTGCTCAGCAGTGGCAAATTTTCTAGCATTGTAGGGACCCTTAGGGGGAACATGACTGGTGAGTTTCGGGCCCTATCAATAATGTGAGAATGGCAGCCTTTTTATTTTTCCCATACAAATCAATGAAAGAAATCTGGTTGGTTTTGGCCCCACCCACTTTTCTGAATTTTAATCCCAGTCCCCTGGTGACCAACTGTACCAAGTTTGAGGACCCTGCTATTAACTGTCTAAAAGCGGCAGCAGTTTTACATTTTCCCATTTAAATGAATGGCTGAAATTTGTCTGTGGTAGACTCTGCACACTTTTTCTAAATTTTAAACCCAGTCACCCAGCGACCCAGTGGGCCAAGTTTGGGAACTCTGGCTTTTATACTGTGAGAATTACAGCTGTTTACATATTCTCATAGAAGTCAATAGGGAAAATCTGATTGGTTGTTTGTGGCTCCACCCACTTTTTGGGGTCCCCAAAATGTGACAGAATGTTTTAGCATCACCCCATGACTAAGTGACCCAAGTTTGGTGAGAGTAACTTCAAAGCTGTACGAGTGGCGAAAGTTTCAAGTTTTCCAACGAAAGTCTATGGGAAAAATAAGGTCTTCGGGGGTCCACCACAGGGGCACGGAGGGTGGGATTGCTTAAAAAAGCACAAGCAATCTATTCGGGTATGAGCCAAACAAGTGTGCAAAGTTTCATAATTGTACTCCTGAAACTCTGGGAGGAGTAGCGTATAGAAAATTGCTAAATGTTCATTGGCTGGTGGTAGCTCCGCCCACTTTGGGTGCCCCCCAAAATACTTATTTTAATTTGGGGTGACACCAACAATATGTGGTCCGAGTTTGGGGAGTGTAGCTTCAAAATTGTACGAGTAACAGCGATTTTAAATTTTTCCCTGTCAAAGTCAATACGAAAAATGGGGGCTTCTGGGGTCTGCCGCAGGGGCGTGGAGGGTGGGATCGCTTAATAAAGCACAAGCAGCGTACTTCACTATAAGACGAATAAGTGTGGAAAGTGTGGCGCTTGAACCCCTAAAACTGTAGGAGGCGTAGCGTACAGAAAATGGGGGGCGCTAATAATAATAACTAGATGGTGTCGTTTCTGAAGAAACCACAGGATGTTGGCTATGTGTCTGATTGGCTGCATGTGGCTCCGCCCACCTTGCCAAATTTTAACCCCAGTCACCCAGTGACCCAGTGTGCCAAGTCTGGGAACTCTGGCTTTAATAATGTGAGAATTACAGCTGTTTACATTTTACCATTGAAGTCAATAGGGAAAATCTGATTGGCTGTTTTTGGCCCCGCCCACTTTCAAAATTTTAATCCCAGTCCCCCTGTGACCGACTGTGCCAAGTTTGAAGTCCCTGCCATTAACAGTAAAAGAATGACAGCAACTTATATATTGACATTGATTAGCAATAGGTAACATTTGATTGGCTGTTTTAAGCTCCGCCCATTTTTGTAAATTTTAACATTAACCACCATGTCATGGTCTGTGCCAAGTTTTGGACCTCTGGCTTTAAAACTGTGAGAGTGGCAGTATTTGAAAGCTTTACATTGAAGTGCATTGGTTAAATTTGATTGGATGCTAGTGGCTCCGCCCACTTTTTTTATTTTTTGACCGCAATCACCCAGTGAGTAACTGAGCCAAGTTTGGGACACCTGGCATTTAAACTGTGATAATAGCAGCAGTTTATCATTTTTCATTAAGGTCAATGGCTGAAATCTGATTGGCTGTTGTTACCCCGCCCCCTTTTTTTTACTAATTGCGAATCACAGTCACTCAGTCACTAACACTCCAAAGTTTATGAATGCTGGCATTTAACGTGTAAAAATGGCAGCAGTTTTATTGTTTTCTATTGAAAATCAATGAATGACATTTGATTGGTTGCTGGTGGCTCCACCCACTTTTTCAAAATTTGAAGTGTAAATCCCCAGGGACCACATTTGCGATATTCGAAGTCCCTGACATCAATATTGTGAGAATGGCAGCCTTTTTAATTTTTCCCATTTAAATCAATTAACGAAATCTGATTGGTCGGTTTTGGCTCTGCCCACTTTTATGAATTTTAATCCCAGTCCCCCAGTGACCAACTGTGCCAAGTGTCAGGACCCTACCATTAACCGTCTAAGAGCAGCAGCAATTTTTATTTTTCCCATTTAAACTAATGGCTGAAATTTGATTGGCTGTGGTAGACTCCATCCACTTTTAATACATTTTAAACCCAGTCACCCAGTGACCCACTATGCCAAGTCTGGGAACTCTGGCTTTAATACTTTGAGAATTACAGCTGTTTACATTTTCTCATTGCAGTCAATAGGGAAAATCTGATTGGTTGTTTGTGGCTCCACCCACTTTTTTGGGTCCCCAAAATGTGACAGAATGTTTCAGCTTCACTCCCTGACCAAGTGACCCAAGTTTGGTGAGTGTAACTTCAAAGCTGTACGAGTGGCAAAAGTTTCAAAATTTCCAATGAAAGTCTATGGGAAAAATGGGGTCTTTGGGGGTCCGCCACAGGGGCCCGGAGGGTGAAATTGCTTAAAAAAGCACAAGCAACCTATTCGGGTATGAGCCGAACAAGTGTGCAAAGTTTCAGAATTCTACTCCTTAAACTCTGGGAGGAGTAGCGTATAGAAATTTGCTAAATTTTCATTGGCCGCTGGTAGCTCCGCCTAATTTGGGGTGAGCCCCCAAAATACATCTTTTTATTTGGGGTGACACCAACCATATGTGGTCCGAGTTTGGGGAGTGTAGCTTCAAAATTGTACGAGTGGCAGTGATTTTAAATTTTTCCCTGTCAAAGTCAATACGAAAAAAGGGGTCTTCCGGGGTCCGCCGCAGGGGCCCGGAGGGTGCGATCGCTTAATAAAGCACAAGCAACGTACTTCGCTTGTTTGGCGCTTCTACCCCTAAAACTGTAGGAGGAGTAGCGTATAGAAAATGGGGGGGGCGCCTATAATAATAAGAAGAACTAGATGGTGTCGTTTCTGAAGAAACCACAGGATGTTGGCTATGTGTCTGATTGGCTGTATGTGGCTCCGCCCACCTTGTCAAATTTTAACCCCAGTGACCCAGTGTGCCAAGTCTGGGAACTCTGGCTTTAATACAGTGAGAATTACAGCTGTTTACATTTTCCCATTGAAGTCAATAGGGAAAATCTGATTGGCTATTTTTGGCCCCACCCACTTTTCAAATTTTAATCCCAGTCCCCCTGTGACTGACTGTGCCAAGTTTGAAGTCCCTGCCAGTAACAGTAAAAGAATGACAGCAACTTATATATTGACATTGAATAGCAATAGGTAACATTTGATTGGCTGTTTTAAGCTCCGCCCATTTTTCTAAATTTTAAAATTAACCACCATGTCATGGTCTGTGCCAAGTTTTGGACCTCTGGCTTTAAAACTGTGAGAGTGGCAGTATTTGAAAGTTTTACATTGAAGTGCATAGGTGAAATTTGATTGGATGTTAGTGGCTCCACCCACTTTTCCTGTTTTTGACCGCAGTCACCCAGTGAATAACTGAGCCAAGTTTGGGACACCTAGCATTTAAACTGTGATTTTAGCAGTGGTTTATCATTTTTCATTAAGGTCAATGGCTGAAATCTGATTGGCTGTTGTTGCCCCGCCCCCTTTTTTCCTACTTGTGAACCACAGTCACCCAGTGACTAACACTCCAAAGTTTGTGAATGCTGGCATTTAACGTGTAAAAATGGCAGCAGTTTTATATTTTTCCATTGAAAATCAATGAATGAAATTTGATTGGTTGCTGGTGGCTACGCCCACTTTTTCAGAACTTGAAGTGGAAACCCCCAGGGACCACATTTGCGATATTCGAGGTCCCTGACATCAATATTGTGAGAATGGCAGCCTTTTTAATTGTTCCCATTTAAATCAAGCAAAGAAATCTGATTGGTCGGTTCTGGCTCTGCCCACTTTTATGTATTTTGAGTGTTGACGTATAACATAAAATCTGATGGAAAGTGCCGGAAAGTCCTATCTGCTTCCACCGAGCCCCTCTTGTGATGTCATAATAGCCCCATGTTTACCTCTGTTGATGTCAGGGAAGTGATGTCATAATAGCCGTGTGTGTATATAAGCAGAGGTTGAGCATTGAGAGGCTCACTTTTGTCTCCACTTGCACAAGTGAAGACGATTGATTTTGCTCTCGAGCAATTTACTCATTAGTGAGATTCTCATTGGTGAACTATGTTGCGCTGCTGTAAAAGGCACCGCAAAATGAACCTCAGGCTTGAGGTTCAGCAGCCCTCTGTACAGCCAGCTGCCAATGCTGACCCAGAGCCACAACCACCAGCTAGGGGAAGAGCCCAGGCAGCTGTGCGTTCTATCAGGGCTTTCTTGGGCAGACTGTTCTACTGCTGTAGACCTGCCCCATCTACCGGGCGTTCTGCATTAGCACTGGAATATGTGGTATCGGATGATTCCGGTCATGTGGTGGAGGGAGTAGCTGGGTACCCAGCACCGGGATATCAGATATCGGTTATTTCACCTTATGTGGAGGAAGCAGAAGAGGCTGATGATTCTGGTCATGTGGTGGAGGAAGTAGCTGGGGAACCAGCGCCAGGATATCAGCTTTCTGATGTTTTGCCTTATGTGGATGTGGAGGAGAAGAAAGAAGCTGATGATTCCGGTCATGTGGTGGAGGAAGTAGCTGGGGAACCAGCGCCGGGATATCAGTTATCGGATGTCTCCCCCTTGGATGTTGACGAAGCAGAAGAAGCTGATGATTCCGGTCATGTGGTGGAGGAAGTAGCTGGGGAACCAGCGCCGGGATATCAGTTGTCGGATGTTTCACCTTTTGTGGATGTGGACTTAGGAGCTGATGATTCTGGTCATGTGGTGGAGGAAGTAGCTGGGGAACCAGCGCCGGGATATCAGCTTTCTGATGTTTCACCTCGTGTGGATGTGAAGGAGAAGGAAGAGGCTGATGATTCCGGTCATGTGGTGGAGGAAGTAGCTGGGAAACCAACGCCGGGATATCAGTTATCGGATATCTCCCCCTTGGATGTTGACGAAGCAGAAGAAGCTGATGATTCCGGTCATGTGGTGGAGGAAGTAGCTGGGGAACCAGCGCCGGGATATCAGTTGTCGGATGCTTCAGCTTTTGTTGATGTGGACTTAGGAGTTGATGATTCTGGTCATGTGGTGGAGGAAGTAGCTGGGGAACCAGCGCCAGGATATCAGCTTTCTGATGTTTCACCTCGTGTGGATGTGGAGGAGAAGGAAGAGGCTGATGATTCCGGTCATGTGGTGGAGGAAGTAGCTGGGGAACCAGCGCCGGGATATCAGTTATCGGATGTCTCCCTCTTGGATGTTGACGAAGCGGAAGAAGCTGATAATTCCGGTTATGTGGTGGAGGAAGTAGCTGGGGAACCAGCGCCGGGATATCAGTTGTCGGATGCTTCAGCTTTTGTTGATGTGGACTTAGGAGCTGATGATTCCGGTCATGTGGTGGAGGAAGTAGCTGGGGAACCAGCGCCGGGATATCAGCTTTCTGATGTTTCACCTCATGTGGATGTGAAGGAGAAGGAAGAGGCTGATGATTCCGGTCATGAGGTGGAGGAAGTAGCTGGGGAACCAGCGCCGGGATATCAGTTGTCGGATGCTTCAGCTTTTGTTGATGTGGACTTAGGAGCTGATGATTCTGGTCATGTGGTGGAGGAAGTAGCTGGGGAACCAGCGCCAGGATATCAGCTTTCTGATGTTTCACCTCGTGTGGATGTGAAGGAGAAGGAAGAAGCTGATGATTCCGGTCATGTGGTGGAGGAAGTAGCTGGGGAACCAGCGTCGGGATATCAGTTGTCGGATATCTCCCTCTTGGATGTTGACGAAGCAGAAGAAGCTGATGATTTCGGTCATGTGGTGGAGGAAGTAGCTGGGGAACCAGCGCCGGGATATCAGTTGTCGGATGTTTCACCTTTTGTGGATGTGGACTTAGGAGCTGATGATTCTGGTCATGTGGTGGAGGAAGTAGCTGGGGAACCAGCGCCAGGATATCAGCTTTCTGATGTTTCACCTCGTGTGGATGTGGAGGAGAAGGAAGAGGCTGATGATTCCGGTCATGTGGTGGAGGAAGTAGCTGGGGAACCAGCGCTGGGATATCAGTTATCGGATGTCTCCCCCTTGGATGTTGGCGAAGTGGAAGAAGCTGATGATTCCGGTCATGTGGTGGAGGAAGCAGCTGGGGAACCAGCGCCGGGATATCAGTTGTCGGATGCTTCAGCTTTTGTCGATGTGGACTTAGGAGCTGATGATTCCGGTCATGTGGAGGAGGAAGTAGCTGGGAAACCAGCGCCGGGATATCAACTTTCTGATGTTTCACCTCGTGTGGCGAAGGAGGAAGAAGCTGGCCCGAGTGGAATCCAGACCATCAGGAAGCCACTGACTTTGGGCAGCTTCAACTTCCATAAACTTCTTGGAGAGGGGTCATTTGGCAAGGTTTACCTTGCTTCCCACCGAGCCAGAGACCAACAGCTGGCCATTAAAATGGTCAAGAAAAGGCCATTTATAAAGTATAATGACCCTGAGGAAATATTCATGGAGTGTCAGGTATTGAAGACCCTTGGGAAGGGTCCCTTTATCACTCAGCTCTACGGTACATTCCAGTCAAAGAATTACCTCTGCTTTGCCATGGAGTACCTGAGCGGGGGAGATCTGATGACACTTCTAGATGATGCTGACAAGCCATTTGACATTACGACCCTGAGACTGTTTGCTGCGCAGATGGTTATCGGCCTGGAGTACATCCACTCCAAGGGTGTCATCCACAGAGACATCAAGCCGGAAAACATCCTCCTGGACGGAGTCGGGAACATAAAGATTGCTGACTTCGGCCTGGCAGTGCAAGATGTCTTTGGGGATGACATGGTTGAAGGATGTAACGGGAGCTTGCACTATATGGCCCCGGAGGTGTTCCTAGAGATGGACTACGAACACTCAGTAGACTTCTTCTCTACGGGAATCATGCTTTTTTTGATGGCATGCCTCAAACACCCATTCATGGACAAGTGGGAGAAGGATGAGGCTGTCATCAAAAACTCCATTTATTACAATTATCCAGACTACCCGCCGGAGATGGACCCCACACTGAAAGACTTCCTGGAGAAGCTACTGTGTAAAAACCAGGAAGCGCGTAAAGATCAGATGAAAAACCTGAGGGAAGAGCCGTTCTTCATTTCCATAGACTGGAAGGCTGTGGAGTCCGGAGGGGTGCGGCCCGCATTCCGTGTGGAACCACCATAGGAAGAGCCGAGAGAGACCCCTACTCACTTGGACAACAACAACACTAGTACTATAATAGTTACATAGCTATAATAAAATGTGTAAAAATGACAGCAGTTTTATTGTTTTCTATTAAAAATCAATAAATTAAATTTGATTGGTTGCGGGTGGCTCCGCCCACTTTTTCTAAACTTGGAGTGGAAACCCCCAGCGACCACATTTGCGATATTCGAGGGCCCTGACATCAATATTGTGAGAATGGCAGCCTTGTTAATTTTTCCCATTTAAATCAATCAAAGAAACTGATTGGTCGGTTTTGGCTCCGCCCACTTTTATGAATTTTAATCCCAGTCCCCCAGTGACCAACTGTGCCAAGTGTCAGGACCCTGCCACTAACCGTCTAAGAGCAGCAGCAATTTTTTTTATTTTTCCCTTTTAAACTAATGGCTGAAATTTGATTGGCTGTGGTAGACTCCGCCCACTTTTTATAAATTTTAAACCCAGTCACCCAGTGACCCACTGTGCCAAGTCTGGGAACTCTGGCTTTAATACTGTGAGAATTGCAGCGGTTTACATTTTCCCATTGAAGTCAATAGGGTAAATCTGATTGGTTGTGTGTGGCTCCGCCCACTTTTTTGGGTCCCCAAAATGTGACAGAATGTTTCAGCTTCACCCCATGACCAAGTGACCCAAGTTTGGTGAGGCGGTTGTCAGTCTGAACTGGATCACTGAGGGGAGAGCATTGACTGTTGGAGCTCTGCTCAAAGGACCTATCCGTGGTGTGCCTGTCCGACCATCAGTGCAGGAGGAGCGGAGATAGTCCGAACTTTAAGGCCCTGCTTAGGCCTTTCGTCGGCAGGAGCCTACCTTGCAGGCCGGCTGTCTCAGGATGAAGCAGGCGGCTCCAAAGCACCCTGATCCCACTGGCTTGGGAAGGGGAGGAACATTGACTGTGAAGGACACTGTAGCTTGGGTGCACGCAGTTGATGGATGCTGTTTCTTGATAAAAACTTTGAAGTTCCAGCTAAAGAATGCAATCTTTCGCTACGGAGTGAAATGGCAATCGAGCTTTCTGAATATGGACCCTGAACTGGTAAGCCTGAGACAGAGGATCCGTGAGCAGCAGGCTGTGCTTGAGGGCCTGAAAGCTTACGGGGGACCTATGAGTGAGGCCCTGGTGTGTCGTCAGAGGTTCCAAGCCATGTTAGCAAACAGTGATGATGAATATCTGAACGGAGGTGAGGGAGATTGCGTGGTTATGGAGAAAGGCAGTATGCCTGAGGAGCCTTCTGGTCAGGCGTCTCTCTTACCTGCCATGCATCAACCTACTGAGCAAATTACAGCTGTGCATGTTAAACCTGAAGTTGATGAAGATACGATCTTGGAGGTGATTGTCGGGAGGGAATCTTCCAAGACAGAGGTGGATAATGTATGTAAAGATGATAAAGCTTCCCTAACAGTCAAAGATGGTGGCAAATACGTTAAAACTTTACCTGTGGGGGTGTTGCCGTTGTCAGGGGCTGTGCAGATACATGATGGTTTGGGAGGCGTTATACAAACCTCCCTGGATCCTGACCCTGAGCAGTCAGCATCTGGAGATGATGGTGTGAGCCAAGAGTCCAAAGGACTCATGCAGGTAGAAGGCATATTGCAAAAATGGTAAAATCCCCCATAGGCTTTCATTAGGCCCCTATTTCACTTTCCAAAATCTCAAATCTTTTCAAAGGGCAATGGCTCAGCAGTGGCAAATTTTCTAGCATTGTAGGAACTGTTAGGGGGATCATAACTGGTGAGTTTCGGGTCCCTAGGCCAAAGAGGTCATAGCCTAGGGTCACAAAAACCTGTTTATTTGGGCTATTTCAATGGTAGTGATGCTGATGTACATAAATCGCAGCCATGGCCGTTAGCAACGTCTGAATTTCACGAAATGTCTCATGCAGGTAGAAGACATATTGTTAGACTTGGATTCCAAAGATGGGGTCCCTACATTTCTGCAAACCAGAGTTACAGGGGTCCAAAATTGGTAAAATCCCCCATAGGCTTTCATTGCCTCCCTATTTCACTTTCCAAAATCTCACATCTTTTCAAAGGGCAATTGCTCAGCAGTGGCAAATTTTCTAGCATTGTAGGGACCCTTAGGGGGAACATGACTGGTGAGTTTCGGGCCCCTAGGCCAAAGAGGTCATAGCCTAGGGTCACAAAAACCTGTTTATTTGGGCTATTTCAATGGTAGTGATGCTGACGTACATAAATCGCAGCCATGGCCGTTAGCAACGTCTGAATTTCACGTAATGTCTCATGCAGGTAGAAGACATATTGTTAGACTTGGATTCCAAAGATGGGGTCCCTACATCTCTGCAAACCAGAGTTACAGGGGTCCAAAATTGGTAAAATCCCCCATAGGCTTTTATTGCCTCCCTATTTCACTTTCCAAAATCTCACATCTTTTCAAAGGGCAATTGCTCAGCAGTGGCAAATTTTCTAGCATTGTAGGGACCCTTAGGGGGAACATGACTGGTGAGTTTCGGGCCCCTAGGCCAAAGAGGTCATAGCCTAGGGTCACAAAAACCTGTTTATTTGGGCTATTTCAATGGTAGTGATGCTGACGTACATAAATCGCAGCCATGGCCGTTAGCAACGTCTGAATTTCACGAAATGTCTCATGCAGGTAGAAGACATATTGTTAGACTTGGATTCCAAAGATGGGGTCCCTACATCTCTGCAAACCAGCGTTACAGGGGTCCGAAATTGGCAAAATCCCCCATAGGCTTTCATTGCCTCCCTATTTCACTTTCCAAAATCTCACATCTTTTCAAAGGGCAATTGCTCAGCAGTGGCAAATTTTCTAGCATTGTAGGGACCCTTAGGGGGAACATGACTGGTGAGTTTTGGGCCCCTAGGCCAAAGAGGTCATAGCCTAGGGTCACAAAAACCTGTTTATTTGGGCTATTTCTATGGTAGTGATGCTGACGTACATAAATCACAGCCATGGCCGTTAGCAACGTCTGAATTTCACGAAATGTCTCATGCAGGTAGAAGACATATTGTTAGACTTGGATTCCAAAGATGGGGTCCCTACATCTCTGCAAACCAGAGTTACAGGGGTCCAAAATTGGCAAAATCCCCCATAGGCTTTTATTGCCTCCCTATTTCACTTTCCAAAATCTCACATCTTTTCAAAGGGCAATTGCTCAGCAGTGGCAAATTTTCTAGCATTGTAGGGACCCTTAGGGGGAACATGACTGGTGAGTTTCGGGCCCCTAGGCCAAAGAGGTCATAGCCTAGGGTCACAAAAACCTGTTTATTTGGGCTATTTCAATGGTAGTGATGCTGACGTACATAAATCACAGCCATGGCCGTTAGCAACATCTGAATTTCACGAAATGTCTCATGCAGGTAGAAGACATATTGTTAGACTTGGATTCCAAAGATGGGGTCCCTACATCTCTGCAAACCAGAGTTACAGGGGTCCAAAATTGGTAAAATGTTTTGGGAACTGTATCCTTAGCCAAAGGGAACTGTGATTTGCTTATGCAGAGTGATGGGAAGGGAAGGGAGGTGGAAGTAAAGCTTACTAGAGTCAAATGTGATACCGTGTTTGGCAATATTGAGATAATGCAAAATGAGAATGGTAGTGTGAATTTGTTAATTGAAGATGAAGTGATTGAAAATGTTTCTTTAAATGAAAATGTGGATGTGGAAAAAAAAAGGAAGTTGTGTAGAAAATGACATAAAAAGTAAAGAGAATAAACAGGAGGAGAAAGGGGCAGATGGGCAGGCTGCTGTTGATACATCTGTGGGTGCTTCAGGAGAAGGAGTGGTTGGGACCACAGAAAGTATGGAGGAGGTTGCGTTAGCTCTTGGTGCACTTGCAGATGTAGATGAAGTGCTGGGTGACTTCTATTCTGAAACTAAAAGGTATATTGTAACTGAACTTAAGCTTCTCATTCTTGATGTCCCCCAGCACCACATTTGCGATATTCGAGGTCCATGACATCAATAATGTGAGAATGGCAGCCTTTTTATTTTTCCCATACAAATCAATGAAAGAAATCTGGTTGGTTTTGGCCCCACCCACTTTTCTGAATTTTAATCCCAGTCCCCTGGTGACCAACTGTACCAAGTTTGAGGACCCTGCTATTAACTGTCTAAAAGCGGCAGCAGTTTTACATTTTCCCATTTAAATGAATGGCTGAAATTTGTCTGTGGTAGACTCTGCCCACTTTTTCTAAATTTTAAACCCAGTCACCCAGCGACCCAGTCGGCCAAGTTTGGGAACTCTGGCTTTTATACTGTGAGAATTACAGCTGTTTACATATTCTCATTGAAGTCAATAGGGAAAATCTGATTGGTTGTTTGTGGCTCCACCCACTTTTTGGGGTCCCCAAAATGTGACAGAATGTTTTAGCATCACCCCATGACTAAGTGACCCAAGTTTGGTGAGAGTAACTTCAAAGCTGTACGAGTGGCGAAAGTTTCAAGTTTTCCAACGAAAGTCTATGGGAAAAATAAGGTCTTCGGGGGTCCACCACAGGGGCACGGAGGGTGGGATTGCTTAAAAAAGCACAAGCAATCTATTCGGGTATGAGCCAAACAAGTGTGCAAAGTTTCATAATTGTACTCCTGAAACTCTGGGAGGAGTAGCGTATAGAAAATTGCTAAATGTTCATTGGCTGGTGGTAGCTCCGCCCACTTTGGGTGCCCCCCAAAATACTTATTTTAATTTGGGGTGACACCAACAATATGTGGTCCGAGTTTGGGGAGTGTAGCTTCAAAATTGTACGAGTAACAGCGATTTTAAATTTTTCCCTGTCAAAGTCAATACGAAAAATGGGGGCTTCTGGGGTCTGCCGCAGGGGCGCGGAGGGTGGGATCGCTTAATAAAGCACAAGCAGCGTACTTCACTATAAGACGAATAAGTGTGGAAAGTGTGGCGCTTGAACCCCTAAAACTGTAGGAGGCGTAGCGTACAGAAAATGGGGGGCGCTAATAATAATAACTAGATGGTGTCGTTTCTGAAGAAACCACAGGATGTTGGCTATGTGTCTGATTGGCTGCATGTGGCTCCGCCCACCTTGCCAAATTTTAACCCCAGTCACCCAGTGACCCAGTGTGCCAAGTCTGGGAACTCTGGCTTTAATAATGTGAGAATTACAGCTGTTTACATTTTACCATTGAAGTCAATAGGGAAAATCTGATTGGCTGTTTTTGGCCCCGCCCACTTTCAAAATTTTAATCCCAGTCCCCCTGTGACCGACTGTGCCAAGTTTGAAGTCCCTGCCATTAACAGTAAAAGAATGACAGCAACTTATATATTGACATTGATTAGCAATAGGTAACATTTGATTGGCTGTTTTAAGCTCCGCCCATTTTTCTAAATTTTAACATTAACCACCATGTCATGGTCTGTGCCAAGTTTTGGACCTCTGGCTTTAAAACTGTGAGAGTGGCAGTATTTGAAAGCTTTACATTGAAGTGCATTGGTTAAATTTGATTGGATGCTAGTGGCTCCGCCCACTTTTTTTTATTTTTTGACCGCAATCACCCAGTGAGTAACTGAGCCAAGTTTGGGACACCTGGCATTTAAACTGTGATAATAGCAGCAGTTTATCATTTTTCATTAAGGTCAATGGCTGAAATCTGATTGGCTGTTGTTACCCCGCCCCCTTTTTTTACTAATTGCGAATCACAGTCACTCAGTCACTAACACTCCAAAGTTTATGAATGCTGGCATTTAACGTGTAAAAATGGCAGCAGTTTTATTGTTTTCTATTGAAAATCAATGAATGACATTTGATTGGTTGCTGGTGGCTCCACCCACTTTTTCAAAATTTGAAGTGTAAATCCCCAGGGACCACATTTGCGATATTCGAAGTCCCTGACATCAATATTGTGAGAATGGCAGCCTTTTTAATTTTTCCCATTTAAATCAATTAACGAAATCTGATTGGTCGGTTTTGGCTCTGCCCACTTTTATGAATTTTAATCCCAGTCCCCCAGTGACCAACTGTGCCAAGTGTCAGGACCCTACCATTAACCGTCTAAGAGCAGCAGCAATTTTTATTTTTCCCATTTAAACTAATGGCTGAAATGTGATTGGCTGTGGTAGACTCCATCCACTTTTAATACATTTTAAACCCAGTCACCCAGTGACCCACTATGCCAAGTCTGGGAACTCTGGCTTTAATACTTTGAGAATTACAGCTGTTTACATTTTCTCATTGCAGTCAATAGGGAAAATCTGATTGGTTGTTTGTGGCTCCACCCACTTTTTTGGGTCCCCAAAATGTGACAGAATGTTTCAGCTTCACTCCCTGACCAAGTGACCCAAGTTTGGTGAGTGTAACTTCAAAGCTGTACGAGTGGCAAAAGTTTCAAAATTTCCAATGAAAGTCTATGGGAAAAATGGGGTCTTTGGGGGTCCGCCACAGGGGCCCGGAGGGTGAAATTGCTTAAAAAAGCACAAGCAACCTATTCGGGTATGAGCCGAACAAGTGTGCAAAGTTTCAGAATTCTACTCCTTAAACTCTGGGAGGAGTAGCGTATAGAAATTTGCTAAATTTTCATTGGCCGCTGGTAGCTCCGCCTAATTTGGGGTGAGCCCCCAAAATACATCTTTTTATTTGGGGTGACACCAACCATATGTGGTCCGAGTTTGGGGAGTGTAGCTTCAAAATTGTACGAGTGGCAGTGATTTTAAATTTTTCCCTGTCAAAGTCAATACGAAAAAAGGGGTCTTCCGGGGTCCGCCGCAGGGGCCCGGAGGGTGCGATCGCTTAATAAAGCACAAGCAACGTACTTCGCTTGTTTGGCGCTTCTACCCCTAAAACTGTAGGAGGAGTAGCGTATAGAAAATGGGGGGGGGGCGCCTATAATAATAAGAAGAACTAGATGGTGTCGTTTCTGAAGAAACCACAGGATGTTGGCTATGTGTCTGATTGGCTGTATGTGGTTCCGCCCACCTTGTCAAATTTTAACCCCAGTGACCCAGTGTGCCAAGTCTGGGAACTCTGGCTTTAATACAGTGAGAATTACAGCTGTTTACATTTTCCCATTGAAGTCAATAGGGAAAATCTGATTGGCTATTTTTGGCCCCACCCACTTTTCAAATTTTAATCCTAGTCCCCCTGTGACTGACTGTGCCAAGTTTGAAGTCCCTGCCAGTAACAGTAAAAGAATGACAGCAACTTATATATTGACATTGAATAGCAATAGGTAACATTTGATTGGCTGTTTTAAGCTCCGCCCATTTTTCTAAATTTTAAAATTAACCACCATGTCATGGTCTGTGCCAAGTTTTGGACCTCTGGCTTTAAAACTGTGAGAGTGGCAGTATTTGAAAGTTTTACATTGAAGTGCATAGGTGAAATTTGATTGGATGTTAGTGGCTCCACCCACTTTTCCTGTTTTTGACCGCAGTCACCCAGTGAATAACTGAGCCAAGTTTGGGACACCTAGCATTTAAACTGTGATTTTAGCAGTGGTTTATCATTTTTCATTAAGGTCAATGGCTGAAATCTGATTGGCTGTTGTTGCCCCGCCCCCTTTTTTCCTACTTGTGAACCACAGTCACCCAGTGACTAACACTCCAAAGTTTGTGAATGCTGGCATTTAACGTGTAAAAATGGCAGCAGTTTTATATTTTTCCATTGAAAATCAATGAATGAAATTTGATTGGTTGCTGGTGGCTACGCCCACTTTTTCAGAACTTGAAGTGGAAACCCCCAGGGACCACATTTGCGATATTCGAGGTCCCTGACATCAATATTGTGAGAATGGCAGCCTTTTTAATTGTTCCCATTTAAATCAAGCAAAGAAATCTGATTGGTCGGTTCTGGCTCTGCCCACTTTTATGTATTTTGAGTGTTGACGTATAACATAAAATCTGATGGAAAGTGCCGGAAAGTCCTATCTGCTTCCACCGAGCCCCTCTTGTGATGTCATAATAGCCCCATGTTTACCTCTGGTGATGTCAGGGAAGTGATGTCATAATAGCCGTGTGTGTGTATATAAGCAGAGGTTGAGCATTGAGAGGCTCACTTTTGTCTCCACTTGCACAAGTGAAGACGATTGATTTTGCTCTCGAGCAATTTACTCATTAGTGAGATTCTCATTGGTGAACTATGTTGCGCTGCTGTAAAAGGCACCGCAAAATGAACCTCAGGCTTGAGGTTCAGCAGCCCTCTGTACAGCCAGCTGCCAATGCTGACCCAGAGCCACAACCACCAGCTAGGGGAAGAGCCCAGGCAGCTGTGCGTTCTATCAGGGCTTTCTTGGGCAGACTGTTCTACTGCTGTAGACCTGCCCCATCTACCGGGCGTTCTGCATTAGCACTGGAATATGTGGTATCGGATGATTCCGGTCATGTGGTGGAGGGAGTAGCTGGGTACCCAGCACCGGGATATCAGATATCGGTTATTTCACCTTATGTGGAGGAAGCAGAAGAGGCTGATGATTCTGGTCATGTGGTGGAGGAAGTAGCTGGGGAACCAGCGCCAGGATATCAGCTTTCTGATGTTTTGCCTTATGTGGATGTGGAGGAGAAGAAAGAAGCTGATGATTCCGGTCATGTGGTGGAGGAAGTAGCTGGGGACCCAGCGCCGGGATATCAGTTATCGGATGTCTCCCCCTTGGATGTTGACGAAGCAGAAGAAGCTGATGATTCCGGTCATGTGGAGGAGGAAGTAGCTGGGGAACCAGCGCCGGGATATCAGTTGTCGGATGTTTCACCTTTTGTGGATGTGGACTTAGGAGCTGATGATTCTGGTCATGTGGTGGAGGAAGTAGCTGGGGAACCAGCGCCGGGATATCAGCTTTCTGATGTTTCACCTCGTGTGGATGTGAAGGAGAAGGAAGAGGCTGATGATTCCGGTCATGTGGTGGAGGAAGTAGCTGGGAAACCAACGCCGGGATATCAGTTATCGGATATCTCCCCCTTGGATGTTGACGAAGCAGAAGAAGCTGATGATTCCGGTCATGTGGTGGAGGAAGTAGCTGGGGAACCAGCGCCGGGATATCAGTTGTCGGATGCTTCAGCTTTTGTTGATGTGGACTTAGGAGTTGATGATTCTGGTCATGTGGTGGAGGAAGTAGCTGGGGAACCAGCGCCAGGATATCAGCTTTCTGATGTTTCACCTCGTGTGGATGTGGAGGAGAAGGAAGAGGCTGATGATTCCGGTCATGTGGTGGAGGAAGTAGCTGGGGAACCAGCGCCGGGATATCAGTTATCGGATGTCTCCCTCTTGGATGTTGACGAAGCGGAAGAAGCTGATGATTCCGGTTATGTGGTGGAGGAAGTAGCTGGGGAACCAGCGCCGGGATATCAGTTGTCGGATGCTTCAGCTTTTGTTGATGTGGACTTAGGAGCTGATGATTCCGGTCATGTGGTGGAGGAAGTAGCTGGGGAACCAGCGCCGGGATATCAGCTTTCTGATGTTTCACCTCATGTGGATGTGAAGGAGAAGGAAGAGGCTGATGATTCCGGTCATGAGGTGGAGGAAGTAGCTGGGGAACCAGCGCCGGGATATCAGTTGTCGGATGCTTCAGCTTTTGTTGATGTGGACTTAGGAGCTGATGATTCTGGTCATGTGGTGGAGGAAGTAGCTGGGGAACCAGCGCCAGGATATCAGCTTTCTGATGTTTCACCTCGTGTGGATGTGAAGGAGAAGGAAGAAGCTGATGATTCCGGTCATGTGGTGGAGGAAGTAGCTGGGGAACCAGCGTCGGGATATCAGTTGTCGGATATCTCCCTCTTGGATGTTGACGAAGCAGAAGAAGCTGATGATTTCGGTCATGTGGTGGAGGAAGTAGCTGGGGAACCAGCGCCGGGATATCAGTTGTCGGATGTTTCACCTTTTGTGGATGTGGACTTAGGAGCTGATGATTCTGGTCATGTGGTGGAGGAAGTAGCTGGGGAACCAGCGCCAGGATATCAGCTTTCTGATGTTTCACCTCGTGTGGATGTGGAGGAGAAGGAAGAGGCTGATGATTCCGGTCATGTGGTGGAGGAAGTAGCTGGGGAACCAGCGCTGGGATATCAGTTATCGGCTGTCTCCCCCTTGGATGTTGGCGAAGTGGAAGAAGCTGATGATTCCGGTCATGTGGTGGAGGAAGCAGCTGGGCAACCAGCGCCGGGATATCAGTTGTCGGATGCTTCAGCTTTTGTCGATGTGGACTTAGGAGCTGATGATTCCGGTCATGTGGAGGAGGAAGTAGCTGGGAAACCAGCGCCGGGATATCAGCTTTCTGATGTTTCACCTCGTGTGGCGAAGGAGGAAGAAGCTGGCCCGAGTGGAATCCAGACCATCAGGAAGCCACTGACTTTGGGCAGCTTCAACTTCCATAAACTTCTTGGAGAGGGGTCATTTGGCAAGGTTTACCTTGCTTCCCACCGAGCCAGAGACCAACAGCTGGCCATTAAAATGGTCAAGAAAAGGCCATTTATAAAGTATAATGACCCTGAGGAAATATTCATGGAGTGTCAGGTATTGAAGACCCTTGGGAAGGGTCCCTTTATCACTCAGCTCTACGGTACATTCCAGTCAAAGAATTACCTCTGCTTTGCCATGGAGTACCTGAGCGGGGGAGATCTGATGACACTTCTAGATGATGCTGACAAGCCATTTGACATTACGACCCTGAGACTGTTTGCTGCGCAGATGGTTATCGGCCTGGAGTACATCCACTCCAAGGGTGTCATCCACAGAGACATCAAGCCGGAAAACATCCTCCTGGACGGAGTCGGGAACATAAAGATTGCTGACTTCGGCCTGGCAGTGCAAGATGTCTTTGGGGATGACATGGTTGAAGGATGTAACGGGAGCTTGCACTATATGGCCCCGGAGGTGTTCCTAGAGATGGACTACGAACACTCAGTAGACTTCTTCTCTACGGGAATCATGCTTTTTTTGATGGCATGCCTCAAACACCCATTCATGGACAAGTGGGAGAAGGATGAGGCTGTCATCAAAAACTCCATTTATTACAATTATCCAGACTACCCGCCGGAGATGGACCCCACACTGAAAGACTTCCTGGAGAAGCTACTGTGTAAAAACCAGGAAGCGCGTAAAGATCAGATGAAAAACCTGAGGGAAGAGCCGTTCTTCATTTCCATAGACTGGAAGGCTGTGGAGTCCGGAGGGGTGCAGCCCCCATTCCGTGTGGAACCACCATAGGAAGAGCCGAGAGAGACCCCTACTCACTTGGACAACAACAACACTAGTACTATAATAGTTACATAGCTATAATAAAATGTGTAAAAATGACAGCAGTTTTATTGTTTTCTATTAAAAATCAATGAATGAAATTTGAATGGTTGCGGGTGGCTCCGCCCACTTTTTCTAAACTTGGAGTGGAAACCCCCAGCGACCACATTTGCGATATTCGAGGGCCCTGACATCAATATTGTGAGAATGGCAGCCTTGTTAATTTTTCCCATTTAAATCAATCAAAGAAATCTGATTGGTCGGTTTTGGCTCCGCCCACTTTTATGAATTTTAATCCCAGTCCCCCAGTGACCAACTGTGCCAAGTGTCAGGACCCTGCCACTAACCGTCTAAGAGCAGCAGCAATTTTTTTTATTTTTCCCTTTTAAACTAATGGCTGAAATTTGATTGGCTGTGGTAGACTCCGCCCACTTTTTATAAATTTTAAACCCAGTCACCCAGTGACCCACTGTGCCAAGTCTGGGAACTCTGGCTTTAATACTGTGAGAATTGCAGCGGTTTACATTTTCCCATTGAAGTCAATAGGGTAAATCTGATTGGTTGTGTGTGGCTCCGCCCACTTTTTTGGGTCCCCAAAATGTGACAGAATGTTTCAGCTTCACCCCATAACCAAGTGACCCAAGTTTGGTGAGGCGGTTGTCAGTCTGAACTGGATCACTGAGGGGAGAGCATTGACTGTTGGAGCTCTGCTCAAAGGACCTATCCGTGGTGTGCCTGTCCGACCATCAGTGCAGGAGGAGCGGAGATAGTCCGAACTTTAAGGCCCTGCTTAGGCCTTTCGTCGGCAGGAGCCTACCTTGCAGGCCGGCTGTCTCAGGATGGAGCAGGCGGCTCCAAAGCACCCTGATCCCACTGGCTTGGGAAGGGGAGGAACATTGACTGTGAAGGACACTGTAGCTTGGGTGCACGCAGTTGATGAATGCTGTTTCTTGATAAAAACTTTGAAGTTCCAGCTAAAGAATGCAATCTTTCGCTACAGAGTGAAATGGCAATCGAGCTTTCTGAATATGGACCCTGAACTGGTAAGCCTGAGACAGAGGATCCGTGAGCAGCAGGCTGTGCTTGAGGGCCTGAAAGCTTACGGGGGACCTATGAGTGAGGCCCTGGTGTGTCGTCAGAGGTTCCAAGCCATGTTAGCAAACAGTGATGATGAATATCTGAACGGAGGTGAGGGAGATTGCGTGGTTATGGAGAAAGGCAGTACGCCTGAGGAGCCTTCTGGTCAGGCGTCTCTCTTACCTGCCATGCATCAACCTACTGAGCAAATTACAGCTGTGCATGTTAAACCTGAAGTTGATGAAGATACGATCTTGGAGGTGATTGTCGGGAGGGAATCTTCCAAGACAGAGGTGGATAATGTATGTAAAGATGATAAAGCTTCTCTAACAGTCAAAGATGGTGGCAAATACGTTAAAACTTTACCTGTGGGGGTGTTGCCGTTGTCAGGGGCTGTGCAGATACATGATGGTTTGGGAGGCGTTATACAAACCTCCCTGGATCCTGACCCTGAGCAGTCAGCATCTGGAGATGATGGTGTGAGCCAAGAGTCCAAAGGACTCATGCAGGTAGAAGGCATATTGCAAAAATGGTAAAATCCCCCATAGGCTTTCATTAGGCCCCTATTTCACTTTCCAAAATCTCAAATCTTTTCAAAGGGCAATGGCTCAGCAGTGGCAAATTTTCTAGCATTGTAGGAACTGTTAGGGGGATCATAACTGGTGAGTTTCGGGTCCCTAGGCCAAAGAGGTCATAGCCTAGGGTCACAAAAACCTGTTTATTTGGGCTATTTCAATGGTAGTGATGCTGATGTACATAAATCGCAGCCATGGCCGTTAGCAACGTCTGAATTTCACGAAATGTCTCATGCAGGTAGAAGACATATTGTTAGACTTGGATTCCAAAGATGGGGTCCCTACATTTCTGCAAACCAGAGTTACAGGGGTCCAAAATTGGTAAAATCCCCTATAGGCTTTCATTGCCTCCCTATTTCACTTTCCAAAATCTCACATCTTTTCAAAGGGCAATTGCTCAGCAGTGGCAAATTTTCTAGCATTGTAGGGACCCTTAGGGGGAACATGACTGGTGAGTTTCGGGCCCCTAGGCCAAAGAGGTCATAGCCTAGGGTCACAAAAACCTGTTTATTTGGGCTATTTCAATGGTAGTGATGCTGACGTCCATAAATCGCAGCCATGGCCGTTAGCAACGTCTGAATTTCACGAAATGTCTCATGCAGGTAGAAGACATATTGTTAGACTTGGATTCCAAAGATGGGGTCCCTACATCTCTGCAAACCAGCGTTACAGGGGTCCGAAATTGGCAAAATCCCCCATAGGCTTTCATTGCCTCCCTATTTCACTTTCCAAAATCTCACATCTTTTCAAAGGGCAATTGCTCAGCAGTGGCAAATTTTCTAGCATTGTAGGGACCCTTAGGGGGAACATGACTGGTGAGTTTCGGGCCCCTAGGCCAAAGAGGTCATAGCCTAGGGTCACAAAAACCTGTTTATTTGGGCTATTTCTATGGTAGTGATGCTGACGTACATAAATCACAGCCATGGCCGTTAGCAACGTCTGAATTTCACGAAATGTCTCATGCAGGTAGAAGACATATTGTTAGACTTGGATTCCAAAGATGGGGTCCCTACATCTCTGCAAACCAGAGTTACAGGGGTCCAAAATTGGCAAAATCCCCCATAGGCTTTTATTGCCTCCCTATTTCACTTTCCAAAATCTCACATCTTTTCAAAGGGCAATTGCTCAGCAGTGGCAAATTTTCTAGCATTGTAGGGACCCTTAGGGGGAACATGACTGGTGAGTTTCGGGCCCCTAGGCCAAAGAGGTCATAGCCTAGGGTCACAAAAACCTGTTTATTTGGGCTATTTCAATGGTAGTGATGCTGACGTACATAAATCGCAGCCATGGCCGTTAGCAACGTCTGAATTTCACAAAATGTCTCATGCAGGTAGAAGACATATTGTTAGACTTGGATTCCAAAGATGGGGTCCCTACATCTCTGCAAACCAGCGTTACAGGGGTCCGAAATTGGCAAAATCCCCCATAGGCTTTCATTGCCTCCCTATTTCACTTTCCAAAATCTCACATCTTTTCAAAGGGCAATTGCTCAGCAGTGGCAAATTTTCTAGCATTGTAGGGACCCTTAGGGGGAACATGACTGGTGAGTTTCGGGCCCCTAGGCCAAAGAGGTCATAGCCTAGGGTCACAAAAACCTGTTTATTTGGGCTATTTCTATGGTAGTGATGCTGACGTACATAAATCACAGCCATGGCCGTTAGCAACGTCTGAATTTCACGAAATGTCTCATGCAGGTAGAAGACATATTGTTAGACTTGGATTCCAAAGATGGGGTCCCTACATCTCTGCAAACCAGAGTTACAGGGGTCCAAAATTGGCAAAATCCCCCATAGGCTTTTATTGCCTCCCTATTTCACTTTCCAAAATCTCACATCTTTTCAAAGGGCAATTGCTCAGCAGTGGCAAATTTTCTAGCATTGTAGGGACCCTTAGGGGGAACATGACTGGTGAGTTTCGGGCCCCTAGGCCAAAGAGGTCATAGCCTAGGGTCACAAAAACCTGTTTATTTGGGCTATTTCAATGGTAGTGATGCTGACGTACATAAATCACAGCCATGGCCGTTAGCAACATCTGAATTTCACGAAATGTCTCATGCAGGTAGAAGACATATTGTTAGACTTGGATTCCAAAGATGGGGTCCCTACATCTCTGCAAACCAGAGTTACAGGGGTCCAAAATTGGTAAAATGTTTTGGGAACTGTATCCTTAGCCAAAGGGAACTGTGATTTGCTTATGCAGAGTGATGGGAAGGGAAGGGAGGTGGAAGTAAAGCTTACTAGAGTCAAATGTGATACCGTGTTTGGCAATATTGAGATAATGCAAAATGAGAATGGTAGTGTGAATTTGTTAATTGAAGATGAAGTGATTGAAAATGTTTCTTTAAATGAAAATGTGGATGTGGAAAAAAAAGAAAGTTGTGTAGAAAATGACATAAAAAGTAAAGAGAATAAACAGGAGGAGAAAGGGGCAGATGGGCAGGCTGCTGTTGATACATCTGTGGGTGCTTCAGGAGAAGGAGTGGTTGGGACCACAGAAAGTATGGAGGAGGTTGCGTTAGCTCTTGGTGCACTTGCAGATGTAGATGAAGTGCTGGGTGACTTCTATTCTGAAACTAAAAGGTATATTGTAACTGAACTTAAGCTTCTCATTCTTGATGTCCCCCAGCACCACATTTGCGATATTCGAGGTCCATGACATCAATAATGTGAGAATGGCAGCCTTTTTATTTTTCCCATACAAATCAATGAAAGAAATCTGGTTGGTTTTGGCCCCACCCACTTTTCTGAATTTTAATCCCAGTCCCCTGGTGACCAACTGTACCAAGTTTGAGGACCCTGCTATTAACTGTCTAAAAGCGGCAGTAGTTTTACATTTTCCCATTTAAATGAATGGCTGAAATTTGTCTGTGGTAGACTCTGCCCACTTTTTCTAAATTTTAAACCCAGTCACCCAGCGACCCAGTGGGCCAAGTTTGGGAACTCTGGCTTTTATACTGTGAGAATTACAGCTGTTTACATATTCTCATTGAAGTCAATAGGGAAAATCTGATTGGTTGTTTGTGGCTCCACCCACTTTTTGGGGTCCCCAAAATGTGACAGAATGTTTTAGCATCACCCCATGACTAAGTGACCCAAGTTTGGTGAGAGTAACTTCAAAGCTGTACGAGTGGCGAAAGTTTCAAGTTTTCCAACGAAAGTCTATGGGAAAAATAAGGTCTTCGGGGGTCCACCACAGGGGCACGGAGGGTGGGATTGCTTAAAAAAGCACAAGCAATCTATTCGGGTATGAGCCAAACAAGTGTGCAAAGTTTCATAATTGTACTCCTGAAACTCTGGGAGGAGTAGCGTATAGAAAATTGCTAAATGTTCATTGGCTGGTGGTAGCTCCGCCCACTTTGGGTGCCCCCCAAAATACTTATTTTAATTTGGGGTGACACCAACAATATGTGGTCCGAGTTTGGGGAGTGTAGCTTCAAAATTGTACGAGTAACAGCGATTTTAAATTTTTCCCTGTCAAAGTCAATACGAAAAATGGGGGCTTCTGGGGTCTGCCGCAGGGGCGCGGAGGGTGGGATCGCTTAATAAAGCACAAGCAGCGTACTTCACTATAAGACGAATAAGTGTGGAAAGTGTGGCGCTTGAACCCCTAAAACTGTAGGAGGCGTAGCGTACAGAAAATGGGGGGCGCTAATAATAATAACTAGATGGTGTCGTTTCTGAAGAAACCACAGGATGTTGGCTATGTGTCTGATTGGCTGCATGTGGCTCCGCCCACCTTGCCAAATTTTAACCCCAGTCACCCAGTGACCCAGTGTGCCAAGTCTGGGAACTCTGGCTTTAATAATGTGAGAATTACAGCTGTTTACATTTTACCATTGAAGTCAATAGGGAAAATCTGATTGGCTGTTTTTGGCCCCGCCCACTTTCAAAATTTTAATCCCAGTCCCCCTGTGACCGACTGTGCCAAGTTTGAAGTCCCTGCCATTAACAGTAAAAGAATGACAGCAACTTATATATTGACATTGATTAGCAATAGGTAACATTTGATTGGCTGTTTTAAGCTCCGCCCATTTTTCTAAATTTTAACATTAACCACCATGTCATGGTCTGTGCCAAGTTTTGGACCTCTGGCTTTAAAACTGTGAGAGTGGCAGTATTTGAAAGCTTTACATTGAAGTGCATTGGTTAAATTTGATTGGATGCTAGTGGCTCCGCCCACTTTTTTTTATTTTTTGACCGCAATCACCCAGTGAGTAACTGAGCCAAGTTTGGGACACCTGGCATTTAAACTGTGATAATAGCAGCAGTTTATCATTTTTCATTAAGGTCAATGGCTGAAATCTGATTGGCTGTTGTTACCCCGCCCCCTTTTTTTACTAATTGCGAATCACAGTCACTCAGTCACTAACACTCCAAAGTTTATGAATGCTGGCATTTAACGTGTAAAAATGGCAGCAGTTTTATTGTTTTCTATTGAAAATCAATGAATGACATTTGATTGGTTGCTGGTGGCTCCACCCACTTTTTCAAAATTTGAAGTGTAAATCCCCAGGGACCACATTTGCGATATTCGAAGTCCCTGACATCAATATTGTGAGAATGGCAGCCTTTTTAATTTTTCCCATTTAAATCAATTAACGAAATCTGATTGGTCGGTTTTGGCTCTGCCCACTTTTATGAATTTTAATCCCAGTCCCCCAGTGACCAACTGTGCCAAGTGTCAGGACCCTACCATTAACCGTCTAAGAGCAGCAGCAATTTTTATTTTTCCCATTTAAACTAATGGCTGAAATTTGATTGGCTGTGGTAGACTCCATCCACTTTTAATACATTTTAAACCCAGTCACCCAGTGACCCACTATGCCAAGTCTGGGAACTCTGGCTTTAATACTTTGAGAATTACAGCTGTTTACATTTTCTCATTGCAGTCAATAGGGAAAATCTGATTGGTTGTTTGTGGCTCCACCCACTTTTTTGGGTCCCCAAAATGTGACAGAATGTTTCAGCTTCACTCCCTGACCAAGTGACCCAAGTTTGGTGAGTGTAACTTCAAAGCTGTACGAGTGGCAAAAGTTTCAAAATTTCCAATGAAAGTCTATGGGAAAAATGGGGTCTTTGGGGGTCCGCCACAGGGGCCCGGAGGGTGAAATTGCTTAAAAAAGCACAAGCAACCTATTCGGGTATGAGCCGAACAAGTGTGCAAAGTTTCAGAATTCTACTCCTTAAACTCTGGGAGGAGTAGCGTATAGAAATTTGCTAAATTTTCATTGGCCGCTGGTAGCTCCGCCTAATTTGGGGTGAGCCCCCAAAATACATCTTTTTATTTGGGGTGACACCAACCATATGTGGTCCGAGTTTGGGGAGTGTAGCTTCAAAATTGTACGAGTGGCAGTGATTTTAAATTTTTCCCTGTCAAAGTCAATACGAAAAAAGGGGTCTTCCGGGGTCCGCCGCAGGGGCCCGGAGGGTGCGATCGCTTAATAAAGCACAAGCAACGTACTTCGCTTGTTTGGCGCTTCTACCCCTAAAACTGTTACAGGAGTAGCGTATAGAAAATGGGGGGGGGGGCGCCTATAATAATAAGAAGAACTAGATGGTGTCGTTTCTGAAGAAACCACAGGATGTTGGCTATGTGTCTGATTGGCTGTATGTGGCTCCGCCCACCTTGTCAAATTTTAACCCCAGTGACCCAGTGTGCCAAGTCTGGGAACTCTGGCTTTAATACAGTGAGAATTACAGCTGTTTACATTTTCCCATTGAAGTCAATAGGGAAAATCTGATTGGCTATTTTTGGCCCCACCCACTTTTCAAATTTTAATCCCAGTCCCCCTGTGACTGACTGTGCCAAGTTTGAAGTCCCTGCCAGTAACAGTAAAAGAATGACAGCAACTTATATATTGACATTGAATAGCAATAGGTAACATTTGATTGGCTGTTTTAAGCTCTGCCCATTTTTCTAAATTTTAAAATTAACCACCATGTCATGGTCTGTGCCAAGTTTTGGACCTCTGGCTTTAAAACTGTGAGAGTGGCAGTATTTGAAAGTTTTACATTGAAGTGCATAGGTGAAATTTGATTGGATGTTAGTGGCTCCACCCACTTTTCCTGTTTTTGACCGCAGTCACCCAGTGAATAACTGAGCCAAGTTTGGGACACCTAGCATTTAAACTGTGATTTTAGCAGTGGTTTATCATTTTTCATTAAGGTCAATGGCTAAAATCTGATTGGCTGTTGTTGCCCCGCCCCCTTTTTTCCTACTTGTGAACCACAGTCACCCAGTGACTAACACTCCAAAGTTTGTGAATGCTGGCATTTAACGTGTAAAAATGGCAGCAGTTTTATATTTTTCCATTGAAAATCAATGAATGAAATTTGATTGGTTGCTGGTGGCTACGCCCACTTTTTCAGAACTTGAAGTGGAAACCCCCAGGGACCACATTTGCGATATTCGAGGTCCCTGACATCAATATTGTGAGAATGGCAGCCTTTTTAATTGTTCCCATTTAAATCAAGCAAAGAAATCTGATTGGTCGGTTCTGGCTCTGCCCACTTTTATGTATTTTGAGTGTTGACGTATAACATAAAATCTGATGGAAAGTGCCGGAAAGTCCTATCTGCTTCCACCGAGCCCCTCTTGTGATGTCATAATAGCCCCATGTTTACCTCTGTTGATGTCAGGGAAGTGATGTCATAATAGCCGTGTGTGTATATAAGCAGAGGTTGAGCATTGAGAGGCTCACTTTTGTCTCCACTTGCACAAGTGAAGACGATTGATTTTGCTCTCGAGCAATTTACTCATTAGTGAGATTCTCATTGGTGAACTATGTTGCGCTGCTGTAAAAGGCACCGCAAAATGAACCTCAGGCTTGAGGTTCAGCAGCCCTCTGTACAGCCAGCTGCCAATGCTGACCCAGAGCCACAACCACCAGCTAGGGGAAGAGCCCAGGCAGCTGTGCGTTCTATCAGGGCTTTCTTGGGCAGACTGTTCTACTGCTGTAGACCTGCCCCATCTACCGGGCGTTCTGCATTAGCACTGGAATATGTGGTATCGGATGATTCCGGTCATGTGGTGGAGGGAGTAGCTGGGTACCCAGCACCGGGATATCAGATATCGGTTATTTCACCTTATGTGGAGGAAGCAGAAGAGGCTGATGATTCTGGTCATGTGGTGGAGGAAGTAGCTGGGGAACCAGCGCCAGGATATCAGCTTTCTGATGTTTTGCCTTATGTGGATGTGGAGGAGAAGAAAGAAGCTGATGATTCCGGTCATGTGGTGGAGGAAGTAGCTGGGGAACCAGCGCCGGGATATCAGTTATCGGATGTCTCCCCCTTGGATGTTGACGAAGCAGAAGAAGCTGATGATTCCGGTCATGTGGAGGAGGTAGTAGCTGGGGAACCAGCGCCGGGATATCAGTTGTCGGATGTTTCACCTTTTGTGGATGTGGACTTAGGAGCTGATGATTCTGGTCATGTGGTGGAGGAAGTAGCTGGGGAACCAGCGCCAGGGTATCAGCTTTCTGATGTTTCACCTCGTGTGGATGTGAAGGAGAAGGAAGAGGCTGATGATTCCGGTCATGTGGTGGAGGAAGTAGCTGGGAAACCAGCGCCGGGATATCAGTTATCGGATATCTCCCCCTTGGATGTTGACGAAGCAGAAGAAGCTGATGATTCCGGTCATGTGGAGGAGGAAGTAGCTGGGGAACCAGCGCCGGGATATCAGTTGTCGGATGTTTCACCTTTTGTGGATGTGGACTTAGGAGCTGATGATTCTGGTCATGTGGTGGAGGAAGTAGCTGGGGAACCAGCGCCGGGATATCAGCTTTCTGATGTTTCACCTCGTGTGGATGTGAAGGAGAAGGAAGAGGCTGATGATTCCGGTCATGTGGTGGAGGAAGTAGCTGGGAAACCAACGCCGGGATATCAGTTATCGGATATCTCCCCCTTGGATGTTGACGAAGCAGAAGAAGCTGATGATTCCGGTCATGTGGTGGAGGAAGTAGCTGGGGAACCAGCGCCGGGATATCAGTTGTCGGATGCTTCAGCTTTTGTTGATGTGGACTTAGGAGTTGATGATTCTGGTCATGTGGTGGAGGAAGTAGCTGGGGAACCAGCGCCAGGATATCAGCTTTCTGATGTTTCACCTCATGTGGATGTGGAGGAGAAGGAAGAGGCTGATGATTCCGGTCATGTGGTGGAGGAAGTAGCTGGGGAACCAGCGCCGGGATATCAGTTATCGGATGTCTCCCTCTTGGATGTTGACGAAGCGGAAGAAGCTGATGATTCCGGTTATGTGGTGGAGGAAGTAGCTGGGGAACCAGCGCCGGGATATCAGTTGTCGGATGCTTCAGCTTTTGTTGATGTGGACTTAGGAGCTGATGATTCCGGTCATGTGGTGGAGGAAGTAGCTGGGGAACCAGCGCCGGGATATCAGCTTTCTGATGTTTCACCTCATGTGGATGTGAAGGAGAAGGAAGAGGCTGATGATTCCGGTCATGAGGTGGAGGAAGTAGCTGGGGAACCAGCGCCGGGATATCAGTTGTCGGATGCTTCAGCTTTTGTTGATGTGGACTTAGGAGCTGATGATTCTGGTCATGTGGTGGAGGAAGTAGCTGGGGAACCAGCGCCAGGATATCAGCTTTCTGATGTTTCACCTCGTGTGGATGTGAAGGAGAAGGAAGAAGCTGATGATTCCGGTCATGTGGTGGAGGAAGTAGCTGGGGAACCAGCGTCGGGATATCAGTTGTCGGATATCTCCCTCTTGGATGTTGACGAAGCAGAAGAAGCTGATGATTTCGGTCATGTGGTGGAGGAAGTAGCTGGGGAACCAGCGCCGGGATATCAGTTGTCGGATGTTTCACCTTTTGTGGATGTGGACTTAGGAGCTGATGATTCTGGTCATGTGGTGGAGGAAGTAGCTGGGGAACCAGCGCCAGGATATCAGCTTTCTGATGTTTCACCTCGTGTGGATGTGGAGGAGAAGGAAGAGGCTGATGATTCCGGTCATGTGGTGGAGGAAGTAGCTGGGGAACCAGCGCTGGGATATCAGTTATCGGCTGTCTCCCCCTTGGATGTTGGCGAAGTGGAAGAAGCTGATGATTCCGGTCATGTGGTGGAGGAAGCAGCTGGGGAACCAGCGCCGGGATATCAGTTGTCGGATGCTTCAGCTTTTGTCGATGTGGACTTAGGAGCTGATGATTCCGGTCATGTGGAGGAGGAAGTAGCTGGGAAACCAGCGCCGGGATATCAGCTTTCTGATGTTTCACCTCGTGTGGCAAAGGAGGAAGAAGCTGGCCCGAGTGGAATCCAGACCATCAGGAAGCCACTGACTTTGGGCAGCTTCAACTTCCATAAACTTCTTGGAGAGGGGTCATTTGGCAAGGTTTACCTTGCTTCCCACCGAGCCAGAGACCAACAGCTGGCCATTAAAATGGTCAAGAAAAGGCCATTTATAAAGTATAATGACCCTGAGGAAATATTCATGGAGTGTCAGGTATTGAAGACCCTTGGGAAGGGTCCCTTTATCACTCAGCTCTACGGTACATTCCAGTCAAAGAATTACCTCTGCTTTGCCATGGAGTACCTGAGCGGGGGAGATCTGATGACACTTCTAGATGATGCTGACAAGCCATTTGACATTACGACCCTGAGACTGTTTGCTGCGCAGATGGTTATCGGCCTGGAGTACATCCACTCCAAGGGTGTCATCCACAGAGACATCAAGCCGGAAAACATCCTCCTGGACGGAGTCGGGAACATAAAGATTGCTGACTTCGGCCTGGCAGTGCAAGATGTCTTTGGGGATGACATGGTTGAAGGATGTAACGGGAGCTTGCACTATATGGCCCCGGAGGTGTTCCTAGAGATGGACTACGAACACTCAGTAGACTTCTTCTCTACGGGAATCATGCTTTTTTTGATGGCATGCCTCAAACACCCATTCATGGACAAGTGGGAGAAGGATGAGGCTGTCATCAAAAACTCCATTTATTACAATTATCCAGACTACCCGCCGGAGATGGACCCCACACTGAAAGACTTCCTGGAGAAGCTACTGTGTAAAAACCAGGAAGCGCGTAAAGATCAGATGAAAAACCTGAGGGAAGAGCCGTTCTTCATTTCCATAGACTGGAAGGCTGTGGAGTCCGGAGGGGTGCGGCCCCCATTCCGTGTGGAACCACCATAGGAAGAGCCGAGAGAGACCCCTACTCACTTGGACAACAACAACACTAGTACTATAATAGTTACATAGCTATAATAAAATGTGTAAAAATGACAGCAGTTTTATTGTTTTCTATTAAAAATCAATGAATGAAATTTGATTGGTTGCGGGTGGCTCCGCCCACTTTTTCTAAACTTGGAGTGGAAACCCCCAGCGACCACATTTGCGATATTCGAGGGCCCTGACATCAATATTGTGAGAATGGCAGCCTTGTTAATTTTTCCCATTTAAATCAATCAAAGAAATCTGATTGGTCGGTTTTGGCTCCGCCCACTTTTATGAATTTTAATCCCAGTCCCCCAGTGACCAACTGTGCCAAGTGTCAGGACCCTGCCACTAACCGTCTAAGAGCAGCAGCAATTTTTTTTATTTTTCCCTTTTAAACTAATGGCTGAAATTTGATTGGCTGTGGTAGACTCCGCCCACTTTTTATAAATTTTAAACCCAGTCACCCAGTGATCCACTGTGCCAAGTCTGGGAACTCTGGCTTTAATACTGTGAGAATTGCAGCGGTTTACATTTTCCCATTGAAGTCAATAGGGTAAATCTGATTGGTTGTGTGTGGCTCCGCCCACTTTTTTGGGTCCCCAAAATGTGACAGAATGTTTCAGCTTCACCCCATGACCAAGTGACCCAAGTTTGGTGAGGCGGTTGTCAGTCTGAACTGGATCACTGAGGGGAGAGCATTGACTGTTGGAGCTCTGCTCAAAGGACCTATCCGTGGTGTGCCTGTCCGACCATCAGTGCAGGAGGAGCGGAGATAGTCCGAACTTTAAGGCCCTGCTTAGGCCTTTCGTCGGCAGGAGCCTACCTTGCAGGCCGGCTGTCTCAGGATGAAGCAGGCGGCTCCAAAGCACCCTGATCCCACTGGCTTGGGAAGGGGAGGAACATTGACTGTGAAGGACACTGTAGCTTGGGTGCACGCAGTTGATGAATGCTGTTTCTTGATAAAAACTTTGAAGTTCCAGCTAAAGAATGCAATCTTTCGCTACGGAGTGAAATGGCAATCGAGCTTTCTGAATATGGACCCTGAACTGGTAAGCCTGAGACAGAGGATCCGTGAGCAGCAGGCGGTGCTTGAGGGCCTGAAAGCTTACGGGGGACCTATGAGTGAGGCCCTGGTGTGTCGTCAGAGGTTCCAAGCCATGTTAGCAAACAGTGATGATGAATATCTGAACGGAGGTGAGGGAGATTGCGTGGTTATGGAGAAAGGCAGTACGCCTGAGGAGCCTTCTGGTCAGGCGTCTCTCTTACCTGCCATGCATCAACCTACTGAGCAAATTACAGCTGTGCATGTTAAACCTGAAGTTGATGAAGATACGATCTTGGAGGTGATTGTCGGGAGGGAATCTTCCAAGACAGAGGTGGATAATGTATGTAAAGATGATAAAGCTTCCCTAACAGTCAAAGATGGTGGCAAATACGTTAAAACTTTACCTGTGGGGGTGTTGCCGTTGTCAGGGGCTGTGCAGATACATGATGGTTTGGGAGGCGTTATACAAACCTCCCTGGATCCTGACCCTGAGCAGTCAGCATCTGGAGATGATGGTGTGAGCCAAGAGTCCAAAGGACTCATGCAGGTAGAAGGCATATTGCAAAAATGGTAAAATCCACCATAGGCTTTCATTAGGCCCCTATTTCACTTTCCAAAATCTCAAATCTTTTCAAAGGGCAATGGCTCAGCAGTGGCAAATTTTCTAGCATTGTAGGAACTGTTAGGGGGATCATAACTGGTGAGTTTCGGGTCCCTAGGCCAAAGAGGTCATAGCCTAGGGTCACAAAAACCTGTTTATGTGGGCTATTTCAATGGTAGTGATGCTGACGTACATAAATCGCAGCCATGGCCGTTAGCAACGTCTGAATTTCACGAAATGTCTCATGCAGGTAGAAGACATATTGTTAGACTTGGATTCCAAAGATGGGGTCCCTACATCTCTGCAAACCAGAGTTACAGGGGTCCAAAATTGGTAAAATCCCCCATAGGCTTTCATTGCCTCCCTATTTCACTTTCCAAAATCTCACATCTTTTCAAAGGGCAATTGCTCAGCAGTGGCAAATTTTCTAGCATTGTAGGGACCCTTAGGGGGAACATGACTGGTGAGTTTCAGGGCCCCTAGGCCAAAGAGGTCATAGCCTAGGGTCACAAAAACCTGTTTATTTGGGCTATTTCTATGGTAGTGATGCTGACGTACATAAATCACAGCCATGGCCGTTAGCAACATCTGAATTTCACGAAATGTCTCATCAGGTAGAAGACATATTGTTAGACTTGGATTCCAAAGATGGGGTCCCTACATCTCTGCAAACCAGAGTTACAGGGGTCCAAAATTGGCAAAATCCCCCATAGGCTTTTATTGCCTCCCTATTTCACTTTCCAAAATCTCACATCTTTTCAAAGGGCAATTGCTCAGCAGTGGCAAATTTTCTAGCATTGTAGGGACCCTTAGGGGGAACATGACTGTTGAGTTTCAGGCCCCTAGGCCAAAGAGGTCATAGCCTAGGGTCACAAAAACCTGTTTATTTGGGCTATTTCAATGGTAGTGATGCTGACGTACATAAATCGCAGCCATGGCCGTTAGCAACGTCTGAATTTCACGAAATGTCTCATGCAGGTAGAAGACATATTGTTAGACTTGGATTCCAAAGATGGGGTCCCTACATCTCTGCAAACCAGCGTTACAGGGGTCCGAAATTGGCAAATTCCCCCATAGGCTTTCATTGCCTCCCTATTTCACTTTCCAAAATCTCACATCTTTTCAAAGGGCAATTGCTCAGCAGTGGCAAATTTTCTAGCATTGTAGGGACCCTTAGGGGGAACATGACTGGTGAGTTTCGGGCCCCTAGGCCAAAGAGGTCATAGCCTAGGGTCACAAAAACCTGTTTATTTGGGCTATTTCTATGGTAGTGATGCTGACGTACATAAATCACAGCCATGGCCGTTAGCAACGTCTGAATTTCACGAAATGTCTCATGCAGGTAGAAGACATATTGTTAGACTTGGATTCCAAAGATGGGGTCCCTACATCTCTGCAAACCAGAGTTACAGGGGTCCAAAATTGGCAAAATCCCCCATAGGCTTTTATTGCCTCCCTATTTCACTTTCCAAAATCTCACATCTTTTCAAAGGGCAATTGCTCAGCAGTGGCAAATTTTCTAGCATTGTAGGGACCCTTAGGGGGAACATGACTGGTGAGTTTCGGGCCCCTAGGCCAAAGAGGTCATAGCCTAGGGTCACAAAAACCTGTTTATTTGGGCTATTTCAATGGTAGTGATGCTGACGTACATAAATCACAGCCATGGCCGTTAGCAACATCTGAATTTCACGAAATGTCTCATGCAGGTAGAAGACATATTGTTAGACTTGGATTCCAAAGATGGGGTCCCTACATCTCTGCAAACCAGAGTTACAGGGGTCCAAAATTGGTAAAATGTTTTGGGAACTGTATCCTTAGCCAAAGGGAACTGTGATTTGCTTATGCAGAGTGATGGGAAGGGAAGGGAGGTGGAAGTAAAGCTTACTAGAGTCAAATGTGATACCGTGTTTGGCAATATTGAGATAATGCAAAATGAGAATGGTAGTGTGAATTTGTTAATTGAAGATGAAGTGATTGAAAATGTTTCTTTAAATGAAAATGTGGATGTGGGAAAAAAAAGAAAGTTGTGTAGAAAATGACATAAAAAGTAAAGAGAATAAACAGGAGGAGAAAGGGGCAGATGGGCAGGCTGCTGTTGATACATCTGTGGGTGCTTCAGGAGAAGGAGTGGTTGGGACCACAGAAAGTATGGAGGAGGTTGCGTTAGCTCTTGGTGCACTTGCAGATGTAGATGAAGTGCTGGGTGACTTCTATTCTGAAACTAAAAGGTATATTGTAACTGAACTTAAGCTTCTCATTCTTGATGTCCCCCAGCACCACATTTGCGATATTCGAGGTCCATGACATCAATAATGTGAGAATGGCAGCCTTTTTATTTTTCCCATACAAATCAATGAAAGAAATCTGGTTGGTTTTGGCCCCACCCACTTTTCTGAATTTTAATCCCAGTCCCCTGGTGACCAACTGTGCCAAGTTTGAGGACCCTGCTATTAACTGTCTAAAAGCGGCAGCAGTTTTACATTTTCCCATTTAAATGAATGGCTGAAATTTGTCTGTGGTAGACTCTGCCCACTTTTTCTAAATTTTAAACCCAGTCACCCAGCGACCCAGTGGGCCAAGTTTGGGAACTCTGGCTTTTATACTGTGAGAATTACAGCTGTTTACATATTCTCATTGAAGTCAATAGGGAAAATCTGATTGGTTGTTTGTGGCTCCACCCACTTTTTGGGGTCCCCAAAATGTGACAGAATGTTTTAGCATCACCCCATGACTAAGTGACCCAAGTTTGGTGAGAGTAACTTCAAAGCTGTACGAGTGGCGAAAGTTTCAAGTTTTCCAACGAAAGTCTATGGAAAAAATAAGGTCTTCGGGGGTCCACCACAGGGGCACGGAGGGTGGGATTGCTTAAAAAAGCACAAGCAATCTATTCGGGTATGAGCCAAACAAGTGTGCAAAGTTTCATAATTGTACTCCTGAAACTCTGGGAGGAGTAGCGTATAGAAAATTGCTAAATGTTCATTGGCTGGTGGTAGCTCCGCCCACTTTGGGTGCCCCCCAAAATACTTATTTTAATTTGGGGTGACACCAACAATATGTGGTCCGAGTTTGGGGAGTGTAGCTTCAAAATTGTACGAGTAACAGCGATTTTAAATTTTTCCCTGTCAAAGTCAATACGAAAAATGGGGGCTTCTGGGGTCTGCCGCAGGGGCGCGGAGGGTGGGATCGCTTAATAAAGCACAAGCAGCGTACTTCACTATAAGACGAATAAGTGTGGAAAGTGTGGCGCTTGAACCCCTAAAACTGTAGGAGGCGTAGCGTACAGAAAATGGGGGGCGCTAATAATAATAACTAGATGGTGTCGTTTCTGAAGAAACCACAGGATGTTGGCTATGTGTCTGATTGGCTGCATGTGGCTCCGCCCACCTTGCCAAATTTTAACCCCAGTCACCCAGTGACCCAGTGTGCCAAGTCTGGGAACTCTGGCTTTAATAATGTGAGAATTACAGCTGTTTACATTTTACCATTGAAGTCAATAGGGAAAATCTGATTGGCTGTTTTTGGCCCCGCCCACTTTCAAAATTTTAATCCCAGTCCCCCTGTGACCGACTGTGCCAAGTTTGAAGTCCCTGCCATTAACAGTAAAAGAATGACAGCAACTTATATATTGACATTGATTAGCAATAGGTAACATTTGATTGGCTGTTTTAAGCTCCGCCCATTTTTCTAAATTTTAACATTAACCACCATGTCATGGTCTGTGCCAAGTTTTGGACCTCTGGCTTTAAAACTGTAAGAGTGGCAGTATTTGAAAGCTTTACATTGAAGTGCATTGGTTAAATTTGATTGGATGCTAGTGGCTCCGCCCACTTTTTTTTATTTTTTGACCGCAATCACCCAGTGAGTAACTGAGCCAAGTTTGGGACACCTGGCATTTAAACTGTGATAATAGCAGCAGTTTATCATTTTTCATTAAGGTCAATGGCTGAAATCTGATTGGCTGTTGTTACCCCGCCCCCTTTTTTTACTAATTGCGAATCACAGTCACTCAGTCACTAACACTCCAAAGTTTATGAATGCTGGCATTTAACGTGTAAAAATGGCAGCAGTTTTATTGTTTTCTATTGAAAATCAATGAATGACATTTGATTGGTTGCTGGTGGCTCCACCCACTTTTTCAAAATTTGAAGTGTAAATCCCCAGGGACCACATTTGCGATATTCGAAGTCCCTGACATCAATATTGTGAGAATGGCAGCCTTTTTAATTTTTCCCATTTAAATCAATTAACGAAATCTGATTGGTCGGTTTTGGCTCTGCCCACTTTTATGAATTTTAATCCCAGTCCCCCAGTGACCAACTGTGCCAAGTGTCAGGACCCTACCATTAACCGTCTAAGAGCAGCAGCAATTTTTATTTTTCCCATTTAAACTAATGGCTGAAATTTGATTGGCTGTGGTAGACTCCATCCACTTTTAATACATTTTAAACCCAGTCACCCAGTGACCCACTATGCCAAGTCTGGGAACTCTGGCTTTAATACTTTGAGAATTACAGCTGTTTACATTTTCTCATTGCAGTCAATAGGGAAAATCTGATTGGTTGTTTGTGGCTCCACCCACTTTTTTGGGTCCCCAAAATGTGACAGAATGTTTCAGCTTCACTCCCTGACCAAGTGACCCAAGTTTGGGGAGTGTAACTTCAAAGCTGTACGAGTGGCAAAAGTTTCAAAATTTCCAATGAAAGTCTATGGGAAAAATGGGGTCTTTGGGGGTCCGCCACAGGGGCCCGGAGGGTGAAATTGCTTAAAAAAGCACAAGCAACCTATTCGGGTATGAGCCGAACAAATGTGCAAAGTTTCAGAATTCTACTCCTGAAACTCTGGGAGGAGTAGCGTATAGAAATTTGCTAAATTTTCATTGGCCGCTGGTAGCTCCGCCTAATTTGGGGTGAGCCCCCAAAATACATCTTTTTATTTGGGGTGACACCAACCATATGTGGTCCGAGTTTGGGGAGTGTAGCTTCAAAATTGTACGAGTGGCAGTGATTTTAAATTTTTCCCTGTCAAAGTCAATACGAAAAAAGGGGTCTTCCGGGGTCCGCCGCAGGGGCCCGGAGGGTGCGATCGCTTAATAAAGCACAAGCAACGTACTTCGCTTGTTTGGCGCTTCTACCCCTAAAACTGTAGGAGGAGTAGCGTATAGAAAATGGGGGGGGGCGCCTATAATAATAAGAAGAACTAGATGGTGTCGTTTCTGAAGAAACCACAGGATGTTGGCTATGTGTCTGATTGGCTGTATGTGGCTCCGCCCACCTTGTCAAATTTTAACCCCAGTGACCCAGTGTGCCAAGTCTGGGAACTCTGGCTTTAATACAGTGAGAATTACAGCTGTTTACATTTTCCCATTGAAGTCAATAGGGAAAATCTGATTGGCTATTTTTGGCCCCACCCACTTTTCAAATTTTAATCCCAGTCCCCCTGTGACTGACTGTGCCAAGTTTGAAGTCCCTGCCAGTAACAGTAAAAGAATGACAGCAACTTATATATTGACATTGAATAGCAATAGGTAACATTTGATTGGCTGTTTTAAGCTCCGCCCATTTTTCTAAATTTTAAAATTAACCACCATGTCATGGTCTGTGCCAAGTTTTGGACCTCTGGCTTTAAAACTGTGAGAGTGGCAGTATTTGAAAGTTTTACATTGAAGTGCATAGGTGAAATTTGATTGGATGTTAGTGGCTCCACCCACTTTTCCTGTTTTTGACCGCAGTCACCCAGTGAATAACTGAGCCAAGTTTGGGACACCTAGCATTTAAACTGTGATTTTAGCAGTGGTTTATCATTTTTCATTAAGGTCAATGGCTGAAATCTGATTGGCTGTTGTTGCCCCGCCCCCTTTTTTCCTACTTGTGAACCACAGTCACCCAGTGACTAACACTCCAAAGTTTGTGAATGCTGGCATTTAACGTGTAAAAATGGCAGCAGTTTTATATTTTTCCATTGAAAATCAATGAATGAAATTTGATTGGTTGCTGGTGGCTACGCCCACTTTTTCAGAACTTGAAGTGGAAACCCCCAGGGACCACATTTGCGATATTCGAGGTCCCTGACATCAATATTGTGAGAATGGCAGCCTTTTTAATTGTTCCCATTTAAATCAAGCAAAGAAATCTGATTGGTCGGTTCTGGCTCTGCCCACTTTTATGTATTTTGAGTGTTGACGTATAACATAAAATCTGATGGAAAGTGCCGGAAAGTCCTATCTGCTTCCACCGAGCCCCTCTTGTGATGTCATAATAGCCCCATGTTTACCTCTGTTGATGTCAGGGAAGTGATGTCATAATAGCCGTGT
This sequence comes from Hyperolius riggenbachi, assembly GCF_040937935.1. Taxonomy (NCBI): domain Eukaryota; kingdom Metazoa; phylum Chordata; class Amphibia; order Anura; family Hyperoliidae; genus Hyperolius; species Hyperolius riggenbachi. Next base: position 226,724,479 of record NC_090653.1, on the reverse strand, counting down.
GTGTATATAAGCAGAGGTTGAGCATTGAGAGGCTCACTTTTGTCTCCACTTGCACAAGTGAAGACGATTGATTTTGCTCTCGAGCAATTTACTCATTAGTGAGATTCTCATTGGTGAACTATGTTGCGCTGCTGTAAAAGGCACCGCAAAATGAACCTCAGGCTTGAGGTTCAGCAGCCCTCTGTACAGCCAGCTGCCAATGCTGACCCAGAGCCACAACCACCAGCTAGGGGAAGAGCCCAGGCAGCTGTGCGTTCTATCAGGGCTTTCTTGGGCAGACTGTTCTACTGCTGTAGACCTGCCCCATCTACCGGGCGTTCTGCATTAGCACTGGAATATGTGGTATCGGATGATTCCGGTCATGTGGTGGAGGGAGTAGCTGGGTACCCAGCACCGGGATATCAGATATCGGTTATTTCACCTTATGTGGAGGAAGCAGAAGAGGCTGATGATTCTGGTCATGTGGTGGAGGAAGTAGCTGGGGAACCAGCGCCAGGATATCAGCTTTCTGATGTTTTGCCTTATGTGGATGTGGAGGAGAAGAAAGAAGCTGATGATTCCGGTCATGTGGTGGAGGAAGTAGCTGGGGAACCAGCGCCAGGGTATCAGCTTTCTGATGTTTCACCTCGTGTGGATGTGAAGGAGAAGGAAGAGGCTGATGATTCCGGTCATGTGGTGGAGGAAGTAGCTGGGAAACCAGCGCCGGGATATCAGTTATCGGATATCTCCCCCTTGGATGTTGACGAAGCAGAAGAAGCTGATGATTCCGGTCATGTGGAGGAGGAAGTAGCTGGGGAACCAGCGCCGGGATATCAGTTGTCGGATGTTTCACCTTTTGTGGATGTGGACTTAGGAGCTGATGATTCTGGTCATGTGGTGGAGGAAGTAGCTGGGGAACCAGCCCCGGGATATCAGCTTTCTGATGTTTCACCTCGTGTGGATGTGAAGGAGAAGGAAGAGGCTGATGATTCCGGTCATGTGGTGGAGGAAGTAGCTGGGAAACCAACGCCGGGATATCAGTTATCGGATATCTCCCCCTTGGATGTTGACGAAGCAGAAGAAGCTGATGATTCCGGTCATGTGGTGGAGGAAGTAGCTGGGGAACCAGCGCCGGGATATCAGTTGTCGGATGCTTCAGCTTTTGTTGATGTGGACTTAGGAGTTGATGATTCTGGTCATGTGGTGGAGGAAGTAGCTGGGGAACCAGCGCCAGGATATCAGCTTTCTGATGTTTCACCTCGTGTGGATGTGGAGGAGAAGGAAGAGGCTGATGATTCCGGTCATGTGGTGGAGGAAGTAGCTGGGGAACCAGCGCCGGGATATCAGTTATCGGATGTCTCCCTCTTGGATGTTGACGAAGCGGAAGAAGCTGATAATTCCGGTTATGTGGTGGAGGAAGTAGCTGGGGAACCAGCGCCGGGATATCAGTTGTCGGATGCTTCAGCTTTTGTTGATGTGGACTTAGGAGCTGATGATTCCGGTCATGTGGTGGAGGAAGTAGCTGGGGAACCAGCGCCGGGATATCAGCTTTCTGATGTTTCACCTCATGTGGATGTGAAGGAGAAGGAAGAGGCTGATGATTCCGGTCATGAGGTGGAGGAAGTAGCTGGGGAACCAGCGCCGGGATATCAGTTGTCGGATGCTTCAGCTTTTGTTGATGTGGACTTAGGAGCTGATGATTCTGGTCATGTGGTGGAGGAAGTAGCTGGGGAACCAGCGCCAGGATATCAGCTTTCTGATGTTTCACCTCGTGTGGATGTGAAGGAGAAGGAAGAAGCTGATGATTCCGGTCATGTGGTGGAGGAAGTAGCTGGGGAACCAGCGTCGGGATATCAGTTGTCGGATATCTCCCTCTTGGATGTTGACGAAGCAGAAGAAGCTGATGATTTCGGTCATGTGGTGGAGGAAGTAGCTGGGGAACCAGCGCCGGGATATCAGTTGTCGGATGTTTCACCTTTTGTGGATGTGGACTTAGGAGCTGATGATTCTGGTCATGTGGTGGAGGAAGTAGCTGGGGAACCAGCGCCAGGATATCAGCTTTCTGATGTTTCACCTCGTGTGGATGTGGAGGAGAAGGAAGAGGCTGATGATTCCGGTCATGTGGTGGAGGAAGCAGCTGGGGAACCAGCGCCGGGATATCAGTTGTCGGATGCTTCAGCTTTTGTCGATGTGGACTTAGGAGCTGATGATTCCGGTCATGTGGAGGAGGAAGTAGCTGGGAAACCAGCGCCGGGATATCAGCTTTCTGATGTTTCACCTCGTGTGGCGAAGGAGGAAGAAGCTGGCCCGAGTGGAATCCAGACCATCAGGAAGCCACTGACTTTGGGCAGCTTCAACTTCCATAAACTTCTTGGAGAGGGGTCATTTGGCAAGGTTTACCTTGCTTCCCACCGAGCCAGAGACCAACAGCTGGCCATTAAAATGGTCAAGAAAAGGCCATTTATAAAGTATAATGACCCTGAGGAAATATTCATGGAGTGTCAGGTATTGAAGACCCTTGGGAAGGGTCCCTTTATCACTCAGCTCTACGGTACATTCCAGTCAAAGAATTACCTCTGCTTTGCCATGGAGTACCTGAGCGGGGGAGATCTGATGACACTTCTAGATGATGCTGACAAGCCATTTGACATTACGACCCTGAGACTGTTTGCTGCGCAGATGGTTATCGGCCTGGAGTACATCCACTCCAAGGGTGTCATCCACAGAGACATCAAGCCGGAAAACATCCTCCTGGACGGAGTCGGGAACATAAAGATTGCTGACTTCGGCCTGGCAGTGCAAGATGTCTTTGGGGATGACATGGTTGAAGGATGTAACGGGAGCTTGCACTATATGGCCCCGGAGGTGTTCCTAGAGATGGACTACGAACACTCAGTAGACTTCTTCTCTACGGGAATCATGCTTTTTTTGATGGCATGCCTCAAACACCCATTCATGGACAAGTGGGAGAAGGATGAGGCTGTCATCAAAAACTCCATTTATTACAATTATCCAGACTACCCGCCGGAGATGGACCCCACACTGAAAGACTTCCTGGAGAAGCTACTGTGTAAAAACCAGGAAGCGCGTAAAGATCAGATGAAAAACCTGAGGGAAGAGCCGTTCTTCATTTCCATAGACTGGAAGGCTGTGGAGTCCGGAGGGGTGCGGCCCCCATTCCGTGTGGAACCACCATAGGAAGAGCCGAGAGAGACCCCTACTCACTTGGACAACAACAACACTAGTACTATAATAGTTACATAGCTATAATAAAATGTGTAAAAATGACAGCAGTTTTATTGTTTTCTATTAAAAATCAATGAATGAAATTTGATTGGTTGCGGGTGGCTCCGCCCACTTTTTCTAAACTTGGAGTGGAAACCCCCAGCGACCACATTTGCGATATTCGAGGGCCCTGACATCAATATTGTGAGAATGGCAGCCTTGTTAATTTTTCCCATTTAAATCAATCAAAGAAATCTGATTGGTCGGTTTTGGCTCCGCCCACTTTTATGAATTTTAATCCCAGTCCCCCAGTGACCAACTGTGCCAAGTGTCAGGACCCTGCCACTAACCGTCTAAGAGCAGCAGCAATTTTTTTTATTTTTCCCTTTTAAACTAATGGCTGAAATTTGATTGGCTGTGGTAGACTCCGCCCACTTTTTATAAATTTTAAACCCAGTCACCCAGTGACCCACTGTGCCAAGTCTGGGAACTCTGGCTTTAATACTGTGAGAATTGCAGCGGTTTACATTTTCCAATTGAAGTCAATAGGGTAAATCTGATTGGTTGTGTGTGGCTCCGCCCACTTTTTTGGGTCCCCAAAATGTGACAGAATGTTTCAGCTTCACCCCATGACCAAGTGACCCAAGTTTGGTGAGGCGGTTGTCAGTCTGAACTGGATCACTGAGGGGAGAGCATTGACTGTTGGAGCTCTGCTCAAAGGACCTATCCGTGGTGTGCCTGTCCGACCATCAGTGCAGGAGGAGCGGAGATAGTCCGAACTTTAAGGCCCTGCTTAGGCCTTTCGTCGGCAGGAGCCTACCTTGCAGGCCGGCTGTCTCAGGATGGAGCAGGCGGCTCCAAAGCACCCTGATCCCACTGGCTTGGGAAGGGGAGGAACATTGACTGTGAAGGACACTGTAGCTTGGGTGCACGCAGTTGATGGATGCTGTTTCTTGATAAAAACTTTGAAGTTCCAGCTAAAGAATGCAATCTTTCGCTACGGAGTGAAATGGCAATCGAGCTTTCTGAATATGGACCCTGAACTGGTAAGCCTGAGACAGAGGATCCGTGAGCAGCAGGCTGTGCTTGAGGGCCTGAAAGCTTACGGGGGACCTATGAGTGAGGCCCTGGTGTGTCGTCAGAGGTTCCAAGCCATGTTAGCAAACAGTGATGATGAATATCTGAACGGAGGTGAGGGAGATTGCGTGGTTATGGAGAAAGGCAGTACGCCTGAGGAGCCTTCTGGTCAGGCGTCTCTCTTACCTGCCATGCATCAACCTACTGAGCAAATTACAGCTGTGCATGTTAAACCTGAAGTTGATGAAGATACGATCTTGGAGGTGATTGTCGGGAGGGAATCTTCCAAGACAGAGGTGGATAATGTATGTAAAGATGATAAAGCTTCCCTAACAGTCAAAGATGGTGGCAAATACGTTAAAACTTTACCTGTGGGGGTGTTGCCGTTGTCAGGGGCTGTGCAGATACATGATGGTTTGGGAGGCGTTATACAAACCTCCCTGGATCCTGACCCTGAGCAGTCAGCATCTGGAGATGATGGTGTGAGCCAAGAGTCCAAAGGACTCATGCAGGTAGAAGGCATATTGCAAAAATGGTAAAATCCCCCATAGGCTTTCATTAGGCCCCTATTTCACTTTCCAAAATCTCAAATCTTTTCAAAGGGCAATGGCTCAGCAGTGGCAAATTTTCTAGCATTGTAGGAGCTGTTAGGGGGATCATAACTGGTGAGTTTCGGGTCCCTAGGCCAAAGAGGTCATAGCCTAGGGCAGGGGTCTGCAACCTTTAAGACATAAAGAGCCACTTGGACCCGTTTCCGAAAAGAGAAAAAAACTGGGAGCCGCAAAGCCATATGCACAAATCGTTAGCAGATGTGACGCCCATATGCACAAATCGTTAGCAGATATGACCCCCATATGCACAAATCGTTAGCAGATATGACCCCCATATTCACAAATCGTTAGCAGATATGACCCCCATATACACAAATCGTTAGCAGATATGACCCCCATATGCACAAATCGTTAGCAGATATGACCCTCATATGCACAATCCTTCAGCAGATATGACCCCCATATGCACAAATCGTTAGCAGATATGACTCCCATATGTACAAATCGTTAGCAGATATGACCCCCATATGCACAAATCATTAGCAGATATGACTCCCATATGCACAAATCGTTAGCAGATATGACCCCCATATGCACAAATCGTTAGCAGATATGACCCCCATATGCACAAATCATTAGCAGATATGACCCCCATATGCACAAATCGTTAGCAGATATGACTCCCATATGCACAAATCGTTAGCAGATATGACCCCCATATGCACAAATCGTTAGCAGATATGACCCCCATATTCACAAATCGTTAGCAGATATGACCCCCCATATGCACAAATCGTTAGCAGATATGACTCCCATATGCACAAATCCTTAGCAGATATGACCCCCATATGCACAAATCGTTAACAGATATGACCCCCATATGCACAATCCTTCAGCAGATATGACCCCCATATGCATAATCCTTCAGCAGATATGACCCCCATATGCACAAATCGTTAGCAGATATGACCCCCCATATGCACAAATCGTTAGCAGATATGACTCCCATATGCACAAATCCTTAGCAGATATGACCCCCATATGCACAAATCGTTAGCAGATATGACCCCCATATGCACAAATCGTTAGCAGATATGACCCCCATATGCACAAATCGTTAGCAGATATGACCCCCATATGCACAATCCTTCAGCAGATCTGACCACCATATGCACAATCCTTCAGCAGATCTGACCCCCATGTGCACAATCCTTCAGCAGATCTGAAAAAAAAACCCATTTACTCACCTAGTCAGAAGACCTCCTGTCACGATCTCCTCCTGTCCCGACCTCCGGTCCCGACCTTGTGGCGCGCAACTCCCACGATCCTCTTCCTACGTCACGTCCTGCCTGCAGGGCTACGGGAAAATGGCCGCCCGAAGCCCTGCACTGCACTGGTCCGGCGGCCTCTCTGATAGGCTGCCGGCCAGCGACAACAGCACACGTCACGCGCGCCGCAGCCACTGACACCGGAGCCGCCTAGGAGCCGCGGCGAAGATGAAAAAGAGCCGCATGCGGCTCCGGAGCCGCGGGTTGCCGACCCCTGGCCTAGGGTCACAAAAACCTGTTTATTTGGGCTATTTCAATGGTAGTGATGCTGATGTACATAAATCGCAGCCATGGCCGTTAGCAACGTCTGAATTTCACGAAATGTCTCATGCAGGTAGAAGACATATTGTTAGACTTGGATTCCAAAGATGGGGTCCCTACATTTCTGCAAACCAGAGTTACAGGGGTCCAAAATTGGTAAAATCCCCCATAGGCTTTCATTGCCTCCCTATTTCACTTTCCAAAATCTCACATCTTTTCAAAGGGCAATTGCTCAGCAGTGGCAAATTTTCTAGCATTGTAGGGACCCTTAGGGGGAACATGACTGGTGAGTTTCGGGCCCCTAGGCCAAAGAGGTCATAGCCTAGGGTCACAAAAACCTGTTTATTTGGGCTATTTCAATGGTAGTGATGCTGACGTACATAAATCGCAGCCATGGCCGTTAGCAACGTCTGAATTTCACGAAATGTCTTATGCAGGTAGAAGACATATTGTTAGACTTGGATTCCAAAGATGGGGTCCCTACATCTCTGCAAACCAGTTACAGGGGTCCAAAATTGGTAAAATCCCCCATAGGCTTTCATTGCCTCCCTATTTCACTTTCCAAAATCTCACATCTTTTCAAAGGGCAATTGCTCAGCAGTGGCAAATTTTCTAGCATTGTAGGGACCCTTAGGGGGAACATGACTGGTGAGTTTCGGGCCCCTAGGCCAAAGAGGTCATAGCCTAGGGTCACAAAAACCTGTTTATTTGGGCTATTTCAATGGTAGTGATGCTGACGTACATAAATCGCAGCCATGGCCGTTAGCAACGTCTGAATTTCACGAAATGTCTCATGCAGGTAGAAGACATATTGTTAGACTTGGATTCCAAAGATGGGGTCCCTACATCTCTGCAAACCAGCGTTACAGGGGTCCGAAATTGGCAAAATCCCCCATAGGCTTTCATTGCCTCCCTATTTCACTTTCCAAAATCTCACATCTTTTCAAAGGGCAATTGCTCAGCAGTGGCAAATTTTCTAGCATTGTAGGGACCCTTAGGGGGAACATGACTGGTGAGTTTCGGGCCCCTAGGCCAAAGAGGTCATAGCCTAGGGTCACAAAAACCTGTTTATTTGGGCTATTTCTGTGGTAGTGATGCTGACGTACATAAATCACAGCCATGGCCGTTAGCAACATCTGAATTTCACGAAATGTCTCATGCAGGTAGAAGACATATTGTTAGACTTGGATTCCAAAGATGGGGTCCCTACATCTCTGCAAACCAGAGTTACAGGGGTCCAAAATTGGCAAAATCCCCCATAGGCTTTTATTGCCTCCCAATTTCACTTTCCAAAATCTCACATCTTTTCAAAGGGCAATTGCTCAGCAGTGGCAAATTTTCTAGCATTGTAGGGACCCTTAGGGGGAACATGACTGGTGAGTTTCGGGCCCCTAGGCCAAAGAGGTCATAGCCTAGGGTCACAAAAACCTGTTTATTTGGGCTATTTCAATGGTAGTGATGCTGACGTACATAAATCACAGCCATGGCCGTTAGCAACATCTGAATTTCACGAAATGTCTCATGCAGGTAGAAGACATATTGTTAGACTTGGATTCCAAAGATGGGGTCCCTACATCTCTGCAAACCAGAGTTACAGGGGTCCAAAATTGGTAAAATGTTTTGGGAACTGTATCCTTAGCCAAAGGGAACTGTGATTTGCTTATGCAGAGTGATGGGAAGGGAAGGGAGGTGGAAGTAAAGCTTACTAGAGTCAAATGTGATACCGTGTTTGGCAATATTGAGATAATGCAAAATGAGAATGGTAGTGTGAATTTGTTAATTGAAGATGAAGTGATTGAAAATGTTTCTTTAAATGAAAATGTGGATGTGGAAAAAAAAGAAAGTTGTGTAGAAAATGACATAAAAAGTAAAGAGAATAAACAGGAGGAGAAAGGGGCAGATGGGCAGGCTGCTGTTGATACATCTGTGGGTGCTTCAGGAGAAGGAGTGGTTGGGACCACAGAAAGTATGGAGGAGGTTGCGTTAGCTCTTGGTGCACTTGCAGATGTAGATGAAGTGCTGGGTGACTTCTATTCTGAAACTAAAAGGTATATTGTAACTGAACTTAAGCTTCTCATTCTTGATGTCCCCCAGCACCACATTTGCGATATTCGAGGTCCATGACATCAATAATGTGAGAATGGCAGCCTTTTTATTTTTCCCATACAAATCAATGAAAGAAATCTGGTTGGTTTTGGCCCCACCCACTTTTCTGAATTTTAATCCCAGTCCCCTGGTGACCAACTGTACCAAGTTTGAGGACCCTGCTATTAACTGTCTAAAAGCGGCAGCAGTTTTACATTTTCCCATTTAAATGAATGGCTGAAATTTGTCTGTGGTAGACTCTGCACACTTTTTCTAAATTTTAAACCCAGTCACCCAGCGACCCAGTGGGCCAAGTTTGGGAACTCTGGCTTTTATACTGTGAGAATTACAGCTGTTTACATATTCTCATAGAAGTCAATAGGGAAAATCTGATTGGTTGTTTGTGGCTCCACCCACTTTTTGGGGTCCCCAAAATGTGACAGAATGTTTTAGCATCACCCCATGACTAAGTGACCCAAGTTTGGTGAGAGTAACTTCAAAGCTGTACGAGTGGCGAAAGTTTCAAGTTTTCCAACGAAAGTCTATGGGAAAAATAAGGTCTTCGGGGGTCCACCACAGGGGCACGGAGGGTGGGATTGCTTAAAAAAGCACAAGCAATCTATTCGGGTATGAGCCAAACAAGTGTGCAAAGTTTCATAATTGTACTCCTGAAACTCTGGGAGGAGTAGCGTATAGAAAATTGCTAAATGTTCATTGGCTGGTGGTAGCTCCGCCCACTTTGGGTGCCCCCCAAAATACTTATTTTAATTTGGGGTGACACCAACAATATGTGGTCCGAGTTTGGGGAGTGTAGCTTCAAAATTGTACGAGTAACAGCGATTTTAAATTTTTCCCTGTCAAAGTCAATACGAAAAATGGGGGCTTCTGGGGTCTGCCGCAGGGGCGTGGAGGGTGGGATCGCTTAATAAAGCACAAGCAGCGTACTTCACTATAAGACGAATAAGTGTGGAAAGTGTGGCGCTTGAACCCCTAAAACTGTAGGAGGCGTAGCGTACAGAAAATGGGGGGGCGCTAATAATAATAACTAGATGGTGTCGTTTCTGAAGAAACCACAGGATGTTGGCTATGTGTCTGATTGGCTGCATGTGGCTCCGCCCACCTTGCCAAATTTTTGGCTTTAATAATGTGAGAATTACAGCTGTTTACATTTTACCATTGAAGTCAATAGGGAAAATCTGATTGGCTGTTTTTGGCCCCGCCCACTTTCAAAATTTTAATCCCAGTCCCCCTGTGACCGACTGTGCCAAGTTTGAAGTCCCTGCCATTAACAGTAAAAGAATGACAGCAACTTATATATTGACATTGATTAGCAATAGGTAACATTTGATTGGCTGTTTTAAGCTCCGCCCATTTTTCTAAATTTTAACATTAACCACCATGTCATGGTCTGTGCCAAGTTTTGGACCTCTGGCTTTAAAACTGTGAGAGTGGCAGTATTTGAAAGCTTTACATTGAAGTGCATTGGTTAAATTTGATTGGATGCTAGTGGCTCCGCCCACTTTTTTTATTTTTTGACCGCAATCACCCAGTGAGTAACTGAGCCAAGTTTGGGACACCTGGCATTTAAACTGTGATAATAGCAGCAGTTTATCATTTTTCATTAAGGTCAATGGCTGAAATCTGATTGGCTGTTGTTACCCCGCCCCCTTTTTTTTACTAATTGCGAATCACAGTCACTCAGTCACTAACACTCCAAAGTTTATGAATGCTGGCATTTAACGTGTAAAAATGGCAGCAGTTTTATTGTTTTCTATTGAAAATCAATGAATGACATTTGATTGGTTGCTGGTGGCTCCACCCACTTTTTCAAAATTTGAAGTGTAAATCCCCAGGGACCACATTTGCGATATTCGAAGTCCCTGACATCAATATTGTGAGAATGGCAGCCTTTTTAATTTTTCCCATTTAAATCAATTAACGAAATCTGATTGGTCGGTTTTGGCTCTGCCCACTTTTATGAATTTTAATCCCAGTCCCCCAGTGACCAACTGTGCCAAGTGTCAGGACCCTACCATTAACCGTCTAAGAGCAGCAGCAATTTTTATTTTTCCCATTTAAACTAATGGCTGAAATTTGATTGGCTGTGGTAGACTCCATCCACTTTTAATACATTTTAAACCCAGTCACCCAGTGACCCACTATGCCAAGTCTGGGAACTCTGGCTTTAATACTTTGAGAATTACAGCTGTTTACATTTTCTCATTGCAGTCAATAGGGAAAATCTGATTGGTTGTTTGTGGCTCCACCCACTTTTTTGGGTCCCCAAAATGTGACAGAATGTTTCAGCTTCACTCCCTGACCAAGTGACCCAAGTTTGGTGAGTGTAACTTCAAAGCTGTACGAGTGGCAAAAGTTTCAAAATTTCCAATGAAAGTCTATGGGAAAAATGGGGTCTTTGGGGGTCCGCCACAGGGGCCCGGAGGGTGAAATTGCTTAAAAAAGCACAAGCAACCTATTCGGGTATGAGCCGAACAAGTGTGCAAAGTTTCAGAATTCTACTCCTTAAACTCTGGGAGGAGTAGCGTATAGAAATTTGCTAAATTTTCATTGGCCGCTGGTAGCTCCGCCTAATTTGGGGTGAGCCCCCAAAATACATCTTTTTATTTGGGGTGACACCAACCATATGTGGTCCGAGTTTGGGGAGTGTAGCTTCAAAATTGTACGAGTGGCAGTGATTTTAAATTTTTCCCTGTCAAAGTCAATACGAAAAAAGGGGTCTTCCGGGGTCCGCCGCAGGGGCCCGGAGGGTGCGATCGCTTAATAAAGCACAAGCAACGTACTTCGCTTGTTTGGCGCTTCTACCCCTAAAACTGTAGGAGGAGTAGCGTATAGAAAATGGGGGGGGGGCGCCTATAATAATAAGAAGAACTAGATGGTGTCGTTTCTGAAGAAACCACAGGATGTTGGCTATGTGTCTGATTGGCTGTATGTGGCTCCGCCCACCTTGTCAAATTTTAACCCCAGTGACCCAGTGTGCCAAGTCTGGGAACTCTGGCTTTAATACAGTGAGAATTACAGCTGTTTACATTTTCCCATTGAAGTCAATAGGGAAAATCTGATTGGCTATTTTTGGCCCCACCCACTTTTCAAATTTTAATCCCAGTCCCCCTGTGACTGACTGTGCCAAGTTTGAAGTCCCTGCCAGTAACAGTAAAAGAATGACAGCAACTTATATATTGACATTGAATAGCAATAGGTAACATTTGATTGGCTGTTTTAAGCTCCGCCCATTTTTCTAAATTTTAAAATTAACCACCATGTCATGGTCTGTGCCAAGTTTTGGACCTCTGGCTTTAAAACTGTGAGAGTGGCAGTATTTGAAAGTTTTACATTGAAGTGCATAGGTGAAATTTGATTGGATGTTAGTGGCTCCACCCACTTTTCCTGTTTTTGACCGCAGTCACCCAGTGAATAACTGAGCCAAGTTTGGGACACCTAGCATTTAAACTGTGATTTTAGCAGTGGTTTATCATTTTTCATTAAGGTCAATGGCTGAAATCTGATTGGCTGTTGTTGCCCCGCCCCCTTTTTTCCTACTTGTGAACCACAGTCACCCAGTGACTAACACTCCAAAGTTTGTGAATGCTGGCATTTAACGTGTAAAAATGGCAGCAGTTTTATATTTTTCCATTGAAAATCAATGAATGAAATTTGATTGGTTGCTGGTGGCTACGCCCACTTTTTCAGAACTTGAAGTGGAAACCCCCAGGGACCACATTTGCGATATTCGAGGTCCCTGACATCAATATTGTGAGAATGGCAGCCTTTTTAATTGTTCCCATTTAAATCAAGCAAAGAAATCTGATTGGTCGGTTCTGGCTCTGCCCACTTTTATGTATTTTGAGTGTTGACGTATAACATAAAATCTGATGGAAAGTGCCGGAAAGTCCTATCTGCTTCCACCGAGCCCCTCTTGTGATGTCATAATAGCCCCATGTTTACCTCTGTTGATGTCAGGGAAGTGATGTCATAATAGCCGTGTGTGTATATAAGCAGAGGTTGAGCATTGAGAGGCTCACTTTTGTCTCCACTTGCACAAGTGAAGACGATTGATTTTGCTCTCGAGCAATTTACTCATTAGTGAGATTCTCATTGGTGAACTATGTTGCGCTGCTGTAAAAGGCACCGCAAAATGAACCTCAGGCTTGAGGTTCAGCAGCCCTCTGTACAGCCAGCTGCCAATGCTGACCCAGAGCCACAACCACCAGCTAGGGGAAGAGCCCAGGCAGCTGTGCGTTCTATCAGGGCTTTCTTGGGCAGACTGTTCTACTGCTGTAGACCTGCCCCATCTACCGGGCGTTCTGCATTAGCACTGGAATATGTGGTATCGGATGATTCCGGTCATGTGGTGGAGGGAGTAGCTGGGTACCCAGCACCGGGATATCAGATATCGGTTATTTCACCTTATGTGGAGGAAGCAGAAGAGGCTGATGATTCTGGTCATGTGGTGGAGGAAGTAGCTGGGGAACCAGCGCCAGGATATCAGCTTTCTGATGTTTTGCCTTATGTGGATGTGGAGGAGAAGAAAGAAGCTGATGATTCCGGTCATGTGGTGGAGGAAGTAGCTGGGGAACCAGCGCCAGGGTATCAGCTTTCTGATGTTTCACCTCGTGTGGATGTGAAGGAGAAGGAAGAGGCTGATGATTCCGGTCATGTGGTGGAGGAAGTAGCTGGGAAACCAGCGCCGGGATATCAGTTATCGGATATCTCCCCCTTGGATGTTGACGAAGCAGAAGAAGCTGATGATTCCGGTCATGTGGAGGAGGAAGTAGCTGGGGAACCAGCGCCGGGATATCAGTTGTCGGATGTTTCACCTTTTGTGGATGTGGACTTAGGAGCTGATGATTCTGGTCATGTGGTGGAGGAAGTAGCTGGGGAACCAGCCCCGGGATATCAGCTTTCTGATGTTTCACCTCGTGTGGATGTGAAGGAGAAGGAAGAGGCTGATGATTCCGGTCATGTGGTGGAGGAAGTAGCTGGGAAACAAACGCCGGGATATCAGTTATCGGATATCTCCCCCTTGGATGTTGACGAAGCAGAAGAAGCTGATGATTCCGGTCATGTGGTGGAGGAAGTAGCTGGGGAACCAGCGCCGGGATATCAGTTGTCGGATGCTTCAGCTTTTGTTGATGTGGACTTAGGAGTTGATGATTCTGGTCATGTGGTGGAGGAAGTAGCTGGGGAACCAGCGCCAGGATATCAGCTTTCTGATGTTTCACCTCGTGTGGATGTGGAGGAGAAGGAAGAGGCTGATGATTCCGGTCATGTGGTGGAGGAAGTAGCTGGGGAACCAGCGCCGGGATATCAGTTATCGGATGTCTCCCTCTTGGATGTTGACGAAGCGGAAGAAGCTGATAATTCCGGTTATGTGGTGGAGGAAGTAGCTGGGGAACCAGCGCCGGGATATCAGTTGTCGGATGCTTCAGCTTTTGTTGATGTGGACTTAGGAGCTGATGATTCCGGTCATGTGGTGGAGGAAGTAGCTGGGGAACCAGCGCCGGGATATCAGCTTTCTGATGTTTCACCTCATGTGGATGTGAAGGAGAAGGAAGAGGCTGATGATTCCGGTCATGAGGTGGAGGAAGTAGCTGGGGAACCAGCGCCGGGATATCAGTTGTCGGATGCTTCAGCTTTTGTTGATGTGGACTTAGGAGCTGATGATTCTGGTCATGTGGTGGAGGAAGTAGCTGGGGAACCAGCGCCAGGATATCAGCTTTCTGATGTTTCACCTCGTGTGGATGTGAAGGAGAAGGAAGAAGCTGATGATTCCGGTCATGTGGTGGAGGAAGTAGCTGGGGAACCAGCGTCGGGATATCAGTTGTCGGATATCTCCCTCTTGGATGTTGACGAAGCAGAAGAAGCTGATGATTTCGGTCATGTGGTGGAGGAAGTAGCTGGGGAACCAGCGCCGGGATATCAGTTGTCGGATGTTTCACCTTTTGTGGATGTGGACTTAGGAGCTGATGATTCTGGTCATGTGGTGGAGGAAGTAGCTGGGGAACCAGCGCCAGGATATCAGCTTTCTGATGTTTCACCTCGTGTGGATGTGGAGGAGAAGGAAGAGGCTGATGATTCCGGTCATGTGGTGGAGGAAGTAGCTGGGGAACCAGCGCTGGGATATCAGTTATCGGATGTCTCCCCCTTGGATGTTGGCGAAGTGGAAGAAGCTGATGATTCCGGTCATGTGGTGGAGGAAGCAGCTGGGGAACCAGCGCCGGGATATCAGTTGTCGGATGCTTCAGCTTTTGTCGATGTGGACTTAGGAGCTGATGATTCCGGTCATGTGGAGGAGGAAGTAGCTGGGAAACCAGCGCCGGGATATCAGCTTTCTGATGTTTCACCTCGTGTGGCGAAGGAGGAAGAAGCTGGCCCGAGTGGAATCCAGACCATCAGGAAGCCACTGACTTTGGGCAGCTTCAACTTCCATAAACTTCTTGGAGAGGGGTCATTTGGCAAGGTTTACCTTGCTTCCCACCAAGCCAGAGACCAACAGCTGGCCATTAAAATGGTCAAGAAAAGGCCATTTATAAAGTATAATGACCCTGAGGAAATATTCATGGAGTGTCAGGTATTGAAGACCCTTGGGAAGGGTCCCTTTATCACTCAGCTCTACGGTACATTCCAGTCAAAGAATTACCTCTGCTTTGCCATGGAGTACCTGAGCGGGGGAGATCTGATGACACTTCTAGATGATGCTGACAAGCCATTTGACATTACGACCCTGAGACTGTTTGCTGCGCAGATGGTTATCGGCCTGGAGTACATCCACTCCAAGGGTGTCATCCACAGAGACATCAAGCCGGAAAACATCCTCCTGGACGGAGTCGGGAACATAAAGATTGCTGACTTCGGCCTGGCAGTGCAAGATGTCTTTGGGGATGACATGGTTGAAGGATGTAACGGGAGCTTGCACTATATGGCCCCGGAGGTGTTCCTAGAGATGGACTACGAACACTCAGTAGACTTCTTCTCTACGGGAATCATGCTTTTTTTGATGGCATGCCTCAAACACCCATTCATGGACAAGTGGGAGAAGGATGAGGCTGTCATCAAAAACTCCATTTATTACAATTATCCAGACTACCCGCCGGAGATGGACCCCACACTGAAAGACTTCCTGGAGAAGCTACTGTGTAAAAACCAGGAAGCGCGTAAAGATCAGATGAAAAACCTGAGGGAAGAGCCGTTCTTCATTTCCATAGACTGGAAGGCTGTGGAGTCCGGAGGGGTGCGGCCCGCATTCCGTGTGGAACCACCATAGGAAGAGCCGAGAGAGACCCCTACTCACTTGGACAACAACAACACTAGTACTATAATAGTTACATAGCTATAATAAAATGTGTAAAAATGACAGCAGTTTTATTGTTTTCTATTAAAAATCAATGAATGAAATTTGATTGGTTGCGGGTGGCTCCGCCCACTTTTTCTAAACTTGGAGTGGAAACCCCCAGCGACCACATTTGCGATATTCGAGGGCCCTGACATCAATATTGTGAGAATGGCAGCCTTGTTAATTTTTCCCATTTAAATCAATCAAAGAAATCTGATTGGTCGGTTTTGGCTCCGCCCACTTTTATGAATTTTAATCCCAGTCCCCCAGTGACCAACTGTGCCAAGTGTCAGGACCCTGCCACTAACCGTCTAAGAGCAGCAGCAATTTTTTTTATTTTTCCCTTTTAAACTAATGGCTGAAATTTGATTGGCTGTGGTAGACTCCGCCCACTTTTTATAAATTTTAAACCCAGTCACCCAGTGACCCACTGTGCCAAGTCTGGGAACTCTGGCTTTAATACTGTGAGAATTGCAGCGGTTTACATTTTCCCATTGAAGTCAATAGGGTAAATCTGATTGGTTGTGTGTGGCTCCGCCCACTTTTTTGGGTCCCCAAAATGTGACAGAATGTTTCAGCTTCACCCCATGACCAAGTGACCCAAGTTTGGTGAGGCGGTTGTCAGTCTGAACTGGATCACTGAGGGGAGAGCATTGACTGTTGGAGCTCTGCTCAAAGGACCTATCCGTGGTGTGCCTGTCCGACCATCAGTGCAGGAGGAGCGGAGATAGTCCGAACTTTAAGGCCCTGCTTAGGCCTTTCGTCGGCAGGAGCCTACCTTGCAGGCCGGCTGTCTCAGGATGGAGCAGGCGGCTCCAAAGCACCCTGATCCCACTGGCTTGGGAAGGGGAGGAACATTGACTGTGAAGGACACTGTAGCTTGGGTGCACGCAGTTGATGGATGCTGTTTCTTGATAAAAACTTTGAAGTTCCAGCTAAAGAATGCAATCTTTCGCTACGGAGTGAAATGGCAATCGAGCTTTCTGAATATGGACCCTGAACTGGTAAGCCTGAGACAGAGGATCCGTGAGCAGCAGGCTGTGCTTGAGGGCCTGAAAGCTTACGGGGGACCTATGAGTGAGGCCCTGGTGTGTCGTCAGAGGTTCCAAGCCATGTTAGCAAACAGTGATGATGAATATCTGAACGGAGGTGAGGGAGATTGCGTGGTTATGGAGAAAGGCAGTACGCCTGAGGAGCCTTCTGGTCAGGCGTCTCTCTTACCTGCCATGCATCAACCTACTGAGCAAATTACAGCTGTGCATGTTAAACCTGAAGTTGATGAAGATACGATCTTGGAGGTGATTGTCGGGAGGGAA
Source organism: Hyperolius riggenbachi (assembly GCF_040937935.1). Classification (NCBI taxonomy): domain Eukaryota; kingdom Metazoa; phylum Chordata; class Amphibia; order Anura; family Hyperoliidae; genus Hyperolius; species Hyperolius riggenbachi. The sequence continues at coordinate 226,707,306 of NC_090653.1, read as the reverse complement.
TCTTCCAAGACAGAGGTGGATAATGTATGTAAAGATGATAAAGCTTCCCTAACAGTCAAAGATGGTGGCAAATACGTTAAAACTTTACCTGTGGGGGTGTTGCCGTTGTCAGGGGCTGTGCAGATACATGATGGTTTGGGAGGCGTTATACAAACCTCCCTGGATCCTGACCCTGAGCAGTCAGCATCTGGAGATGATGGTGTGAGCCAAGAGTCCAAAGGACTCATGCAGGTAGAAGGCATATTGCAAAAATGGTAAAATCCCCCATAGGCTTTCATTAGGCCCCTATTTCACTTTCCAAAATCTCAAATCTTTTCAAAGGGCAATGGCTCAGCAGTGGCAAATTTTCTAGCATTGTAGGAACTGTTAGGGGGATCATAACTGGTGAGTTTCGGGTCCCTAGGCCAAAGAGGTCATAGCCTAGGGCAGGGGTCTGCAACCTTTAAGACATAAAGAGCCACTTGGACCCGTTTCCGAAAAGAGAAAAAAACTGGGAGCCGCAAAGCCATATGCACAAATCGTTAGCAGATGTGACGCCCATATGCACAAATCGTTAGCAGATATGACCCCCATATGCACAAATCGTTAGCAGATATGACCCCCATATTCACAAATCGTTAGCAGATATGACCCCCATATACACAAATCGTTAGCAGATATGACCCCCATATGCACAAATCGTTAGCAGATATGACCCTCATATGCACAATCCTTCAGCAGATATGACCCCCATATGCACAAATCGTTAGCAGATATGACTCCCATATGTACAAATCGTTAGCAGATATGACCCCCATATGCACAAATCATTAGCAGATATGACTCCCATATGCACAAATCGTTAGCAGATATGACCCCCATATGCACAAATCGTTAGCAGATATGACCCCCATATGCACAAATCATTAGCAGATATGACCCCCATATGCACAAATCGTTAGCAGATATGACTCCCATATGCACAAATCGTTAGCAGATATGACCCCCATATGCACAAATCGTTAGCAGATATGACCCCCATATTCACAAATCGTTAGCAGATATGACCCCCATATGCACAAATCGTTAACAGATATGACCCCCATATGCACAATCCTTCAGCAGATATGACCCCCATATGCATAATCCTTCAGCAGATATGACCCCCATATGCACAAATCGTTAGCAGATATGACCCCCCATATGCACAAATCGTTAGCAGATATGACTCCCATATGCACAAATCCTTAGCAGATATGACCCCCATATGCACAAATCGTTAGCAGATATGACCCCCATATGCACAAATCGTTAGCAGATATGACCCCCATATGCACAAATCGTTAGCAGATATGACCCCCATATGCACAATCCTTCAGCAGATCTGACCACCATATGCACAATCCTTCAGCAGATCTGACCCCCATGTGCACAATCCTTCAGCAGATCTGAAAAAAAAACCCATTTACTCACCTAGTCAGAAGACCTCCTGTCACGATCTCCTCCTGTCCCGACCTCCGGTCCCGACCTTGTGGCGCGCAACTCCCACGATCCTCTTCCTACGTCACGTCCTGCCTGCAGGGCTACGGGAAAATGGCCGCCCGAAGCCCTGCACTGCACTGGTCCGGCGGCCTCTCTGATAGGCTGCCGGCCAGCGACAACAGCACACGTCACGCGCGCCGCAGCCACTGACACCGGAGCCGCCTAGGAGCCGCGGCGAAGATGAAAAAGAGCCGCATGCGGCTCCGGAGCCGCGGGTTGCCGACCCCTGGCCTAGGGTCACAAAAACCTGTTTATTTGGGCTATTTCAATGGTAGTGATGCTGATGTACATAAATCGCAGCCATGGCCGTTAGCAACGTCTGAATTTCACGAAATGTCTCATGCAGGTAGAAGACATATTGTTAGACTTGGATTCCAAAGATGGGGTCCCTACATTTCTGCAAACCAGAGTTACAGGGGTCCAAAATTGGTAAAATCCCCCATAGGCTTTCATTGCCTCCCTATTTCACTTTCCAAAATCTCACATCTTTTCAAAGGGCAATTGCTCAGCAGTGGCAAATTTTCTAGCATTGTAGGGACCCTTAGGGGGAACATGACTGGTGAGTTTCGGGCCCCTAGGCCAAAGAGGTCATAGCCTAGGGTCACAAAAACCTGTTTATTTGGGCTATTTCAATGGTAGTGATGCTGACGTACATAAATCGCAGCCATGGCCGTTAGCAACGTCTGAATTTCACGAAATGTCTTATGCAGGTAGAAGACATATTGTTAGACTTGGATTCCAAAGATGGGGTCCCTACATCTCTGCAAACCAGTTACAGGGGTCCAAAATTGGTAAAATCCCCCATAGGCTTTCATTGCCTCCCTATTTCACTTTCCAAAATCTCACATCTTTTCAAAGGGCAATTGCTCAGCAGTGGCAAATTTTCTAGCATTGTAGGGACCCTTAGGGGGAACATGACTGGTGAGTTTCGGGCCCCTAGGCCAAAGAGGTCATAGCCTAGGGTCACAAAAACCTGTTTATTTGGGCTATTTCAATGGTAGTGATGCTGACGTACATAAATCGCAGCCATGGCCGTTAGCAACGTCTGAATTTCACGAAATGTCTCATGCAGGTAGAAGACATATTGTTAGACTTGGATTCCAAAGATGGGGTCCCTACATCTCTGCAAACCAGCGTTACAGGGGTCCGAAATTGGCAAAATCCCCCATAGGCTTTCATTGCCTCCCTATTTCACTTTCCAAAATCTCACATCTTTTCAAAGGGCAATTGCTCAGCAGTGGCAAATTTTCTAGCATTGTAGGGACCCTTAGGGGGAACATGACTGGTGAGTTTCGGGCCCCTAGGCCAAAGAGGTCATAGCCTAGGGTCACAAAAACCTGTTTATTTGGGCTATTTCTGTGGTAGTGATGCTGACGTACATAAATCACAGCCATGGCCGTTAGCAACATCTGAATTTCACGAAATGTCTCATGCAGGTAGAAGACATATTGTTAGACTTGGATTCCAAAGATGGGGTCCCTACATCTCTGCAAACCAGAGTTACAGGGGTCCAAAATTGGCAAAATCCCCCATAGGCTTTTATTGCCTCCCAATTTCACTTTCCAAAATCTCACATCTTTTCAAAGGGCAATTGCTCAGCAGTGGCAAATTTTCTAGCATTGTAGGGACCCTTAGGGGGAACATGACTGGTGAGTTTCGGGCCCCTAGGCCAAAGAGGTCATAGCCTAGGGTCACAAAAACCTGTTTATTTGGGCTATTTCAATGGTAGTGATGCTGACGTACATAAATCACAGCCATGGCCGTTAGCAACATCTGAATTTCACGAAATGTCTCATGCAGGTAGAAGACATATTGTTAGACTTGGATTCCAAAGATGGGGTCCCTACATCTCTGCAAACCAGAGTTACAGGGGTCCAAAATTGGTAAAATGTTTTGGGAACTGTATCCTTAGCCAAAGGGAACTGTGATTTGCTTATGCAGAGTGATGGGAAGGGAAGGGAGGTGGAAGTAAAGCTTACTAGAGTCAAATGTGATACCGTGTTTGGCAATATTGAGATAATGCAAAATGAGAATGGTAGTGTGAATTTGTTAATTGAAGATGAAGTGATTGAAAATGTTTCTTTAAATGAAAATGTGGATGTGGAAAAAAAAGAAAGTTGTGTAGAAAATGACATAAAAAGTAAAGAGAATAAACAGGAGGAGAAAGGGGCAGATGGGCAGGCTGCTGTTGATACATCTGTGGGTGCTTCAGGAGAAGGAGTGGTTGGGACCACAGAAAGTATGGAGGAGGTTGCGTTAGCTCTTGGTGCACTTGCAGATGTAGATGAAGTGCTGGGTGACTTCTATTCTGAAACTAAAAGGTATATTGTAACTGAACTTAAGCTTCTCATTCTTGATGTCCCCCAGCACCACATTTGCGATATTCGAGGTCCATGACATCAATAATGTGAGAATGGCAGCCTTTTTATTTTTCCCATACAAATCAATGAAAGAAATCTGGTTGGTTTTGGCCCCACCCACTTTTCTGAATTTTAATCCCAGTCCCCTGGTGACCAACTGTACCAAGTTTGAGGACCCTGCTATTAACTGTCTAAAAGCGGCAGCAGTTTTACATTTTCCCATTTAAATGAATGGCTGAAATTTGTCTGTGGTAGACTCTGCACACTTTTTCTAAATTTTAAACCCAGTCACCCAGCGACCCAGTGGGCCAAGTTTGGGAACTCTGGCTTTTATACTGTGAGAATTACAGCTGTTTACATATTCTCATAGAAGTCAATAGGGAAAATCTGATTGGTTGTTTGTGGCTCCACCCACTTTTTGGGGTCCCCAAAATGTGACAGAATGTTTTAGCATCACCCCATGACTAAGTGACCCAAGTTTGGTGAGAGTAACTTCAAAGCTGTACGAGTGGCGAAAGTTTCAAGTTTTCCAACGAAAGTCTATGGGAAAAATAAGGTCTTCGGGGGTCCACCACAGGGGCACGGAGGGTGGGATTGCTTAAAAAAGCACAAGCAATCTATTCGGGTATGAGCCAAACAAGTGTGCAAAGTTTCATAATTGTACTCCTGAAACTCTGGGAGGAGTAGCGTATAGAAAATTGCTAAATGTTCATTGGCTGGTGGTAGCTCCGCCCACTTTGGGTGCCCCCCAAAATACTTATTTTAATTTGGGGTGACACCAACAATATGTGGTCCGAGTTTGGGGAGTGTAGCTTCAAAATTGTACGAGTAACAGCGATTTTAAATTTTTCCCTGTCAAAGTCAATACGAAAAATGGGGGCTTCTGGGGTCTGCCGCAGGGGCGTGGAGGGTGGGATCGCTTAATAAAGCACAAGCAGCGTACTTCACTATAAGACGAATAAGTGTGGAAAGTGTGGCGCTTGAACCCCTAAAACTGTAGGAGGCGTAGCGTACAGAAAATGGGGGGCGCTAATAATAATAACTAGATGGTGTCGTTTCTGAAGAAACCACAGGATGTTGGCTATGTGTCTGATTGGCTGCATGTGGCTCCGCCCACCTTGCCAAATTTTAACCCCAGTCACCCAGTGACCCAGTGTGCCAAGTCTGGGAACTCTGGCTTTAATAATGTGAGAATTACAGCTGTTTACATTTTACCATTGAAGTCAATAGGGAAAATCTGATTGGCTGTTTTTGGCCCCGCCCACTTTCAAAATTTTAATCCCAGTCCCCCTGTGACCGACTGTGCCAAGTTTGAAGTCCCTGCCATTAACAGTAAAAGAATGACAGCAACTTATATATTGACATTGATTAGCAATAGGTAACATTTGATTGGCTGTTTTAAGCTCCGCCCATTTTTCTAAATTTTAACATTAACCACCATGTCATGGTCTGTGCCAAGTTTTGGACCTCTGGCTTTAAAACTGTGAGAGTGGCAGTATTTGAAAGCTTTACATTGAAGTGCATTGGTTAAATTTGATTGGATGCTAGTGGCTCCGCCCACTTTTTTTATTTTTTGACCGCAATCACCCAGTGAGTAACTGAGCCAAGTTTGGGACACCTGGCATTTAAACTGTGATAATAGCAGCAGTTTATCATTTTTCATTAAGGTCAATGGCTGAAATCTGATTGGCTGTTGTTACCCCGCCCCCTTTTTTTTACTAATTGCGAATCACAGTCACTCAGTCACTAACACTCCAAAGTTTATGAATGCTGGCATTTAACGTGTAAAAATGGCAGCAGTTTTATTGTTTTCTATTGAAAATCAATGAATGACATTTGATTGGTTGCTGGTGGCTCCACCCACTTTTTCAAAATTTGAAGTGTAAATCCCCAGGGACCACATTTGCGATATTCGAAGTCCCTGACATCAATATTGTGAGAATGGCAGCCTTTTTAATTTTTCCCATTTAAATCAATTAACGAAATCTGATTGGTCGGTTTTGGCTCTGCCCACTTTTATGAATTTTAATCCCAGTCCCCCAGTGACCAACTGTGCCAAGTGTCAGGACCCTACCATTAACCGTCTAAGAGCAGCAGCAATTTTTATTTTTCCCATTTAAACTAATGGCTGAAATTTGATTGGCTGTGGTAGACTCCATCCACTTTTAATACATTTTAAACCCAGTCACCCAGTGACCCACTATGCCAAGTCTGGGAACTCTGGCTTTAATACTTTGAGAATTACAGCTGTTTACATTTTCTCATTGCAGTCAATAGGGAAAATCTGATTGGTTGTTTGTGGCTCCACCCACTTTTTTGGGTCCCCAAAATGTGACAGAATGTTTCAGCTTCACTCCCTGACCAAGTGACCCAAGTTTGGTGAGTGTAACTTCAAAGCTGTACGAGTGGCAAAAGTTTCAAAATTTCCAATGAAAGTCTATGGGAAAAATGGGGTCTTTGGGGGTCCGCCACAGGGGCCCGGAGGGTGAAATTGCTTAAAAAAGCACAAGCAACCTATTCGGGTATGAGCCGAACAAGTGTGCAAAGTTTCAGAATTCTACTCCTTAAACTCTGGGAGGAGTAGCGTATAGAAATTTGCTAAATTTTCATTGGCCGCTGGTAGCTCCGCCTAATTTGGGGTGAGCCCCCAAAATACATCTTTTTATTTGGGGTGACACCAACCATATGTGGTCCGAGTTTGGGGAGTGTAGCTTCAAAATTGTACGAGTGGCAGTGATTTTAAATTTTTCCCTGTCAAAGTCAATACGAAAAAAGGGGTCTTCCGGGGTCCGCCGCAGGGGCCCGGAGGGTGCGATCGCTTAATAAAGCACAAGCAACGTACTTCGCTTGTTTGGCGCTTCTACCCCTAAAACTGTAGGAGGAGTAGCGTATAGAAAATGGGGGGGGCGCCTATAATAATAAGAAGAACTAGATGGTGTCGTTTCTGAAGAAACCACAGGATGTTGGCTATGTGTCTGATTGGCTGTATGTGGCTCCGCCCACCTTGTCAAATTTTAACCCCAGTGACCCAGTGTGCCAAGTCTGGGAACTCTGGCTTTAATACAGTGAGAATTACAGCTGTTTACATTTTCCCATTGAAGTCAATAGGGAAAATCTGATTGGCTATTTTTGGCCCCACCCACTTTTCAAATTTTAATCCCAGTCCCCCTGTGACTGACTGTGCCAAGTTTGAAGTCCCTGCCAGTAACAGTAAAAGAATGACAGCAACTTATATATTGACATTGAATAGCAATAGGTAACATTTGATTGGCTGTTTTAAGCTCCGCCCATTTTTCTAAATTTTAAAATTAACCACCATGTCATGGTCTGTGCCAAGTTTTGGACCTCTGGCTTTAAAACTGTGAGAGTGGCAGTATTTGAAAGTTTTACATTGAAGTGCATAGGTGAAATTTGATTGGATGTTAGTGGCTCCACCCACTTTTCCTGTTTTTGACCGCAGTCACCCAGTGAATAACTGAGCCAAGTTTGGGACACCTAGCATTTAAACTGTGATTTTAGCAGTGGTTTATCATTTTTCATTAAGGTCAATGGCTGAAATCTGATTGGCTGTTGTTGCCCCGCCCCCTTTTTTCCTACTTGTGAACCACAGTCACCCAGTGACTAACACTCCAAAGTTTGTGAATGCTGGCATTTAACGTGTAAAAATGGCAGCAGTTTTATATTTTTCCATTGAAAATCAATGAATGAAATTTGATTGGTTGCTGGTGGCTACGCCCACTTTTTCAGAACTTGAAGTGGAAACCCCCAGGGACCACATTTGCGATATTCGAGGTCCCTGACATCAATATTGTGAGAATGGCAGCCTTTTTAATTGTTCCCATTTAAATCAAGCAAAGAAATCTGATTGGTCGGTTCTGGCTCTGCCCACTTTTATGTATTTTGAGTGTTGACGTATAACATAAAATCTGATGGAAAGTGCCGGAAAGTCCTATCTGCTTCCACTGAGCCCCTCTTGTGATGTCATAATAGCCCCATGTTTACCTCTGGTGATGTCAGGGAAGTGATGTCATAATAGCCGTGTGTGTATATAAGCAGAGGTTGAGCATTGAGAGGCTCACTTTTGTCTCCACTTGCACAAGTGAAGACGATTGATTTTGCTCTCGAGCAATTTACTCATTAGTGAGATTCTCATTGGTGAACTATGTTGCGCTGCTGTAAAAGGCACCGCAAAATGAACCTCAGGCTTGAGGTTCAGCAGCCCTCTGTACAGCCAGCTGCCAATGCTGACCCAGAGCCACAACCACCAGCTAGGGGAAGAGCCCAGGCAGCTGTGCGTTCTATCAGGGCTTTCTTGGGCAGACTGTTCTACTGCTGTAGACCTGCCCCATCTACCGGGCGTTCTGCATTAGCACTGGAATATGTGGTATCGGATGATTCCGGTCATGTGGTGGAGGGAGTAGCTGGGTACCCAGCACCGGGATATCAGATATCGGTTATTTCACCTTATGTGGAGGAAGCAGAAGAGGCTGATGATTCTGGTCATGTGGTGGAGGAAGTAGCTGGGGAACCAGCGCCAGGATATCAGCTTTCTGATGTTTTGCCTTATGTGGATGTGGAGGAGAAGAAAGAAGCTGATGATTCCGGTCATGTGGTGGAGGAAGTAGCTGGGGAACCAGCGCCGGGATATCAGTTATCGGATGTCTCCCCCTTGGATGTTGACGAAGCAGAAGAAGCTGATGATTCCGGTCATGTGGAGGAGGTAGTAGCTGGGGAACCAGCGCCGGGATATCAGTTGTCGGATGTTTCACCTTTTGTGGATGTGGACTTAGGAGCTGATGATTCTGGTCATGTGGTGGAGGAAGTAGCTGGGGAACCAGCGCCAGGGTATCAGCTTTCTGATGTTTCACCTCGTGTGGATGTGAAGGAGAAGGAAGAGGCTGATGATTCCGGTTATGTGGTGGAGGAAGTAGCTGGGAAACCAGCGCCGGGATATCAGTTATCGGATATCTCCCCCTTGGATGTTGACGAAGCAGAAGAAGCTGATGATTCCGGTCATGTGGAGGAGGAAGTAGCTGGGGAACCAGCGCCGGGATATCAGTTGTCGGATGTTTCACCTTTTGTGGATGTGGACTTAGGAGCTGATGATTCTGGTCATGTGGTGGAGGAAGTAGCTGGGGAACCAGCGCCTGGATATCAGCTTTCTGATGTTTCACCTCGTGTGGATGTGAAGGAGAAGGAAGAGGCTGATGATTCCGGTCATGTGGTGGAGGAAGTAGCTGGGAAACCAACGCCGGGATATCAGTTATCGGATATCTCCCCCTTGGATGTTGACGAAGCAGAAGAAGCTGATGATTCCGGTCATGTGGTGGAGGAAGTAGCTGGGGAACCAGCGCCGGGATATCAGTTGTCGGATGCTTCAGCTTTTGTTGATGTGGACTTAGGAGTTGATGATTCTGGTCATGTGGTGGAGGAAGTAGCTGGGGAACCAGCGCCAGGATATCAGCTTTCTGATGTTTCACCTCGTGTGGATGTGGAGGAGAAGGAAGAGGCTGATGATTCCGGTCATGTGGTGGAGGAAGTAGCTGGGGAACCAGCGCCGGGATATCAGTTATCGGATGTCTCCCTCTTGGATGTTGACGAAGCGGAAGAAGCTGATGATTCCGGTTATGTGGTGGAGGAAGTAGCTGGGGAACCAGCGCCGGGATATCAGTTGTCGGATGCTTCAGCTTTTGTTGATGTGGACTTAGGAGCTGATGATTCCGGTCATGTGGTGGAGGAAGTAGCTGGGGAACCAGCGCCGGGATATCAGCTTTCTGATGTTTCACCTCATGTGGATGTGAAGGAGAAGGAAGAGGCTGATGATTCCGGTCATGAGGTGGAGGAAGTAGCTGGGGAACCAGCGCCGGGATATCAGTTGTCGGATGCTTCAGCTTTTGTTGATGTGGACTTAGGAGCTGATGATTCTGGTCATGTGGTGGAGGAAGTAGCTGGGGAACCAGCGCCAGGATATCAGCTTTCTGATGTTTCACCTCGTGTGGATGTGAAGGAGAAGGAAGAAGCTGATGATTCCGGTCATGTGGTGGAGGAAGTAGCTGGGGAACCAGCGTCGGGATATCAGTTGTCGGATATCTCCCTCTTGGATGTTGACGAAGCAGAAGAAGCTGATGATTTCGGTCATGTGGTGGAGGAAGTAGCTGGGGAACCAGCGCCGGGATATCAGTTGTCGGATGTTTCACCTTTTGTGGATGTGGACTTAGGAGCTGATGATTCTGGTCATGTGGTGGAGGAAGTAGCTGGGGAACCAGCGCCAGGATATCAGCTTTCTGATGTTTCACCTCGTGTGGATGTGGAGGAGAAGGAAGAGGCTGATGATTCCGGTCATGTGGTGGAGGAAGTAGCTGGGAAACCAGCGCTGGGATATCAGTTATCGGATGTCTCCCCCTTGGATGATGGCGAAGTGGAAGAAGCTGATGATTCCGGTCATGTGGTGGAGGAAGCAGCTGGGGAACCAGCGCCGGGATATCAGTTGTCGGATGCTTCAGCTTTTGTCGATGTGGACTTAGGAGCTGATGATTCCGGTCATGTGGAGGAGGAAGTAGCTGGGAAACCAGCGCCGGGATATCAGCTTTCTGATGTTTCACCTCGTGTGGCGAAGGAGGAAGAAGCTGGCCCGAGTGGAATCCAGACCATCAGGAAGCCACTGACTTTGGGCAGCTTCAACTTCCATAAACTTCTTGGAGAGGGGTCATTTGGCAAGGTTTACCTTGCTTCCCACCGAGCCAGAGACCAACAGCTGGCCATTAAAATGGTCAAGAAAAGGCCATTTATAAAGTATAATGACCCTGAGGAAATATTCATGGAGTGTCAGGTATTGAAGACCCTTGGGAAGGGTCCCTTTATCACTCAGCTCTACGGTACATTCCAGTCAAAGAATTACCTCTGCTTTGCCATGGAGTACCTGAGCGGGGGAGATCTGATGACACTTCTAGATGATGCTGACAAGCCATTTGACATTACGACCCTGAGACTGTTTGCTGCGCAGATGGTTATCGGCCTGGAGTACATCCACTCCAAGGGTGTCATCCACAGAGACATCAAGCCGGAAAACATCCTCCTGGACGGAGTCGGGAACATAAAGATTGCTGACTTCGGCCTGGCAGTGCAAGATGTCTTTGGGGATGACATGGTTGAAGGATGTAACGGGAGCTTGCACTATATGGCCCCGGAGGTGTTCCTAGAGATGGACTACGAACACTCAGTAGACTTCTTCTCTACGGGAATCATGCTTTTTTTGATGGCATGCCTCAAACACCCATTCATGGACAAGTGGGAGAAGGATGAGGCTGTCATTAAAAACTCCATTTATTACAATTATCCAGACTACCCGCCGGAGATGGACCCCACACTGAAAGACTTCCTGGAGAAGCTACTGTGTAAAAACCAGGAAGCGCGTAAAGATCAGATGAAAAACCTGAGGGAAGAGCCGTTCTTCATTTCCATAGACTGGAAGGCTGTGGAGTCCGGAGGGGTGCGGCCCCCATTCCGTGTGGAACCACCATAGGAAGAGCCGAGAGAGACCCCTACTCACTTGGACAACAACAACACTAGTACTATAATAGTTACATAGCTATAATAAAATGTGTAAAAATGACAGCAGTTTTATTGTTTTCTATTAAAAATCAATGAATGAAATTTGATTGGTTGCGGGTGGCTCCGCCCACTTTTTCTAAACTTGGAGTGGAAACCCCCAGCGACCACATTTGCGATATTCGAGGGCCCTGACATCAATATTGTGAGAATGGCAGCCTTGTTAATTTTTCCCATTTAAATCAATCAAAGAAATCTGATTGGTCGGTTTTGGCTCCGCCCACTTTTATTAATTTTAATCCCAGTCCCCCAGTGACCAACTGTGCCAAGTGTCAGGACCCTGCCACTAACCGTCTAAGAGCAGCAGCAATTTTTTTATTTTTCCCTTTTAAACTAATGGCTGAAATTTGATTGGCTGTGGTAGACTCCGCCCACTTTTTATAAATTTTAAACCCAGTCACCCAGTGACCCACTGTGCCAAGTCTGGGAACTCTGGCTTTAATACTGTGAGAATTGCAGCGGTTTACATTTTCCCATTGAAGTCAATAGGGTAAATCTGATTGGTTGTGTGTGGCTCCGCCCACTTTTTTGGGTCCCCAAAATGTGACAGAATGTTTCAGCTTCACCCCATAACCAATTGACCCAAGTTTGGTGAGGCGGTTGTCAGTCTGAACTGGATCACTGCGGGGGGAGCATTGACTGTTGGAGCTCTGCTCAAAGGACCTATCCGTGGTGTGCCTGTCCGACCATCAGTGCAGGAGGAGCGGAGATAGTCCGAACTTTAAGGCCCTGCTTAGGCCTTTCGTCGGCAGGAGCCTACCTTGCAGGCCGGCTGTCTCAGGATGGAGCAGGCGGCTCCAAAGCACCCTGATCCCACTGGCTTGGGAAGGGGAGGAACATTGACTGTGAAGGACACTGTAGCTTGGGTGCACGCAGTTGATGAATGCTGTTTCTTGATAAAAACTTTGAAGTTCCAGCTAAAGAATGCAATCTTTCGCTACGGAGTGAAATGGCAATCGAGCTTTCTGAATATGGACCCTGAACTGGTAAGCCTGAGACAGAGGATCCGTGAGCAGCAGGCTGTGCTTGAGGGCCTGAAAGCTTACGGGGGACCTATGAGTGAGGCCCTGGTGTGTCGTCAGAGGTTCCAAGCCATGTTAGCAAACAGTGATGATGAATATCTGAACGGAGGTGAGGGAGATTGCGTGGTTATGGAGAAAGGCAGTACGCCTGAGGAGCCTTCTGGTCAGGCGTCTCTCTTACCTGCCATGCATCAACCTACTGAGCAAATTACAGCTGTGCATGTTAAACCTGAAGTTGATGAAGATACGATCTTGGAGGTGATTGTCGGGAGGGAATCTTCCAAGACAGAGGTGGATAATGTATGTAAAGATGATAAAGCTTCCCTAACAGTCAAAGATGGTGGCAAATACGTTAAAACTTTACCTGTGGGGGTGTTGCCGTTGTCAGGGGCTGTGCAGATACATGATGGTTTGGGAGGCGTTATACAAACCTCCCTGGATCCTGACCCTGAGCAGTCAGCATCTGGAGATGATGGTGTGAGCCAAGAGTCCAAAGGACTCATGCAGGTAGAAGGCATATTGCAAAAATGGTAAAATCCCCCATAGGCTTTCATTAGGCCCCTATTTCACTTTCCAAAATCTCAAATCTTTTCAAAGGGCAATGGCTCAGCAGTGGCAAATTTTCTAGCATTGTAGGAACTGTTAGGGGGATCATAACTGGTGAGTTTCGGGTCCCTAGGCCAAAGAGGTCATAGCCTAGGGTCACAAAAACCTGTTTATTTGGGCTATTTCAATGGTAGTGATGCTGATGTACATAAATCGCAGCCATGGCCGTTAGCAACGTCTGAATTTCACGAAATGTCTCATGCAGGTAGAAGACATATTGTTAGACTTGGATTCCAAAGATGGGGTCCCTACATTTCTGCAAACCAGAGTTACAGGGGTCCAAAATTGGTAAAATCCCCCATAGGCTTTCATTGCCTCCCTATTTCACTTTCCAAAATCTCACATCTTTTCAAAGGGCAATTGCTCAGCAGTGGCAAATTTTCTAGCATTGTAGGGACCCTTAGGGGGAACATGACTGGTGAGTTTCGGGCCCCTAGGCCAAAGAGGTCATAGCCTAGGGTCACAAAAACCTGTTTATTTGGGCTATTTCAATGGTAGTGATGCTGACGTACATAAATCGCAGCCATGGCCGTTAGCAACGTCTGAATTTCACGAAATGTCTCATGCAGGTAGAAGACATATTGTTAGACTTGGATTCCAAAGATGGGGTCCCTACATCTCTGCAAACCAGAGTTACAGGGGTCCAAAATTGGTAAAATCCCCCATAGGCTTTCATTGCCTCCCTATTTCACTTTCCAAAATCTCACATCTTTTCAAAGGGCAATTGCTCAGCAGTGGCAAATTTTCTAGCATTGTAGGGACCCTTAGGGGGAACATGACTGGTGAGTTTCGGGCCCCTAGGCCAAAGAGGTCATAGCCTAGGGTCACAAAAACCTGTTTATTTGGGCTATTTCAATGGTAGTGATGCTGACGTACATAAATCGCAGCCATGGCCGTTAGCAACGTCTGAATTTCACGAAATGTCTCATGCAGGTAGAAGACATATTGTTAGACTTGGATTCCAAAGATGGGGTCCCTACATCTCTGCAAACCAGCGTTACAGGGGTCCGAAATTGGCAAAATCCCCCATAGGCTTTCATTGCCTCCCTATTTCACTTTCCAAAATCTCACATCTTTTCAAAGGGCAATTGCTCAGCAGTGGCAAATTTTCTAGCATTGTAGGGACCCTTAGGGGGAACATGACTGGTGAGTTTCGGGCCCCTAGGCCAAAGAGGTCATAGCCTAGGGTCACAAAAACCTGTTTATTTGGGCTATTTCTATGGTAGTGATGCTGACGTACATAAATCACAGCCATGGCCGTTAGCAACGTCTGAATTTCACGAAATGTCTCATGCAGGTAGAAGACATATTGTTAGACTTGGATTCCAAAGATGGGGTCCCTACATCTCTGCAAACCAGAGTTACAGGGGTCCAAAATTGGCAAAATCCCCCATAGGCTTTTATTGCCTCCCTATTTCACTTTCCAAAATCTCACATCTTTTCAAAGGGCAATTGCTCAGCAGTGGCAAATTTTCTAGCATTGTAGGGACCCTTAGGGGGAACATGACTGGTGAGTTTCGGGCCCCTAGGCCAAAGAGGTCATAGCCTAGGGTCACAAAAACCTGTTTATTTGGGCTATTTCAATGGTAGTGATGCTGACGTACATAAATCACAGCCATGGCCGTTAGCAACATCTGAATTTCACGAAATGTCTCATGCAGGTAGAAGACATATTGTTAGACTTGGATTCCAAAGATGGGGTCCCTACATCTCTGCAAACCAGAGTTACAGGGGTCCAAAATTGGTAAAATGTTTTGGGAACTGTATCCTTAGCCAAAGGGAACTGTGATTTGCTTATGCAGAGTGATGGGAAGGGAAGGGAGGTGGAAGTAAAGCTTACTAGAGTCAAATGTGATACCGTGTTTGGCAATATTGAGATAATGCAAAATGAGAATGGTAGTGTGAATTTGTTAATTAAGGATGAAGTGACTGAAAATGTTTCTTTAAATGAAAATGTGGATGTGGAAAAAAAAGAAAGTTGTGTAGAAAATGACATAAAAAGTAAAGAGAATAAACAGGAGGAGAAAGGGGCAGATGGGCAGGCTGCTGTTGATACATCTGTGGGTGCTTCAGGAGAAGGAGTGGTTGGGACCACAGAAAGTATGGAGGAGGTTGCGTTAGCTCTTGGTGCACTTGCAGATGTAGATGAAGTGCTGGGTGACTTCTATTCTGAAACTAAAAGGTATATTGTAACTGAACTTAAGCTTCTCATTCTTGATGTCCCCCAGCACCACATTTGCAATATTCGAGGTCCATGACATCAATAATGTGAGAATGGCAGCCTTTTTATTTTTCCCATACAAATCAATGAAAGAAATCTGGTTGGTTTTGGCCCCACCCACTTTTCTGAGTTTTAATCCCAGTCCCCTGGTGACCAACTGTACCAAGTTTGAGGACCCTGCTATTAACTGTCTAAAAGCGGCAGCAGTTTTACAATTTCCCATTTAAATGAATGGCTGAAATTTGTCTGTGGTAGACTCTGCCCACTTTTTCTAAATTTTAAACCCAGTCACCCAGCGACCCAGTGGGCCAAGTTTGGGAACTCTGGCTTTTATACTGTGAGAATTACTGCTGTTTACATATTCTCATTGAAGTCAATAGGGAAAATCTGATTGGTTGTTTGTGGCACCACCCACTTTTTGGGGTCCCCAAAATGTGACAGAATGTTTTAGCATCACCCCATGACTAAGTGACCCAAGTTTGGTGAGAGTAACTTCAAAGCTGTACGAGTGGCGAAAGTTTCAAGTTTTCCAACGAAAGTCTATGGAAAAAATAAGGTCTTCGGGGGTCCACCACAGGGGCACGGAGGGTGGGATTGCTTAAAAAAGCACAAGCAATCTATTCGGGTATGAGCCAAACAAGTGTGCAAAGTTTCATAATTGTACTCCTGAAACTCTGGGAGGAGTAGCGTATAGAAAATTGCTAAATGTTCATTGGCTGGTGGTAGCTCCGCCCACTTTGGGTGCCCCCAAAATACTTATTTTAATTTGGGGTGACACCAACAATATGTGGTCCGAGTTTGGGGAGTGTAGCTTCAAAATTGTACGAGTAACAGCGATTTTAAATTTTTCCCTGTCAAAGTCAATACGAAAAATGGGGGCTTCTGGGGTCTGCCGCAGGGGCGCGGAGGGTGGGATCGCTTAATAAAGCACAAGCAGCGTACTTCACTATAAGACGAATAAGTGTGGAAAGTGTGGCGCTTGAACCCCTAAAACTGTAGGAGGCGTAGCGTACAGAAAATGGGGGGCGCTAATAATAATAACTAGATGGTGTCGTTTCTGAAGAAACCACAGGATGTTGGCTATGTGTCTGATTGGCTGCATGTGGCTCCGCCCACCTTGCCAAATTTTAACCCCAGTCACCCAGTGACCCAGTGTGCCAAGTCTGGGAACTCTGGCTTTAATAATGTGAGAATTACAGCTGTTTACATTTTACCATTGAAGTCAATAGGGAAAATCTGATTGGCTGTTTTTGGCCCCGCCCACTTTCAAAATTTTAATCCCAGTCCCCCTGTGACCGACTGTGCCAAGTTTGAAGTCCCTGCCATTAACAGTAAAAGAATGACAGCAACTTATATATTGACATTGATTAGCAATAGGTAACATTTGATTGGCTGTTTTAAGCTCCGCCCATTTTTCTAAATTTTAACATTAACCACCATGTCATGGTCTGTGCCAAGTTTTGGACCTCTGGCTTTAAAACTGTGAGAGTGGCAGTATTTGAAAGCTTTACATTGAAGTGCATTGGTTAAATTTGATTGGATGCTAGTGGCTCCGCCCACTTTTTTTATTTTTTGACCGCAATCACCCAGTGAGTAACTGAGCCAAGTTTGGGACACCTGGCATTTAAACTGTGATAATAGCAGCAGTTTATCATTTTTCATTAAGGTCAATGGCTGAAATCTGATTGGCTGTTGTTACCCCGCCCCCTTTTTTTACTAATTGCGAATCACAGTCACTCAGTCACTAACATTCCAAAGTGTATGAATGCTGGCATTTAACGTGTAAAAATGGCAGCAGTTTTATTGTTTTCTATTGAAAATCAATGAATGACATTTGATTGGTTGCTGGTGGCTCCACCCACTTTTTCAAAATTTGAAGTGTAAATCCCCAGGGACCACATTTGCGATATTCGAAGTCCCTGACATCAATATTGTGAGAATGGCAGCCTTTTTAATTTTTCCCATTTAAATCAATTAACGAAATCTGATTGGTCGGTTTTGGCTCTGCCCACTTTTATGAATTTTAATCCCAGTCCCCCAGTGACCAACTGTGCCAAGTGTCAGGACCCTACCATTAACCGTCTAAGAGCAGCAGCAATTTTTATTTTTCCCATTTAAACTAATGGCTGAAATTTGATTGGCTGTGGTAGACTCCATCCACTTTTAATACATTTTAAACCCAGTCACCCAGTGACCCACTATGCCAAGTCTGGGAACTCTGGCTTTAATACTTTGAGAATTACAGCTGTTTACATTTTCTCATTGCACTCAATAGGGAAAATCTGATTGGTTGTTTGTGGCTCCACCCACTTTTTTGGGTCCCCAAAATGTGACAGAATGTTTCAGCTTCACTCCCTGACCAAGTGACCCAAGTTTGGTGAGTGTAACTTCAAAGCTGTACGAGTGGCAAAAGTTTCAAAATTTCCAATGAAAGTCTATGGGAAAAATGGGGTCTTTGGGGGTCCGCCACAGGGGCCCGGAGGGTGAAATTGCTTAAAAAAGCACAAGCAACCTATTCGGGTATGAGCCGAACAAGTGTGCAAAGTTTCAGAATTCTACTCCTTAAACTCTGGGAGGAGTAGCGTATAGAAATTTGCTAAATTTTCATTGGCCGCTGGTAGCTCCGCCTAATTTGGGGTGAGCCCCCAAAATACATCTTTTTATTTGGGGTGACACCAACCATATGTGGTCCGAGTTTGGGGAGTGTAGCTTCAAAATTGTACGAGTGGCAGTGATTTTAAATTTTTCCCTGTCAAAGTCAATACGAAAAAAGGGGTCTTCCAGGGTCCGCCGCAGGGGCCCGGAGGGTGCGATCGCTTAATAAAGCACAAGCAACGTACTTCGCTTGTTTGGCGCTTCTACCCCTAAAACTGTAGGAGGAGTAGCGTATAGAAAATGGGGGGGGGGGGGGGCGCCTATAATAATAAGAAGAACTAGATGGTGTTGTTTCTGAAGAAACCACAGGATGTTGGCTATGTGTCTGATTGGCTGTATGTGGCTCCGCCCACCTTGTCAAATTTTAACCCCAGTGACCCAGTGTGCCAAGTCTGGGAACTCTGGCTTTAATACAGTGAGAATTACAGCTGTTTACATTTTCCCATTGAAGTCAATAGGGAAAATCTGATTGGCTATTTTTGGCCCCACCCACTTTTCAAATTTTAATCCCAGTCCCCCTGTGACTGACTGTGCCAAGTTTGAAGTCCCTGCCAGTAACAGTAAAAGAATGACAGCAACTTATATATTGACATTGAATAGCAATAGGTAACATTTGATTGGCTGTTTTAAGCTCCGCCCATTTTTCTAAATTTTAAAATTAACCACCATGTCATGGTCTGTGCCAAGTTTTGGACCTCTGGCTTTAAAACTGTGAGAGTGGCAGTATTTGAAAGTTTTACATTGAAGTGCATAGGTGAAATTTGATTGGATGTTAGTGGCTCCACCCACTTTTCCTGTTTTTGACCGCAGTCACCCAGTGAATAACTGAGCCAAGTTTGGGACACCTAGCATTTAAACTGTGATTTTAGCAGTGGTTTATCATTTTTCATTAAGGTCAATGGCTGAAATCTGATTGGCTGTTGTTGCCCCGCCCCCTTTTTTCCTACTTGTGAACCACAGTCACCCAGTGACTAACACTCCAAAGTTTGTGAATGCTGGCATTTAACGTGTAAAAATGGCAGCAGTTTTATATTTTTCCATTGAAAATCAATGAATGAAATTTGATTGGTTGCTGGTGGCTACGCCCACTTTTTCAGAACTTGAAGTGGAAACCCCCAGGGACCACATTTGCGATATTCGAGGTCCCTGACATCAATATTGTGAGAATGGCAGCCTTTTTAATTGTTCCCATTTAAATCAAGCAAAGAAATCTGATTGGTCGGTTCTGGCTCTGCCCACTTTTATGTATTTTGAGTGTTGACGTATAACATAAAATCTGATGGAAAGTGCCGGAAAGTCCTATCTGCTTCCACCGAGCCCCTCTTGTGATGTCATAATAGCCCCATGTTTACCTCTGGTGATGTCAGGGAAGTGATGTCATAATAGCCGTGTGTGTGTATATAAGCAGAGGTTGAGCATTGAGAGGCTCACTTTTGTCTCCACTTGCACAAGTGAAGACGATTGATTTTGCTCTCGAGCAATTTACTCATTAGTGAGATTCTCATTGGTGAACTATGTTGCGCTGCTGTAAAAGGCACCGCAAAATGAACCTCAGGCTTGAGGTTCAGCAGCCCTCTGTACAGCCAGCTGCCAATGCTGACCCAGAGCCACAACCACCAGCTAGGGGAAGAGCCCAGGCAGCTGTGCGTTCTATCAGGGCTTTCTTGGGCAGACTGTTCTACTGCTGTAGACCTGCCCCATCTACCGGGCGTTCTGCATTAGCACTGGAATATGTGGTATCGGATGATTCCGGTCATGTGGTGGAGGGAGTAGCTGGGTACCCAGCACCGGGATATCAGATATCGGTTATTTCACCTTATGTGGAGGAAGCAGAAGAGGCTGATGATTCTGGTCATGTGGTGGAGGAAGTAGCTGGGGAACCAGCGCCAGGATATCAGCTTTCTGATGTTTTGCCTTATGTGGATGTGGAGGAGAAGAAAGAAGCTGATGATTCCGGTCATGTGGTGGAGGAAGTAGCTGGGGAACCAGCGCCGGGATATCAGTTATCGGATGTCTCCCCCTTGGATGTTGACGAAGCAGAAGAAGCTGATGATTCCGGTCATGTGGAGGAGGTAGTAGCTGGGGAACCAGCGCCGGGATATCAGTTGTCGGATGTTTCACCTTTTGTGGATGTGGACTTAGGAGCTGATGATTCTGGTCATGTGGTGGAGGAAGTAGCTGGGGAACCAGCGCCAGGGTATCAGCTTTCTGATGTTTCACCTCGTGTGGATGTGAAGGAGAAGGAAGAGGCTGATGATTCCGGTCATGTGGTGGAGGAAGTAGCTGGGAAACCAGTGCCGGGATATCAGTTATCGGATATCTCCCCCTTGGATGTTGACGAAGCAGAAGAAGCTGATGATTCCGGTCATGTGGAGGAGGAAGTAGCTGGGGAACCAGCGCCGGGATATCAGTTGTCGGATGTTTCACCTTTTGTGGATGTGGACTTAGGAGCTGATGATTCTGGTCATGTGGTGGAGGAAGTAGCTGGGGAACCAGCGCCGGGATATCAGCTTTCTGATGTTTCACCTCGTGTGGATGTGAAGGAGAAGGAAGAGGCTGATGATTCCGGTCATGTGGTGGAGGAAGTAGCTGGGAAACCAACGCCGGGATATCAGTTATCGGATATCTCCCCCTTGGATGTTGACGAAGCAGAAGAAGCTGATGATTCCGGTCATGTGGTGGAGGAAGTAGCTGGGGAACCAGCGCCGGGATATCAGTTGTCGGATGCTTCAGCTTTTGTTGATGTGGACTTAGGAGTTGATGATTCTGGTCATGTGGTGGAGGAAGTAGCTGGGGAACCAGCGCCAGGATATCAGCTTTCTGATGTTTCACCTCGTGTGGATGTGGAGGAGAAGGAAGAGGCTGATGATTCCGGTCATGTGGTGGAGGAAGTAGCTGGGGAACCAGCGCCGGGATATCAGTTATCGGATGTCTCCCTCTTGGATGTTGACGAAGCGGAAGAAGCTGATGATTCCGGTTATGTGGTGGAGGAAGTAGCTGGGGAACCAGCGCCGGGATATCAGTTGTCGGATGCTTCAGCTTTTGTTGATGTGGACTTAGGAGCTGATGATTCCGGTCATGTGGTGGAGGAAGTAGCTGGGGAACCAGCGCCGGGATATCAGCTTTCTGATGTTTCACCTCATGTGAATGTGAAGGAGAAGGAAGAGGCTGATGATTCCGGTCATGAGGTGGAGGAAGTAGCTGGGGAACCAGCGCCGGGATATCAGTTGTCGGATGCTTCAGCTTTTGTTGATGTGGACTTAGGAGCTGATGATTCTGGTCATGTGGTGGAGGAAGTAGCTGGGGAACCAGCGCCAGGATATCAGCTTTCTGATGTTTCACCTCGTGTGGATGTGAAGGAGAAGGAAGAAGCTGATGATTCCGGTCATGTGGTGGAGGAAGTAGCTGGGGAACCAGCGTCGGGATATCAGTTGTCGGATATCTCCCTCTTGGATGTTGACGAAGCAGAAGAAGCTGATGATTTCGGTCATGTGGTGGAGGAAGTAGCTGGGGAACCAGCGCCGGGATATCAGTTGTCGGATGTTTCACCTTTTGTGGATGTGGACTTAGGAGCTGATGATTCTGGTCATGTGGTGGAGGAAGTAGCTGGGGAACCAGCGCCAGGATATCAGCTTTCTGATGTTTCACCTCGTGTGGATGTGGAGGAGAAGGAAGAGGCTGATGATTCCGGTCATGTGGTGGAGGAAGTAGCTGGGAAACCAGCGCTGGGATATCAGTTATCGGATGTCTCCCCCTTGGATGTTGGCGAAGTGGAAGAAGCTGATGATTCCGGTCATGTGGTGGAGGAAGCAGCTGGGGAACCAGCGCCGGGATATCAGTTGTCGGATGCTTCAGCTTTTGTCGATGTGGACTTAGGAGCTGATGATTCCGGTCATGTGGAGGAGGAAGTAGCTGGGAAACCAGCGCCGGGATATCAGCTTTCTGATGTTTCACCTCGTGTGGCGAAGGAGGAAGAAGCTGGCCCGAGTGGAATCCAGACCATCAGGAAGCCACTGACTTTGGGCAGCTTCAACTTCCATAAACTTCTTGGAGAGGGGTCATTTGGCAAGGTTTACCTTGCTTCCCACCGAGCCAGAGACCAACAGCTGGCCATTAAAATGGTCAAGAAAAGGCCATTTATAAAGTATAATGACCCTGAGGAAATATTCATGGAGTGTCAGGTATTGAAGACCCTTGGGAAGGGTCCCTTTATCACTCAGCTCTACGGTACATTCCAGTCAAAGAATTACCTCTGCTTTGCCATGGAGTACCTGAGCGGGGGAGATCTGATGACACTTCTAGATGATGCTGACAAGCCATTTGACATTACGACCCTGAGACTGTTTGCTGCGCAGATGGTTATCGGCCTGGAGTACATCCACTCCAAGGGTGTCATCCACAGAGACATCAAGCCGGAAAACATCCTCCTGGACGGAGTCGGGAACATAAAGATTGCTGACTTCGGCCTGGCAGTGCAAGATGTCTTTGGGGATGACATGGTTGAAGGATGTAACGGGAGCTTGCACTATATGGCCCCGGAGGTGTTCCTAGAGATGGACTACGAACACTCAGTAGACTTCTTCTCTACGGGAATCATGCTTTTTTTGATGGCATGCCTCAAACACCCATTCATGGACAAGTGGGAGAAGGATGAGGCTGTCATCAAAAACTCCATTTATTACAATTATCCAGACTACCCGCCGGAGATGGACCCCACACTGAAAGACTTCCTGGAGAAGCTACTGTGTAAAAACCAGGAAGCGCGTAAAGATCAGATGAAAAACCTGAGGGAAGAGCCGTTCTTCATTTCCATAGACTGGAAGGCTGTGGAGTCCGGAGGGGTGCGGCCCCCATTCCGTGTGGAACCACCATAGGAAGAGCCGAGAGAGACCCCTACTCACTTGGACATCAACAACACTAGTACTATAATAGTTACATAGCTATAATAAAATGTGTAAAAATGACAGCAGTTTTATTGTTTTCTATTAAAAATCAATGAATGAAATTTGATTGGTTGCGGGTGGCTCCGCCCACTTTTTCTAAACTTGGAGTGGAAACCCCCAGCGACCACATTTGCGATATTCGAGGGCCCTGACATCAATATTGTGAGAATGGCAGCCTTGTTAATTTTTCCCATTTAAATCAATCAAAGAAATCTGATTGGTCGGTTTTGGCTCCGCCCACTTTTATGAATTTTAATCCCAGTCCCCCAGTGACCAACTGTGCCAAGTGTCAGGACCCTGCCACTAACCGTCTAAGAGCAGCAGCAATTTTTTTTATTTTTCCCTTTTAAACTAATGGCTGAAATTTGATTGGCTGTGGTAGACTCCGCCCACTTTTTATAAATTTTAAACCCAGTCACCCAGTGACCCACTGTGCCAAGTCTGGGAACTCTGGCTTTAATACTGTGAGAATTGCAGCGGTTTACATTTTCCCATTGAAGTCAATAGGGTAAATCTGATTGGTTGTGTGTGGCTCCGCCCACTTTTTTGGGTCCCCAAAATGTGACAGAATGTTTCAGCTTCACCCCATAACCAAGTGACCCAAGTTTGGTGAGGCGGTTGTCAGTCTGAACTGGATCACTGAGGGGAGAGCATTGACTGTTGGAGCTCTGCTCAAAGGACCTATCCGTGGTGTGCCTGTCCGACCATCAGTGCAGGAGGAGCGGAGATAGTCCGAACTTTAAGGCCCTGCTTAGGCCTTTCGTCGGCAGGAGCCTACCTTGCAGGCCGGCTGTCTCAGGATGGAGCAGGCGGCTCCAAAGCACCCTGATCCCACTGGCTTGGGAAGGGGAGGAACATTGACTGTGAAGGACACTGTAGCTTGGGTGCACGCAGTTGATGAATGCTGTTTCTTGATAAAAACTTTGAAGTTCCAGCTAAAGAATGCAATCTTTCGCTACGGAGTGAAATGGCAATCGAGCTTTCTGAATATGGACCCTGAACTGGTAAGCCTGAGACAGAGGATCCGTGAGCAGCAGGCTGTGCTTGAGGGCCTGAAAGCTTACGGGGGACCTATGAGTGAGGCCCTGGTGTGTCGTCAGAGGTTCCAAGCCATGTTAGCAAACAGTGATGATGAATATGTGAACGGAGGTGAGGGAGATTGCGTGGTTATGGAGAAAGGCAGTACGCCTGAGGAGCCTTCTGGTCAGGCGTCTCTCTTACCTGCCATGCATCAACCTACTGAGCAAATTACAGCTGTGCATGTTAAACCTGAAGTTGATGAAGATACGATCTTGGAGGTGATTGTCGGGAGGGAATCTTCCAAGACAGAGGTGGATAATGTATGTAAAGATGATAAAGCTTCCCTAACAGTCAAAGATGGTGGCAAATACGTTAAAACTTTACCTGTGGGGGTGTTGCCGTTGTCAGGGGCTGTGCAGATACATGATGGTTTGGGAGGCGTTATACAAACCTCCCTGGATCCTGACCCTGAGCAGTCAGCATCTGGAGATGATGGTGTGAGCCAAGAGTCCAAAGGACTCATGCAGGTAGAAGGCATATTGCAAAAATGGTAAAATCCCCCATAGGCTTTCATTAGGCCCCTATTTCACTTTCCAAAATCTCAAATCTTTTCAAAGGGCAATGGCTCAGCAGTGGCAAATTTTCTAGCATTGTAGGAACTGTTAGGGGGATCATAACTGGTGAGTTTCGGGTCCCTAGGCCAAAGAGGTCATAGCCTAGGGTCACAAAAACCTGTTTATTTGGGCTATTTCAATGGTAGTGATGCTGATGTACATAAATCGCAGCCATGGCCGTTAGCAACGTCTGAATTTCACGAAATGTCTCATGCAGGTAGAAGACATATTGTTAGACTTGGATTCCAAAGATGGGGTCCCTACATTTCTGCAAACCAGAGTTACAGGGGTCCAAAATTGGTAAAATCCCCCATAGGCTTTCATTGCCTCCCTATTTCACTTTCCAAAATCTCACATCTTTTCAAAGGGCAATTGCTCAGCAGTGGCAAATTTTCTAGCATTGTAGGGACCCTTAGGGGGAACATGACTGGTGAGTTTCGGGCCCCTAGGCCAAAGAGGTCATAGCCTAGGGTCACAAAAACCTGTTTATTTGGGCTATTTCAATGGTAGTGATGCTGACGTACATAAATCGCAGCCATGGCCGTTAGCAACGTCTGAATTTCACGAAATGTCTCATGCAGGTAGAAGACATATTGTTAGACTTGGATTCCAAAGATGGGGTCCCTACATCTCTGCAAACCAGAGTTACAGGGGTCCAAAATTGGTAAAATCCCCCATAGGCTTTCATTGCCTCCCTATTTCACTTTCCAAAATCTCACATCTTTTCAAAGGGCAATTGCTCAGCAGTGGCAAATTTTCTAGCATTGTAGGGACCCTTAGGGGGAACATGACTGGTGAGTTTCGGGCCCCTAGGCCAAAGAGGTCATAGCCTAGGGTCACAAAAACCTGTTTATTTGGGCTATTTCAATGGTAGTGATGCTGACGTACATAAATCGCAGCCATGGCCGTTAGCAACGTCTGAATTTCACGAAATGTCTCATGCAGGTAGAAGACATATTGTTAGACTTGGATTCCAAAGATGGGGTCCCTACATCTCTGCAAACCAGCGTTACAGGGGTCCGAAATTGGCAAAATCCCCCATAGGCTTTCATTGCCTCCCTATTTCACTTTCCAAAATCTCACATCTTTTCAAAGGGCAATTGCTCAGCAGTGGCAAATTTTCTAGCATTGTAGGGACCCTTAGGGGGAACATGGCTGGTGAGTTTCGGGCCCCTAGGCCAAAGAGGTCATAGCCTAGGGTCACAAAAACCTGTTTATTTGGGCTATTTCTATGGTAGTGATGCTGACGTACATAAATCACAGCCATGGCCGTTAGCAACGTCTGAATTTCACGAAATGTCTCATGCAGGTAGAAGACATATTGTTAGACTTGGATTCCAAAGATGGGGTCCCTACATCTCTGCAAACCAGAGTTACAGGGGTCCAAAATTGGCAAAATCCCCCATAGGCTTTTATTGCCTCCCTATTTCACTTTCCAAAATCTCACATCTTTTCAAAGGGCAATTGCTCAGCAGTGGCAAATTTTCTAGCATTGTAGGGACCCTTAGGGGGAACATGACTGGTGAGTTTCGGGCCCCTAGGCCAAAGAGGTCATAGCCTAGGGTCACAAAAACCTGTTTATTTGGGCTATTTCAATGGTAGTGATGCTGACGTACATAAATCACAGCCATGGCCGTTAGCAACATCTGAATTTCACGAAATGTCTCATGCAGGTAGAAGACATATTGTTAGACTTGGATTCCAAAGATGGGGTCCCTACATCTCTGCAAACCAGAGTTACAGGGGTCCAAAATTGGTAAAATGTTTTGGGAACTGTATCCTTAGCCAAAGGGAACTGTGATTTGCTTATGCAGAGTGATGGGAAGGGAAGGGAGGTGGAAGTAAAGCTTACTAGAGTCAAATGTGATACCGTGTTTGGCAATATTGAGATAATGCAAAATGAGAATGGTAGTGTGAATTTGTTAATTGAAGATGAAGTGATTGAAAATGTTTCTTTAAATGAAAATGTGGATGTGGAAAAAAAAGAAAGTTGTGTAGAAAATGACATAAAAAGTAAAGAGAATAAACAGGAGGAGAAAGGGGCAGATGGGCAGGCTGCTGTTGATACATCTGTGGGTGCTTCAGGAGAAGGAGTGGTTGGGACCACAGAAAGTATGGAGGAGGTTGCGTTAGCTCTTGGTGCACTTGCAGATGTAGATGAAGTGCTGGGTGACTTCTATTCTAAAACTAAAAGGTATATTGTAACTGAACTTAAGCTTCTCATTCTTGATGTCCCCCAGCACCACATTTGCGATATTCGAGGTCCATGACATCAATAATGTGAGAATGGCAGCCTTTTTATTTTTCCCATACAAATCAATGAAAGAAATCTGGTTGGTTTTGGCCCCACCCACTTTTCTGAATTTTAATCCCAGTCCCCTGGTGACCAACTGTACCAAGTTTGAGGACCCTGCTATTAACTGTCTAAAAGCGGCAGCAGTTTTACAATTTCCCATTTAAATGAATGGCTGAAATTTGTCTGTGGTAGACTCTGCCCACTTTTTCTAAATTTTAAACCCAGTCACCCAGCGACCCAGTGGGCCAAGTTTGGGAACTCTGGCTTTTATACTGTGAGAATTACAGCTGTTTACATATTCTCATTGAAGTCAATAGGGAAAATCTGATTGGTTGTTTGTGGCTCCACCCACTTTTTGGGGTCCCCAAATGTGACAGAATGTTTTAGCATCACCCCATGACTAAGTGACCCAAGTTTGGTGAGAGTAACTTCAAAGCTGTACGAGTGGCGAAAGTTTCAAGTTTTCCAACGAAAGTCTATGGGAAAAATAAGGTCTTCGGGGGTCCACCACAGGGGCACGGAGGGTGGGATTGCTTAAAAAAGCACAAGCAATCTATTCGGGTATGAGCCAAACAAGTGTGCAAAGTTTCATAATTGTACTCCTGAAACTCTGGGAGGAGTAGCGTATAGAAAATTGCTAAATGTTCATTGGCTGGTGGTAGCTCCGCCCACTTTGGGTGCCCCCCAAAATACTTATTTTAATTTGGGGTGACACCAACAATATGTGGTCCGAGTTTGGGGAGTGTAGCTTCAAAATTGTACGAGTAACAGCGATTTTAAATTTTTCCCTGTCAAAGTCAATACGAAAAATGGGGGCTTCTGGGGTCTGCCGCAGGGGCGCGGAGGGTGGGATCGCTTAATAAAGCACAAGCAGCGTACTTCACTATAAGACGAATAAGTGTGGAAAGTGTGGCGCTTGAACCCCTAAAACTGTAGGAGGCGTAGCGTACAGAAAATGGGGGGCGCTAATAATAATAACTAGATGGTGTCGTTTCTGAAGAAACCACAGGATGTTGGCTATGTGTCTGATTGGCTGCATGTGGCTCCGCCCACCTTGCCAAATTTTAACCCCAGTCACCCAGTGACCCAGTGTGCCAAGTCTGGGAACTCTGGCTTTAATAATGTGAGAATTACAGCTGTTTACATTTTACCATTGAAGTCAATAGGGAAAATCTGATTGGCTGTTTTTGGCCCCGCCCACTTTCAAAATTTTAATCCCAGTCCCCCTGTGACCGACTGTGCCAAGTTTGAAGTCCCTGCCATTAACAGTAAAAGAATGACAGCAACTTATATATTGACATTGATTAGCAATAGGTAACATTTGATTGGCTGTTTTAAGCTCCGCCCATTTTTCTAAATTTTAACATTAACCACCATGTCATGGTCTGTGCCAAGTTCTGGACCTCTGGCTTTAAAACTGTGAGAGTGGCAGTATTTGAAAGCTTTACATTGAAGTGCATTGGTTAAATTTGATTGGATGCTAGTGGCTCCGCCCACTTTTTTTTATTTTTTTACCGCAATCACCCAGTGAGTAACTGAGCCAAGTTTGGGACACCTGGCATTTAAACTGTGATAATAGCAGCAGTTTATCATTTTTCATTAAGGTCAATGGCTGAAATCTGATTGGCTGTTGTTACCCCGCCCCCTTTTTTTACTAATTGTGAATCACAGTCACTCAGTCACTAACACTCCAAAGTTTATGAATGCTGGCATTTAACGTGTAAAAATGGCAGCAGTTTTATTGTTTTCTATTGAAAATCAATGAATGACATTTGATTGGTTGCTGGTGGCTCCACCCACTTTTTCAAAATTTGAAGTGTAAATCCCCAGGGACCACATTTGCGATATTCGAAGTCCCTGACATCAATATTGTGAGAATGGCAGCCTTTTTAATTTTTCCCATTTAAATCAATTAACGAAATCTGATTGGTCGGTTTTGGCTCTGCCCACTTTTATGAATTTTAATCCCAGTCCCCCAGTGACCAACTGTGCCAAGTGTCAGGACCCTACCATTAACCGTCTAAGAGCAGCAGCAATTTTTATTTTTCCCATTTAAACTAATGGCTGAAATTTGATTGGCTGTGGTAGACTCCATCCACTTTTAATACATTTTAAACCCAGTCACCCAGTGACCCACTATGCCAAGTCTGGGAACTCTGGCTTTAATACTTTGAGAATTACAGCTGTTTACATTTTCTCATTGCAGTCAATAGGGAAAATCTGATTGGTTGTTTGTGGCTCCACCCACTTTTTTGGGTCCCCAAAATGTGACAGAATGTTTCAGCTTCACTCCCTGACCAAGTGACCCAAGTTTGGTGAGTGTAACTTCAAAGCTGTACGAGTGGCAAAAGTTTCAAAATTTCCAATGAAAGTCTATGGGAAAAATGGGGTCTTTGGGGGTCCGCCACAGGGGCCCGGAGGGTGAAATTGCTTAAAAAAGCACAAGCAACCTATTCGGGTATGAGCCGAACAAGTGTGCAAAGTTTCAGAATTCTACTCCTTAAACTCTGGGAGGAGTAGCGTATAGAAATTTGCTAAATTTTTATTGGCCGCTGGTAGCTCCGCCTAATTTGGGGTGAGCCCCCAAAATACATCTTTTTATTTGGGGTGACACCAACCATATGTGGTCCGAGTTTGGGGAGTGTAGCTTCAAAATTGTACGAGTGGCAGTGATTTTAAATTTTTCCCTGTCAAAGTCAATACGAAAAAAGGGGTCTTCCGGGGTCCGCCGCAGGGGCCCGGAGGGTGCGATCGCTTAATAAAGCACAAGCAACGTACTTCGCTTGTTTGGCGCTTCTACCCCTAAAACTGTAGGAGGAGTAGCGTATAGAAAATGGGGGGCGCCTATAATAATAAGAAGAACTAGATGGTGTCGTTTCTGAAGAAACCACAGGATGTTGGCTATGTGTCTGATTGGCTGTATGTGGCTCCGCCCACCTTGTCAAATTTTAACCCCAGTGACCCAGTGTGCCAAGTCTGGGAACTCTGGCTTTAATACAGTGAGAATTACAGCTGTTTACATTTTCCCATTGAAGTCAATAGGGAAAATCTGATTGGCTATTTTTGGCCCCACCCACTTTTCAAATTTTAATCCCAGTCCCCCTGTGACTGACTGTGCCAAGTTTGAAGTCCCTGCCAGTAACAGTAAAAGAATGACAGCAACTTATATATTGACATTGAATAGCAATAGGTAACATTTGATTGGCTGTTTTAAGCTCCGCCCATTTTTCTAAATTTTAAAATTAACCACCATGTCATGGTCTGTGCCAAGTTTTGGACCTCTGGCTTTAAAACTGTGAGAGTGGCAGTATTTGAAAGTTTTACATTCAAGTGCATAGGTGAAATTTGATTGGATGTTAGTGGCTCCACCCACTTTTCCTGTTTTTGACCGCAGTCACCCAGTGAATAACTGAGCCAAGTTTGGGACACCTAGCATTTAAACTGTGATTTTAGCAGTGGTTTATCATTTTTCATTAAGGTCAATGGCTGAAATCTGATTGGCTGTTGTTGCCCCGCCCCCTTTTTTCCTACTTGTGAACCACAGTCACCCAGTGACTAACACTCCAAAGTTTGTGAATGCTGGCATTTAACGTGTAAAAATGGCAGCAGTTTTATATTTTTCCATTGAAAATCAATGAATGAAATTTGATTGGTTGCTGGTGGCTACGCCCACTTTTTCAGAACTTGAAGTGGAAACCCCCAGGGACCACATTTGCGATATTCGAGGTCCCTGACATCAATATTGTGAGAATGGCAGCCTTTTTAATTGTTCCCATTTAAATCAAGCAAAGAAATCTGATTGGTCGGTTCTGGCTCTGCCCACTTTTATGTATTTTGAGTGTTGACGTATAACATAAAATCTGATGGAAAGTGCCGGAAAGTCCTATCTGCTTCCACCGAGCCCCTCTTGTGATGTCAGAATAGCCCCATGTTTACCTCTGGTGATGTCAGGGAAGTGATGTCATAATAGCCGTGTGTGTATATAAGCAGAGGTTGAGCATTGAGAGGCTCACTTTTGTCTCCACTTGCACAAGTGAAGACGATTGATTTTGCTCTCGAGCAATTTACTCATTAGTGAGATTCTCATTGGTGAACTATGTTGCGCTGCTGTAAAAGGCACCGCAAAATGAACCTCAGGCTTGAGGTTCAGCAGCCCTCTGTACAGCCAGCTGCCAATGCTGACCCAGAGCCACAACCACCAGATAGGGGAAGAGCCCAGGCAGCTGTGCGTTCTATCAGGGCTTTCTTGGGCAGACTGTTCTACTGCTGTAGACCTGCCCCATCTACCGGGCGTTCTGCATTAGCACTGGAATATGTGGTATCTGATGATTCCGGTCATGTGGTGGAGGGAGTAGCTGGGTACCCAGCACCGGGATATCAGATATCGGTTATTTCACCTTATGTGGAGGAAGCAGAAGAGGCTGATGATTCTGGTCATGTTGTGGAGGAAGTAGCTGGGGAACCAGCGCCAGGATATCAGCTTTCTGAATTTTTGCCTTATGTGGATGTGGAGGAGAAGAAAGAAGCTGATGATTCCGGTCATGTGGTGGAGGAAGTAGCTGGGGAACCAGCGCCGGGATATCAGTTATCGGATGTCTCCCCCTTGGATGTTGACGAAGCAGAAGAAGCTGATGATTCCGGTCATGTGGAGGAGGTAGTAGCTGGGGAACCAGCGCCGGGATATCAGTTGTCGGATGTTTCACCTTTTGTGGATGTGGACTTAGGAGCTGATGATTCTGGTCATGTGGTGGAGGAAGTAGCTGGGGAACCAGCGCCAGGGTATCAGCTTTCTGATGTTTCACCTCGTGTGGATGTGAAGGAGAAGGAAGAGGCTGATGATTCCGGTCATGTGGTGGAGGAAGTAGCTGGGAAACCAGCGCCGGGATATCAGTTATCGGATATCTCCCCCTTGGATGTTGACGAAGCAGAAGAAGCTGATGATTCCGGTCATGTGGAGGAGGAAGTAGCTGGGGAACCAGCGCCGGGATATCAGTTGTCGGATGTTTCACCTTTTGTGGATGTGGACTTAGGAGCTGATGATTCTGGTCATGTGGTGGAGGAAGTAGCTGGGGAACCAGCGCCGGGATATCAGCTTTCTGATGTTTCACCTCGTGTGGATGTGAAGGAGAAGGAAGAGGCTGATGATTCCGGTCATGTGGTGGAGGAAGTAGCTGGGAAACCAACGCCGGGATATCAGTTATCGGATATCTCCCCCTTGGATGTTGACGAAGCAGAAGAAGCTGATGATTCCGGTCATGTGGTGGAGGAAGTAGCTGGGGAACCAGCGCCGGGATATCAGTTGTCGGATGCTTCAGCTTTTGTTGATGTGGACTTAGGAGTTGATGATTCTGGTCATGTGGTGGAGGAAGTAGCTGGGGAACCAGCGCCAGGATATCAGCTTTCTGATGTTTCACCTCGTGTGGATGTGGAGGAGAAGGAAGAGGCTGATGATTCCGGTCATGTGGTGGAGGAAGTAGCTGGGGAACCAGCGCCGGGATATCAGTTATCGGATGTCTCCCTCTTGGATGTTGACGAAGCGGAAGAAGCTGATGATTCCGGTTATGTGGTGGAGGAAGTAGCTGGGGAACCAGCGCCGGGATATCAGTTGTCGGATGCTTCAGCTTTTGTTGATGTGGACTTAGGAGCTGATGATTCCGGTCATGTGGTGGAGGAAGTAGCTGGGGAACCAGCGCCGGGATATCAGCTTTCTGATGTTTCACCTCATGTGGATGTGAAGGAGAAGGAAGAGGCTGATGATTCCGGTCATGAGGTGGAGGAAGTAGCTGGGGAACCAGCGCCGGGATATCAGTTGTCGGATGCTTCAGCTTTTGTTGATGTGGACTTAGGAGCTGATGATTCTGGTCATGTGGTGGAGGAAGTAGCTGGGGAACCAGCGCCAGGATATCAGCTTTCTGATGTTTCACCTCGTGTGGATGTGAAGGAGAAGGAAGAAGCTGATGATTCCGGTCATGTGGTGGAGGAAGTAGCTGGGGAACCAGCGTCGGGATATCAGTTGTCGGATATCTCCCTCTTGGATGTTGACGAAGCAGAAGAAGCTGATGATTTCGGTCATGTGGTGGAGGAAGTAGCTGGGGAACCAGCGCCGGGATATCAGTTGTCGGATGTTTCACCTTTTGTGGATGTGGACTTAGGAGCTGATGATTCTGGTCATGTGGTGGAGGAAGTAGCTGGGGAACCAGCGCCAGGATATCAGCTTTCTGATGTTTCACCTCGTGTGGATGTGGAGGAGAAGGAAGAGGCTGATGATTCCGGTCATGTGGTGGAGGAAGTAGCTGGGGAACCAGCGCTGGGATATCAGTTATCGGATGTCTCCCCCTTGGATGTTGGCGAAGTGGAAGAAGCTGATGATTCCGGTCATGTGGTGGAGGAAGCAGCTGGGGAACCAGCGCCGGGATATCAGTTGTCGGATGCTTCAGCTTTTGTCGATGTGGACTTAGGAGCTTATGATTCCGGTCATGTGGAGGAGGAAGTAGCTGGGAAACCAGCGCCGGGATATCAGCTTTCTGATGTTTCACCTCGTGTGGCGAAGGAGGAAGAAGCTGGCCCGAGTGGAATCCAGACCATCAGGAAGCCACTGACTTTGGGCAGCTTCAACTTCCATAAACTTCTTGGAGAGGGGTCATTTGGCAAGGTTTACCTTGCTTCCCACCGAGCCAGAGACCAACAGCTGGCCATTAAAATGGTCAAGAAAAGGCCATTTATAAAGTATAATGACCCTGAGGAAATATTCATGGAGTGTCAGGTATTGAAGACCCTTGGGAAGGGTCCCTTTATCACTCAGCTCTACGGTACATTCCAGTCAAAGAATTACCTCTGCTTTGCCATGGAGTACCTGAGCGGGGGAGATCTGATGACACTTCTAGATGATGCTGACAAGCCATTTGACATTACGACCCTGAGACTGTTTGCTGCGCAGATGGTTATCGGCCTGGAGTACATCCACTCCAAGGGTGTCATCCACAGAGACATCAAGCCGGAAAACATCCTCCTGGACGGAGTCGGGAACATAAAGATTGCTGACTTCGGCCTGGCAGTGCAAGATGTCTTTGGGGATGACATGGTTGAAGGATGTAACGGGAGCTTGCACTATATGGCCCCGGAGGTGTTCCTAGAGATGGACTACAAACACTCAGTAGACTTCTTCTCTACGGGAATCATGCTTTTTTTGATGGCATGCCTCAAACACCCATTCATGGACAAGTGGGAGAAGGATGAGGCTGTCATCAAAAACTCCATTTATTACAATTATCCAGACTACCCGCCGGAGATGGACCCCACACTGAAAGACTTCCTGGAGAAGCTACTGTGTAAAAACCAGGAAGCGCGTAAAGATCAGATGAAAAACCTGAGGGAAGAGCCGTTCTTCATTTCCATAGACTGGAAGGCTGTGGAGTCCGGAGGGGTGCGGCCCCCATTCCGTGTGGAACCACCATAGGAAGAGCCGAGAGAGACCCCTACTCACTTGGACATCAACAACACTAGTACTATAATAGTTACATAGCTATAATAAAATGTGTAAAAATGACAGCAGTTTTATTGTTTTCTATTAAAAATCAATGAATGAAATTTGATTGGTTGCGGGTGGCTCCGCCCACTTTTTCTAAACTTGGAGTGGAAACCCCCAGCGACCACATTTGCGATATTCGAGGGCCCTGACATCAATATTGTGAGAATGGCAGCCTTGTTAATTTTTCCCATTTAAATCAATCAAAGAAATCTGATTGGTCGGTTTTGGCTCCGCCCACTTTTATGAATTTTAATCCCAGTCCCCCAGTGACCAACTGTGCCAAGTGTCAGGACCCTGCCACTAACCGTCTAAGAGCAGCAGCAATTTTTTTTATTTTTCCCTTTTAAACTAATGGCTGAAATTTGATTGGCTGTGGTAGACTCCGCCCACTTTTTATAAATTTTAAACCCAGTCACCCAGTGACCCACTGTGCCAAGTCTGGGAACTCTGGCTTTAATACTGTGAGAATTGCAGCGGTTTACATTTTCCCATTGAAGTCAATAGGGTAAATCTGATTGGTTGTGTGTGGCTCCGCCCACTTTTTTGGGTCCCCAAAATGTGACAGAATGTTTCAGCTTCACCCCATAACCAAGTGACCCAAGTTTGGTGAGGCGGTTGTCAGTCTGAACTGGATCACTGAGGGGAGAGCATTGACTGTTGGAGCTCTGCTCAAAGGACCTATCCGTGGTGTGCCTGTCCGACCATCAGTGCAGGAGGAGCGGAGATAGTCCGAACTTTAAGGCCCTGCTTAGGCCTTTCGTCGGCAGGAGCCTACCTTGCAGGCCGGCTGTCTCAGGATGGAGCAGGCGGCTCCAAAGCACCCTGATCCCACTGGCTTGGGAAGGGGAGGAACATTGACTGTGAAGGACACTGTAGCTTGGGTGCACGCAGTTGATGAATGCTGTTTCTTGATAAAAACTTTGAAGTTCCAGCTAAAGAATGCAATCTTTCGCTACGGAGTGAAATGGCAATCGAGCTTTCTGAATATGGACCCTGAACTGGTAAGCCTGAGACAGAGGATCCGTGAGCAGCAGGCTGTGCTTGAGGGCCTGAAAGCTTACGGGGGACCTATGAGTGAGGCCCTGGTGTGTCGTCAGAGGTTCCAAGCCATGTTAGCAAACAGTGATGATGAATATGTGAACGGAGGTGAGGGAGATTGCGTGGTTATGGAGAAAGGCAGTACGCCTGAGGAGCCTTCTGGTCAGGCGTCTCTCTTACCTGCCATGCATCAACCTACTGAGCAAATTACAGCTGTGCATGTTAAACCTGAAGTTGATGAAGATACGATCTTGGAGGTGATTGTCGGGAGGGAATCTTCCAAGACAGAGGTGGATAATGTATGTAAAGATGATAAAGCTTCCCTAACAGTCAAAGATGGTGGCAAATACGTTAAAACTTTACCTGTGGGGGTGTTGCCGTTGTCAGGGGCTGTGCAGATACATGATGGTTTGGGAGGCGTTATACAAACCTCCCTGGATCCTGACCCTGAGCAGTCAGCATCTGGAGATGATGGTGTGAGCCAAGAGTCCAAAGGACTCATGCAGGTAGAAGGCATATTGCAAAAATGGTAAAATCCCCCATAGGCTTTCATTAGGCCCCTATTTCACTTTCCAAAATCTCAAATCTTTTCAAAGGGCAATGGCTCAGCAGTGGCAAATTTTCTAGCATTGTAGGAACTGTTAGGGGGATCATAACTGGTGAGTTTCGGGTCCCTAGGCCAAAGAGGTCATAGCCTAGGGTCACAAAAACCTGTTTATTTGGGCTATTTCAATGGTAGTGATGCTGATGTACATAAATCGCAGCCATGGCCGTTAGCAACGTCTGAATTTCACGAAATGTCTCATGCAGGTAGAAGACATATTGTTAGACTTGGATTCCAAAGATGGGGTCCCTACATTTCTGCAAACCAGAGTTACAGGGGTCCAAAATTGGTAAAATCCCCCATAGGCTTTCATTGCCTCCCTATTTCACTTTCCAAAATCTCACATCTTTTCAAAGGGCAATTGCTCAGCAGTGGCAAATTTTCTAGCATTGTAGGGACCCTTAGGGGGAACATGACTGGTGAGTTTCGGGCCCCTAGGCCAAAGAGGTCATAGCCTAGGGTCACAAAAACCTGTTTATTTGGGCTATTTCAATGGTAGTGATGCTGACGTACATAAATCGCAGCCATGGCCGTTAGCAACGTCTGAATTTCACGAAATGTCTCATGCAGGTAGAAGACATATTGTTAGACTTGGATTCCAAAGATAGGGTCCCTACATCTCTGCAAACCAGAGTTACAGGGGTCCAAAATTGGTAAAATCCCCCATAGGCTTTCATTGCCTCCCTATTTCACTTTCCAAAATCTCACATCTTTTCAAAGGGCAATTGCTCAGCAGTGGCAAATTTTCTAGCATTGTAGGGACCCTTAGGGGGAACATGACTGGTGAGTTTCGGGCCCCTAGGCCAAAGAGGTCATAGCCTAGGGTCACAAAAACCTGTTTATTTGGGCTATTTCAATGGTAGTGATGCTGACGTACATAAATCGCAGCCATGGCCGTTAGCAACGTCTGAATTTCACGAAATGTCTCATGCAGGTAGAAGACATATTGTTAGACTTGGATTCCAAAGATGGGGTCCCTACATCTCTGCAAACCAGCGTTACAGGGGTCCGAAATTGGCAAAATCCCCCATAGGCTTTCATTGCCTCCCTATTTCACTTTCCAAAATCTCACATCTTTTCAAAGGGCAATTGCTCAGCAGTGGCAAATTTTCTAGCATTGTAGGGACCCTTAGGGGGAACATGACTGGTGAGTTTCGGGCCCCTAGGCCAAAGAGGTCATAGCCTAGGGTCACAAAAACCTGTTTATTTGGGCTATTTCTATGGTAGTGATGCTGACGTACATAAATCACAGCCATGGCCGTTAGCAACGTCTGAATTTCACGAAATGTCTCATGCAGGTAGAAGACATATTGTTAGACTTGGATTCCAAAGATGGGGTCCCTACATCTCTGCAAACCAGAGTTACAGGGGTCCAAAATTGGCAAAATCCCCCATAGGCTTTTATTGCCTCCCTATTTCACTTTCCAAAATCTCACATCTTTTCAAAGGGCAATTGCTCAGCAGTGGCAAATTTTCTAGCATTGTAGGGACCCTTAGGGGGAACATGACTGGTGAGTTTCGGGCCCCTAGGCCAAAGAGGTCATAGCCTAGGGTCACAAAAACCTGTTTATTTGGGCTATTTCAATGGTAGTGATGCTGACGTACATAAATCACAGCCATGGCCGTTAGCAACATCTGAATTTCACGAAATGTCTCATGCAGGTAGAAGACATATTGTTAGACTTGGATTCCAAAGATGGGGTCCCTACATCTCTGCAAACCAGAGTTACAGGGGTCCAAAATTGGTAAAATGTTTTGGGAACTGTATCCTTAGCCAAAGGGAATTGTGATTTGCTTATGCAGAGTGATGGGAAGGGAAGGGAGGTGGAAGTAAAGCTTACTAGAGTCAAATGTGATACCGTGTTTGGCAATATTGAGATAATGCAAAATGAGAATGGTAGTGTGAATTTGTTAATTGAAGATGAAGTGATTGAAAATGTTTCTTTAAATGAAAATGTGGATGTGGAAAAAAAAGAAAGTTGTGTAGAAAATGACATAAAAAGTAAAGAGAATAAACAGGAGGAGAAAGGGGCAGATGGGCAGGCTGCTGTTGATACATCTGTGGGTGCTTCAGGAGAAGGAGTGGTTGGGACCACAGAAAGTATGGAGGAGGTTGCGTTAGCTCTTGGTGCACTTGCAGATGTAGATGAAGTGCTGGGTGACTTCTATT
Source organism: Hyperolius riggenbachi (assembly GCF_040937935.1). Lineage (NCBI taxonomy): Eukaryota > Metazoa > Chordata > Amphibia > Anura > Hyperoliidae > Hyperolius > Hyperolius riggenbachi. The sequence goes on along the minus strand of NC_090653.1, from coordinate 226,669,100 downwards.
CTGAAACTAAAAGGTATATTGTAACTGAACTTAAGCTTCTCATTCTTGATGTCCCCCAGCACCACATTTGCGATATTCGAGGTCCATGACATCAATAATGTGAGAATGGCAGCCTTTTTATTTTTCCCATACAAATCAATGAAAGAAATCTGGTTGGTTTTGGCCCCACCCACTTTTCTGAATTTTAATCCCAGTCCCCTGGTGACCAACTGTACCAAGTTTGAGGACCCTGCTATTAACTGTCTAAAAGCGGCAGCAGTTTTACAATTTCCCATTTAAATGAATGGCTGAAATTTGTCTGTGGTAGACTCTGCCCACTTTTTCTAAATTTTAAACCCAGTCACCCAGCGACCCAGTGGGCCAAGTTTGGGAACTCTGGCTTTTATACTGTGAGAATTACAGCTGTTTACATATTCTCATTGAAGTCAATAGGGAAAATCTGATTGGTTGTTTGTGGCTCCACCCACTTTTTGGGGTCCCCAAAATGTGACAGAATGTTTTAGCATCACCCCATGACTAAGTGACCCAAGTTTGGTGAGAGTAACTTCAAAGCTGTACGAGTGGCGAAAGTTTCAAGTTTTCCAACGAAAGTCTATGGGAAAAATAAGGTCTTCGGGGGTCCACCACAGGGGCACGGAGGGTGGGATTGCTTAAAAAAGCACAAGCAATCTATTCGGGTATGAGCCAAACAAGTGTGCAAAGTTTCATAATTGTACTCCTGAAACTCTGGGAGGAGTAGCGTATAGAAAATTGCTAAATGTTCATTGGCTGGTGGTAGCTCCGCCCACTTTGGGTGCCCCCCAAAATACTTATTTTAATTTGGGGTGACACCAACAATATGTGGTCCGAGTTTGGGGAGTGTAGCTTCAAAATTGTACGAGTAACAGCGATTTTAAATTTTTCCCTGTCAAAGTCAATACGAAAAATGGGGGCTTCTGGGGTCTGCCGCAGGGGCGCGGAGGGTGGGATCGCTTAATAAAGCACAAGCAGCGTACTTCACTATAAGACGAATAAGTGTGGAAAGTGTGGCGCTTGAACCCCTAAAACTGTAGGAGGCGTAGCGTACAGAAAATGGGGGGCGCTAATAATAATAACTAGATGGTGTCGTTTCTGAAGAAACCACAGGATGTTGGCTATGTGTCTGATTGGCTGCATGTGGCTCCGCCCACCTTGCCAAATTTTAACCCCAGTCACCCAGTGACCCAGTGTGCCAAGTCTGGGAACTCTGGCTTTAATAATGTGAGAATTACAGCTGTTTACATTTTACCATTGAAGTCAATAGGGAAAATCTGATTGGCTGTTTTTGGCCCCGCCCACTTTCAAAATTTTAATCCCAGTCCCCCTGTGACCGACTGTGCCAAGTTTGAAGTCCCTGCCATTAACAGTAAAAGAATGACAGCAACTTATATATTGACATTGATTAGCAATAGGTAACATTTGATTGGCTGTTTTAAGCTCCGCCCATTTTTCTAAATTTTAACATTAACCACCATGTCATGGTCTGTGCCAAGTTTTGGACCTCTGGCTTTAAAACTGTGAGAGTGGCAGTATTTGAAAGCTTTACATTGAAGTGCATTGGTTAAATTTGATTGGATGCTAGTGGCTCCGCCCACTTTTTTTTATTTTTTTACCGCAATCACCCAGTGAGTAACTGAGCCAAGTTTGGGACACCTGGCATTTAAACTGTGATAATAGCAGCAGTTTATCATTTTTCATTAAGGTCAATGGCTGAAATCTGATTGGCTGTTGTTACCCCGCCCCCTTTTTTTACTAATTGCGAATCACAGTCACTCAGTCACTAACACTCCAAAGTTTATGAATGCTGGCATTTAACGTGTAAAAATGGCAGCAGTTTTATTGTTTTCTATTGAAAATCAATGAATGACATTTGATTGGTTGCTGGTGGCTCCACCCACTTTTTCAAAATTTGAAGTGTAAATCCCCAGGGACCACATTTGCGATATTCGAAGTCCCTGACATCAATATTGTGAGAATGGCAGCCTTTTTAATTTTTCCCATTTAAATCAATTAACGAAATCTGATTGGTCGGTTTTGGCTCTGCCCACTTTTATGAATTTTAATCCCAGTCCCCCAGTGACCAACTGTGCCAAGTGTCAGGACCCTACCATTAACCGTCTAAGAGCAGCAGCAATTTTTATTTTTCCCATTTAAACTAATGGCTGAAATTTGATTGGCTGTGGTAGACTCCATCCACTTTTAATACATTTTAAACCCAGTCACCCAGTGACCCACTATGCCAAGTCTGGGAACTCTGGCTTTAATACTTTGAGAATTACAGCTGTTTACATTTTCTCATTGCAGTCAATAGGGAAAATCTGATTGGTTGTTTGTGGCTCCACCCACTTTTTTGGGTCCCCAAAATGTGACAGAATGTTTCAGCTTCACTCCCTGACCAAGTGACCCAAGTTTGGTGAGTGTAACTTCAAAGCTGTACGAGTGGCAAAAGTTTCAAAATTTCCAATGAAAGTCTATGGGAAAAATGGGGTCTTTGGGGGTCCGCCACAGGGGCCCGGAGGGTGAAATTGCTTAAAAAAGCACAAGCAACCTATTCGGGTATGAGCCGAACAAGTGTGCAAAGTTTCAGAATTCTACTCCTTAAACTCTGGGAGGAGTAGCGTATAGAAATTTGCTAAATTTTTATTGGCCGCTGGTAGCTCCGCCTAATTTGGGGTGAGCCCCCAAAATACATCTTTTTATTTGGGGTGACACCAACCATATGTGGTCCGAGTTTGGGGAGTGTAGCTTCAAAATTGTACGAGTGGCAGTGATTTTAAATTTTTCCCTGTCAAAGTCAATACGAAAAAAGGGGTCTTCCGGGGTCCGCCGCAGGGGCCCGGAGGGTGCGATCGCTTAATAAAGCACAAGCAACGTACTTCGCTTGTTTGGCGCTTCTACCCCTAAAACTGTAGGAGGAGTAGCGTATAGAAAATGGGGGGCGCCTATAATAATAAGAAGAACTAGATGGTGTCGTTTCTGAAGAAACCACAGGATGTTGGCTATGTGTCTGATTGGCTGTATGTGGCTCCGCCCACCTTGTCAAATTTTAACCCCAGTGACCCAGTGTGCCAAGTCTGGGAACTCTGGCTTTAATACAGTGAGAATTACAGCTGTTTACATTTTCCCATTGAAGTCAATAGGGAAAATCTGATTGGCTATTTTTGGCCCCACCCACTTTTCAAATTTTAATCCCAGTCCCCCTGTGACTGACTGTGCCAAGTTTGAAGTCCCTGCCAGTAACAGTAAAAGAATGACAGCAACTTATATATTGACATTGAATAGCAATAGGTAACATTTGATTGGCTGTTTTAAGCTCCGCCCATTTTTCTAAATTTTAAAATTAACCACCATGTCATGGTCTGTGCCAAGTTTTGGACCTCTGGCTTTAAAACTGTGAGAGTGGCAGTATTTGAAAGTTTTACATTGAAGTGCATAGGTGAAATTTGATTGGATGTTAGTGGCTCCACCCACTTTTCCTGTTTTTGACCGCAGTCACCCAGTGAATAACTGAGCCAAGTTTGGGACACCTAGCATTTAAACTGTGATTTTAGCAGTGGTTTATCATTTTTCATTAAGGTCAATGGCTGAAATCTGATTGGCTGTTGTTGCCCCGCCCCCTTTTTTCCTACTTGTGAACCACAGTCACCCAGTGACTAACACTCCAAAGTTTGTGAATGCTGGCATTTAACGTGTAAAAATGGCAGCAGTTTTATATTTTTCCATTGAAAATCAATGAATGAAATTTGATTGGTTGCTGGTGGCTACGCCCACTTTTTCAGAACTTGAAGTGGAAACCCCCAGGGACCACATTTGCGATATTCGAGGTCCCTGACATCAATATTGTGAGAATGGCAGCCTTTTTAATTGTTCCCATTTAAATCAAGCAAAGAAATCTGATTGGTCGGTTCTGGCTCTGCCCACTTTTATGTATTTTGAGTGTTGACGTATAACATAAAATCTGATGGAAAGTGCCGGAAAGTCCTATCTGCTTCCACCGAGCCCCTCTTGTGATGTCAGAATAGCCCCATGTTTACCTCTGGTGATGTCAGGGAAGTGATGTCATAATAGCCGTGTGTGTATATAAGCAGAGGTTGAGCATTGAGAGGCTCACTTTTGTCTCCACTTGCACAAGTGAAGACGATTGATTTTGCTCTCGAGCAATTTACTCATTAGTGAGATTCTCATTGGTGAACTATGTTGCGCTGCTGTAAAAGGCACCGCAAAATGAACCTCAGGCTTGAGGTTCAGCAGCCCTCTGTACAGCCAGCTGCCAATGCTGACCCAGAGCCACAACCACCAGCTAGGGGAAGAGCCCAGGCAGCTGTGCGTTCTATCAGGGCTTTCTTGGGCAGACTGTTCTACTGCTGTAGACCTGCCCCATCTACCGGGCGTTCTGCATTAGCACTGGAATATGTGGTATCTGATGATTCCGGTCATGTGGTGGAGGGAGTAGCTGGGTACCCAGCACCGGGATATCAGATATCGGTTATTTCACCTTATGTGGAGGAAGCAGAAGAGGCTGATGATTCTGGTCATGTTGTGGAGGAAGTAGCTGGGGAACCAGCGCCAGGATATCAGCTTTCTGATGTTTTGCCTTATGTGGATGTGGAGGAGAAGAAAGAAGCTGATGATTCCGGTCATGTGGTGGAGGAAGTAGCTGGGGAACCAGCGCCGGGATATCAGTTATCGGATGTCTCCCCCTTGGATGTTGACGAAGCAGAAGAAGCTGATGATTCCGGTCATGTGGAGGAGGTAGTAGCTGGGGAACCAGCGCCGGGATATCAGTTGTCGGATGTTTCACCTTTTGTGGATGTGGACTTAGGAGCTGATGATTCTGGTCATGTGGTGGAGGAAGTAGCTGGGGAACCAGCGCCAGGGTATCAGCTTTCTGATGTTTCACCTCGTGTGGATGTGAAGGAGAAGGAAGAGGCTGATGATTCCGGTCATGTGGTGGAGGAAGTAGCTGGGAAACCAGCGCCGGGATATCAGTTATCGGATATCTCCCCCTTGGATGTTGACGAAGCAGAAGAAGCTGATGATTCCGGTCATGTGGAGGAGGAAGTAGCTGGGGAACCAGCGCCGGGATATCAGTTGTCGGATGTTTCACCTTTTGTGGATGTGGACTTAGGAGCTGATGATTCTGGTCATGTGGTGGAGGAAGTAGCTGGGGAACCAGCGCCGGGATATCAGCTTTCTGATGTTTCACCTCGTGTGGATGTGAAGGAGAAGGAAGAGGCTGATGATTCCGGTCATGTGGTGGAGGAAGTAGCTGGGAAACCAACGCCGGGATATCAGTTATCGGATATCTCCCCCTTGGATGTTGACGAAGCAGAAGAAGCTGATGATTCCGGTCATGTGGTGGAGGAAGTAGCTGGGGAACCAGCGCCGGGATATCAGTTGTCGGATGCTTCAGCTTTTGTTGATGTGGACTTAGGAGTTGATGATTCTGGTCATGTGGTGGAGGAAGTAGCTGGGGAACCAGCGCCAGGATATCAGCTTTCTGATGTTTCACCTCGTGTGGATGTGGAGGAGAAGGAAGAGGCTGATGATTCCGGTCATGTGGTGGAGGAAGTAGCTGGGGAACCAGCGCCGGGATATCAGTTATCGGATGTCTCCCTCTTGGATGTTGACGAAGCAGAAGAAGCTGATGATTCCGGTTATGTGGTGGAGGAAGTAGCTGGGGAACCAGCGCCGGGATATCAGTTGTCGGATGCTTCAGCTTTTGTTGATGTGGACTTAGGAGCTGATGATTCCGGTCATGTGGTGGAGGAAGTAGCTGGGGAACCAGCGCCGGGATATCAGCTTTCTGATGTTTCACCTCATGTGGATGTGAAGGAGAAGGAAGAGGCTGATGATTCCGGTCATGAGGTGGAGGAAGTAGCTGGGGAACCAGCGCCGGGATATCAGTTGTCGGATGCTTCAGCTTTTGTTGATGTGGACTTAGGAGCTGATGATTCTGGTCATGTGGTGGAGGAAGTAGCTGGGGAACCAGCGCCAGGATATCAGCTTTCTGATGTTTCACCTCGTGTGGATGTGAAGGAGAAGGAAGAAGCTGATGATTCCGGTCATGTGGTGGAGGAAGTAGCTGGGGAACCAGCGTCGGGATATCAGTTGTCGGATATCTCCCTCTTGGATGTTGACGAAGCAGAAGAAGCTGATGATTTCGGTCATGTGGTGGAGGAAGTAGCTGGGGAACCAGCGCCGGGATATCAGTTGTCGGATGTTTCACCTTTTGTGGATGTGGACTTAGGAGCTGATGATTCCGGTCATGTGGAGGAGGAAGTAGCTGGGAAACCAGCGCCGGGATATCAGCTTTCTGATGTTTCACCTCGTGTGGCGAAGGAGGAAGAAGCTGGCCCGAGTGGAATCCAGACCATCAGGAAGCCACTGACTTTGGGCAGCTTCAACTTCCATAAACTTCTTGGAGAGGGGTCATTTGGCAAGGTTTACCTTGCTTCCCACCGAGCCAGAGACCAACAGCTGGCCATTAAAATGGTCAAGAAAAGGCCATTTATAAAGTATAATGACCCTGAGGAAATATTCATGGAGTGTCAGGTATTGAAGACCCTTGGGAAGGGTCCCTTTATCACTCAGCTCTACGGTACATTCCAGTCAAAGAATTACCTCTGCTTTGCCATGGAGTACCTGAGCGGGGGAGATCTGATGACACTTCTAGATGATGCTGACAAGCCATTTGACATTACGACCCTGAGACTGTTTGCTGCGCAGATGGTTATCGGCCTGGAGTACATCCACTCCAAGGGTGTCATCCACAGAGACATCAAGCCGGAAAACATCCTCCTGGACGGAGTCGGGAACATAAAGATTGCTGACTTCGGCCTGGCAGTGCGAGATGTCTTTGGGGATGACATGGTTGAAGGATGTAACGGGAGCTTGCACTATATGGCCCCGGAGGTGTTCCTAGAGATGGACTACGAACACTCAGTAGACTTCTTCTCTACGGGAATCATGCTTTTTTTGATGGCATGCCTCAAACACCCATTCATGGACAAGTGGGAGAAGGATGAGGCTGTCATCAAAAACTCCATTTATTACAATTATCCAGACTACCCGCCGGAGATGGACCCCACACTGAAAGACTTCCTGGAGAAGCTACTGTGTAAAAACCAGGAAGCGCGTAAAGATCAGATGAAAAACCTGAGGGAAGAGCCGTTCTTCATTTCCATAGACTGGAAGGCTGTGGAGTCCGGAGGGGTGCGGCCCCCATTCCGTGTGGAACCACCATAGGAAGAGCTGAGAGAGACCCCTACTCACTTGGACAACAACAACACTAGTACTATAATAGTTACATAGCTATAATAAAATGTGTAAAAATGACAGCAGTTTTATTGTTTTCTATTAAAAATCAATGAATGAAATTTGATTGGTTGCGGGTGGCTCCGCCCACTTTTTCTAAACTTGGAGTGGAAACCCCCAGCGACCACATTTGCGATATTCGAGGGCCCTGACATCAATATTGTGAGAATGGCAGCCTTGTTAATTTTTCCCATTTAAATCAATCAAAGAAATCTGATTGGTCGGTTTTGGCTCCGCCCACTTTTATGAATTTTAATCCCAGTCCCCCAGTGACCAACTGTGCCAAGTGTCAGGACCCTGCCACTAACCGTCTAAGAGCAGCAGCAATTTTTTTTATTTTTCCCTTTTAAACTAATGGCTGAAATTTGATTGGCTGTGGTAGACTCCGCCCACTTTTTATAAATTTTAAACCCAGTCACCCAGTGACCCACTGTGCCAAGTCTGGGAACTCTGGCTTTAATACTGTGAGAATTGCAGCGGTTTACATTTTCCTATTGAAGTCAATAGGGTAAATCTGATTGGTTGTGTGTGGCTCCGCCCACTTTTTTGGGTCCCCAAAATGTGACAGAATGTTTCAGCTTCACCCCATAACCAAGTGACCCAAGTTTGGTGAGGCGGTTGTCAGTCTGAACTGGATCACTGAGGGGAGAGCATTGACTGTTGGAGCTCTGCTCAAAGGACCTATCCGTGGTGTGCCTGTCCGACCATCAGTGCAGGAGGAGCGGAGATAGTCCGAACTTTAAGGCCCTGCTTAGGCCTTTCGTCGGCAGGAGCCTACCTTGCAGGCCGGCTGTCTCAGGATGGAGCAGGCGGCTCCAAAGCACCCTGATCCCACTGGCTTGGGAAGGGGAGGAACATTGACTGTGAAGGACACTGTAGCTTGGGTGCACGCAGTTGATGAATGCTGTTTCTTGATAAAAACTTTGAAGTTCCAGCTAAAGAATGCAATCTTTCGCTACGGAGTGAAATGGCAATCGAGCTTTCTGAATATGGACCCTGAACTGGTAAGCCTGAGACAGAGGATCCGTGAGCAGCAGGCTGTGCTTGAGGGCCTGAAAGCTTACGGGGGACCTATGAGTGAGGCCCTGGTGTGTCGTCAGAGGTTCCAAGCCATGTTAGCAAACAGTGATGATGAATATGTGAACGGAGGTGAGGGAGATTGCGTGGTTATGGAGAAAGGCAGTACGCCTGAGGAGCCTTCTGGTCAGGCGTCTCTCTTACCTGCCATGCATCAACCTACTGAGCAAATTACAGCTGTGCATGTTAAACCTGAAGTTGATGAAGATACGATCTTGGAGGTGATTGTCGGGAGGGAATCTTCCAAGACAGAGGTGGATAATGTATGTAAAGATGATAAAGCTTCCCTAACAGTCAAAGATGGTGGCAAATACGTTAAAACTTTACCTGTGGGGGTGTTGCCGTTGTCAGGGGCTGTGCAGATACATGATGGTTTGGGAGGCGTTATACAAACCTCCCTGGATCCTGACCCTGAGCAGTCAGCATCTGGAGATGATGGTGTGAGCCAAGAGTCCAAAGGACTCATGCAGGTAGAAGGCATATTGCAAAAATGGTAAAATCTCCCATAGGCTTTCATTAGGCCCCTATTTCACTTTCCAAAATCTCAAATCTTTTCAAAGGGCAATGGCTCAGCGGTGGCAAATTTTCTAGCATTGTAGGAACTGTTAGGGGGATCATAACTGGTGAGTTTCGGGTCCCTAGGCCAAAGAGGTCATAGCCTAGGGTCACAAAAACCTGTTTATGTGGGCTATTTCAATGGTAGTGATGCTGACGTACATAAATCGCAGCCATGGCCGTTAGCAACGTCTGAATTTCACGAAATGTCTCATGCAGGTAGAAGACATATTGTTAGCTCAATCACAAGAAAATGTATGCGTGCTCTACGCCAAGCTTAACCCTTTCAAGTCTAGCTGTGCAAATCTGGCTAAAATGGCTTATCATGAGACATGCTCATGCAGAAATGCATCTGCTTTCGCATGCCAAACTTTGCAGGGTCAAAAACCAATACCGCGAAGCGGTTGCCCTGCGGGAATTAGTTCATGCTATACAGCACTATCCAGGAGCGCCTCGGGGAGGCTTCCCATTGCCCCCATACAACCGGGGGGGGCTGTGGGGCCCCAGGCTCTCTCACTGCCTAGGGACCACAGCAACACCCCGGAGGTGGAGGCTGGGTAGCGCAGACGACCCCCCCAAGCGTGGCCGGCGCCGGGGGGGGGCCATCCGCACCCATCTCCCAAAAATTTAAAAACAGGCACTTACCTGAACGTCCATTGCGTTCTGCTGCTGCGCATCGACTCGGGGCACTGCATGGGAAAGGAGTGACGCATGGGTCACCCCGAGCTGTGGGGCTCAGGGCTGGCTCACACACATCACTCCAGAAGGGGGGGGGAGGACAGGCACAGACAGCCCACTTATAGAGCAAGCCATCCACCACCTGCCTCCAAAGGACAGAATGCAAATATGCTCAATCACAAGAAAATGTATGCGTGCTCTACGCCAAGCTTAACCCTTTCAAGTCTAGCTGTGCAAATCTGGCTAAAATGGCTTATCATGAGACATGCTCATGCAGAAATGCATCTGCTTTCGCATGCCAAACTTTGCAGGGTCAAAAACCAATACCGCGAAGCGGTTGCCCTGCGGGAATTAGTTCATGCTATACAGCACTATCCAGGAGCGCCTCGGGGAGGCTTCCCATTGCCCCCATACAACCGGGGGGGGCTGTGGGGCCCCAGGCTCTCTCACTGCCTAGGGACCACAGCAACACCCCGGAGGTGGAGGCTGGGTAGCGCAGACGACCCCCCCAAGCGTGGCCGGCGCCGGGGGGGGGCCATCCGCACCCATCTCCCAAAAATTTAAAAACAGGCACTTACCTGAACGTCCATTGCGTTCTGCTGCTGCGCATCGACTCGGGGCACTGCATGGGAAAGGAGTGACGCATGGGTCACCCCGAGCTGTGGGGCTCAGGGCTGGCTCACACACATCACTCCAGAAGGGGGGGGGAGGACAGGCACAGACAGCCCACTTATAGAGCAAGCCATCCACCACCTGCCTCCAAAGGACAGAATGCAAATATGCTCAATCACAAGAAAATGTATGCGTGCTCTACGCCAAGCTTAACCCTTTCAAGTCTAGCTGTGCAAATCTGGCTAAAATGGCTTATCATGAGACATGCTCATGCAGAAATGCATCTGCTTTCGCATGCCAAACTTTGCAGGGTCAAAAACCAATACCGCGAAGCGGTTGCCCTGCGGGAATTAGTTCATGCTATACAGCACTATCCAGGAGCGCCTCGGGGAGGCTTCCCATTGCCCCCATACAACCGGGGGGGGCTGTGGGGCCCCAGGCTCTCTCACTGCCTAGGGACCACAGCAACACCCCGGAGGTGGAGGCTGGGTAGCGCAGACGACCCCCCCAAGCGTGGCCGGCGCCGGGGGGGGGCCATCCGCACCCATCTCCCAAAAATTTAAAAACAGGCACTTACCTGAACGTCCATTGCGTTCTGCTGCTGCGCATCGACTCGGGGCACTGCATGGGAAAGGAGTGACGCATGGGTCACCCCGAGCTGTGGGGCTCAGGGCTGGCTCACACACATCACTCCAGAAGGGGGGGGGAGGACAGGCACAGACAGCCCACTTATAGAGCAAGCCATCCACCACCTGCCTCCAAAGGACAGAATGCAAATATGCTCAATCACAAGAAAATGTATGCGTGCTCTACGCCAAGCTTAACCCTTTCAAGTCTAGCTGTGCAAATCTGGCTAAAATGGCTTATCATGAGACATGCTCATGCAGAAATGCATCTGCTTTCGCATGCCAAACTTTGCAGGGTCAAAAACCAATACCGCGAAGCGGTTGCCCTGCGGGAATTAGTTCATGCTATACAGCACTATCCAGGAGCGCCTCGGGGAGGCTTCCCATTGCCCCCATACAACCGGGGGGGGCTGTGGGGCCCCAGGCTCTCTCACTGCCTAGGGACCACAGCAACACCCCGGAGGTGGAGGCTGGGTAGCGCAGACGACCCCCCCAAGCGTGGCCGGCGCCGGGGGGGGGCCATCCGCACCCATCTCCCAAAAATTTAAAAACAGGCACTTACCTGAACGTCCATTGCGTTCTGCTGCTGCGCATCGACTCGGGGCACTGCATGGGAAAGGAGTGACGCATGGGTCACCCCGAGCTGTGGGGCTCAGGGCTGGCTCACACACATCACTCCAGAAGGGGGGGGGAGGACAGGCACAGACAGCCCACTTATAGAGCAAGCCATCCACCACCTGCCTCCAAAGGACAGAATGCAAATATGCTCAATCACAAGAAAATGTATGCGTGCTCTACGCCAAGCTTAACCCTTTCAAGTCTAGCTGTGCAAATCTGGCTAAAATGGCTTATCATGAGACATGCTCATGCAGAAATGCATCTGCTTTCGCATGCCAAACTTTGCAGGGTCAAAAACCAATACCGCGAAGCGGTTGCCCTGCGGGAATTAGTTCATGCTATACAGCACTATCCAGGAGCGCCTCGGGGAGGCTTCCCATTGCCCCCATACAACCGGGGGGGGCTGTGGGGCCCCAGGCTCTCTCACTGCCTAGGGACCACAGCAACACCCCGGAGGTGGAGGCTGGGTAGCGCAGACGACCCCCCCAAGCGTGGCCGGCGCCGGGGGGGGGCCATCCGCACCCATCTCCCAAAAATTTAAAAACAGGCACTTACCTGAACGTCCATTGCGTTCTGCTGCTGCGCATCGACTCGGGGCACTGCATGGGAAAGGAGTGACGCATGGGTCACCCCGAGCTGTGGGGCTCAGGGCTGGCTCACACACATCACTCCAGAAGGGGGGGGGAGGACAGGCACAGACAGCCCACTTATAGAGCAAGCCATCCACCACCTGCCTCCAAAGGACAGAATGCAAATATGCTCAATCACAAGAAAATGTATGCGTGCTCTACGCCAAGCTTAACCCTTTCAAGTCTAGCTGTGCAAATCTGGCTAAAATGGCTTATCATGAGACATGCTCATGCAGAAATGCATCTGCTTTCGCATGCCAAACTTTGCAGGGTCAAAAACCAATACCGCGAAGCGGTTGCCCTGCGGGAATTAGTTCATGCTATACAGCACTATCCAGGAGCGCCTCGGGGAGGCTTCCCATTGCCCCCATACAACCGGGGGGGGCTGTGGGGCCCCAGGCTCTCTCACTGCCTAGGGACCACAGCAACACCCCGGAGGTGGAGGCTGGGTAGCGCAGACGACCCCCCCAAGCGTGGCCGGCGCCGGGGGGGGGCCATCCGCACCCATCTCCCAAAAATTTAAAAACAGGCACTTACCTGAACGTCCATTGCGTTCTGCTGCTGCGCATCGACTCGGGGCACTGCATGGGAAAGGAGTGACGCATGGGTCACCCCGAGCTGTGGGGCTCAGGGCTGGCTCACACACATCACTCCAGAAGGGGGGGGGAGGACAGGCACAGACAGCCCACTTATAGAGCAAGCCATCCACCACCTGCCTCCAAAGGACAGAATGCAAATATGCTCAATCACAAGAAAATGTATGCGTGCTCTACGCCAAGCTTAACCCTTTCAAGTCTAGCTGTGCAAATCTGGCTAAAATGGCTTATCATGAGACATGCTCATGCAGAAATGCATCTGCTTTCGCATGCCAAACTTTGCAGGGTCAAAAACCAATACCGCGAAGCGGTTGCCCTGCGGGAATTAGTTCATGCTATACAGCACTATCCAGGAGCGCCTCGGGGAGGCTTCCCATTGCCCCCATACAACCGGGGGGGGGCTGTGGGGCCCCAGGCTCTCTCACTGCCTAGGGACCACAGCAACACCCCGGAGGTGGAGGCTGGGTAGCGCAGACGACCCCCCCAAGCGTGGCCGGCGCCGGGGGGGGGGCCATCCGCACCCATCTCCCAAAAATTTAAAAACAGGCACTTACCTGAACGTCCATTGCGTTCTGCTGCTGCGCATCGACTCGGGGCACTGCATGGGAAAGGAGTGACGCATGGGTCACCCCGAGCTGTGGGGCTCAGGGCTGGCTCACACACATCACTCCAGAAGGGGGGGGGAGGACAGGCACAGACAGCCCACTTATAGAGCAAGCCATCCACCACCTGCCTCCAAAGGACAGAATGCAAATATGCTCAATCACAAGAAAATGTATGCGTGCTCTACGCCAAGCTTAACCCTTTCAAGTCTAGCTGTGCAAATCTGGCTAAAATGGCTTATCATGAGACATGCTCATGCAGAAATGCATCTGCTTTCGCATGCCAAACTTTGCAGGGTCAAAAACCAATACCGCGAAGCGGTTGCCCTGCGGGAATTAGTTCATGCTATACAGCACTATCCAGGAGCGCCTCGGGGAGGCTTCCCATTGCCCCCATACAACCGGGGGGGGCTGTGGGGCCCCAGGCTCTCTCACTGCCTAGGGACCACAGCAACACCCCGGAGGTGGAGGCTGGGTAGCGCAGACGACCCCCCCAAGCGTGGCCGGCGCCGGGGGGGGGCCATCCGCACCCATCTCCCAAAAATTTAAAAACAGGCACTTACCTGAACGTCCATTGCGTTCTGCTGCTGCGCATCGACTCGGGGCACTGCATGGGAAAGGAGTGACGCATGGGTCACCCCGAGCTGTGGGGCTCAGGGCTGGCTCACAGGTTATGCGCATACAGCAGAACGCAATGGACGTTGAGGTAAGTGCCTGTTTTTAATCTTGGGAGGTGTGTGCGGGCGGCTCTTCCCGGCGCTGGCCACGCTGGGGAGATCGCCTGCACCCCCCAGCCTCCGCCTCCGGGGTGCCGCTGTGTGGGTTCCAGGCGGTGAGAGTGCCTGGGACCCCCGCGGCCCCCCGGTTGTATGGGGGCAATGGGAAGCCTCCTCGTGGCGCCCCTGGATAGTGCTGTATAGCATGAACTAATTCCCGCAGGGCGATTGTTTTGCGGTTTTTGGTTTTGACCCTGCATATTTAGGCATGCGAAAGCAAATGCTTATTTGCATGAGCAATGTCTCGTGATTAGCCAATAGGCCAAATTTGCAAAGCCAGATTTGTCAGGTTCACTTGGTTGATGCACACATGTTCTTTCTCTGATTGTAGTTAGCATTGCATTTCTTTTTTCTGAGGGCAGGTAGTGAGTGGCTTGTTTTAGGAGGTGAGAGCCCTGGAGCAGGCTATTTGCACCTGTCCGCCCCTTATGTGTCGCGCCCAGGTTATGCGCATACAGCAGAACGCAATGGACGTTGAGGTAAGTGCCTGTTTTTAATCTTGGGAGGTGTGTGCGGGCGGCTCTTCCCGGCGCTGGCCACGCTGGGGAGATCGCCTGCACCCCCCAGCCTCCGCCTCCGGGGTGCCGCTGTGTGGGTTCCAGGCGGTGAGAGTGCCTGGGACCCCCGCGGCCCCCCGGTTGTATGGGGGCAATGGGAAGCCTCCTCGTGGCGCCCCTGGATAGTGCTGTATAGCATGAACTAATTCCCGCAGGGCGATTGTTTTGCGGTTTTTGGTTTTGACCCTGCATATTTAGGCATGCGAAAGCAAATGCTTATTTGCATGAGCAATGTCTCGTGATTAGCCAATAGGCCAAATTTGCAAAGCCAGATTTGTCAGGTTCACTTGGTTGATGCACACATGTTCTTTCTCTGATTGTAGTTAGCATTGCATTTCTTTTTTCTGAGGGCAGGTAGTGAGTGGCTTGTTTTAGGAGGTGAGAGCCCTGGAGCAGGCTATTTGCACCTGTCCGCCCCTTATGTGTCGCGCCCAGGTTATGCGCATACAGCAGAACGCAATGGACGTTGAGGTAAGTGCCTGTTTTTAATCTTGGGAGGTGTGTGCGGGCGGCTCTTCCCGGCGCTGGCCACGCTGGGGAGATCGCCTGCACCCCCCAGCCTCCGCCTCCGGGGTGCCGCTGTGTGGGTTCCAGGCGGTGAGAGTGCCTGGGACCCCCGCGGCCCCCCGGTTGTATGGGGGCAATGGGAAGCCTCCTCGTGGCGCCCCTGGATAGTGCTGTATAGCATGAACTAATTCCCGCAGGGCGATTGTTTTGCGGTTTTTGGTTTTGACCCTGCATATTTAGGCATGCGAAAGCAAATGCTTATTTGCATGAGCAATGTCTCGTGATTAGCCAATAGGCCAAATTTGCAAAGCCAGATTTGTCAGGTTCACTTGGTTGATGCACACATGTTCTTTCTCTGATTGTAGTTAGACATATTGTTAGACTTGGATTCTAAAGATGGGGTCCCTACATTTCTGCAAACCAGAGTTACAGGGGTCCAAAATTGGTAAAATCCCCCATAGGCTTTCATTGCCTCCCTATTTCACTTTCCAAAATCTCACATCTTTTCAAAGGGCAATTGCTCATCAGTGGCAAATTTTCTAGCATTGTAGGGACCCTTAGGGGGAACATGACTGGTGAGTTTCGGGCCCCTAGGCCAAAGAGGTCATAGCCTAGGGTCACAAAAACCTGTTTATTTGGGCTATTTCAATGGTAGTGATGCTGACGTACATAAATCGCAGCCATGGCCGTTAGCAACGTCTGAATTTCACGAAATGTCTCATGCAGGTAGAAGACATATTGTTAGACTTGGATTCCAAAGATGGGGTCCCTACATCTCTGCAAACCAGAGTTACAGGGGTCCAAAATTGGTAAAATCCCCCATAGGCTTTCATTGCCTCCCTATTTCACTTTCCAAAATCTCACATCTTTTCAAAGGGCAATTGCTCAGCAGTGGCAAATTTTCTAGCATTGTAGGGACCCTTAGGGGGAACATGACTGGTGAGTTTCGGGCCCCTAGGCCAAAGAGGTCATAGCCTAGGGTCACAAAAACCTGTTTATTTGGGCTATTTCAATGGTAGTGATGCTGACGTACATAAATCGCAGCCATGGCCGTTAGCAACGTCTGAATTTCACGAAATGTCTCATGCAGGTAGAAGACATATTGTTAGACTTGGATTCCAAAGATGGGGTCCCTACATCTCTGCAAACCAGCGTTACAGGGGTCCGAAATTGGCAAAATCCCCCATAGGCTTTCATTGCCTCCCTATTTCACTTTCCAAAATCTCACATCTTTTCAAAGGGCAATTGCTCAGCAGTGGCAAATTTTATAGCATTGTAGGGACCCTTAGGGGGAACATGACTGGTGAGTTTCGAGCCCCTAGGCCAAAGAGGTCATAGCCTAGGGTCACAAAAACCTGTTTATTTGGGCTATTTCTATGGTAGTGATGCTGACGTACATAAATCACAGCCATGGCCGTTAGCAACGTCTGAATTTCACGAAATGTCTCATGCAGGTAGAAGACATATTGTTAGACTTGGATTCCAAAGATGGGGTCCCTACATCTCTGCAAACCAGAGTTACAGGGGTCCAAAATTGGCAAAATCCCCCATAGGCTTTTATTGCCTCCCTATTTCACTTTCCAAAATCTCACATCTTTTCAAAGGGCAATTGCTCAGCAGTGGCAAATTTTCTAGCATTGTAGGGACCCTTAGGGGGAACATGACTGGTGAGTTTCGGGCCCCTAGGCCAAAGAGGTCATAGCCTAGGGTCACAAAAACCTGTTTATTTGGGCTATTTCAATGGTAGTGATGCTGACGTACATAAATCACAGCCATGGCCGTTAGCAACATCTGAATTTCACGAAATGTCTCATGCAGGTAGAAGACATATTGTTAGACTTGGATTCCAAAGATGGGGTCCCTACATCTCTGCAAACCAGAGTTACAGGGGTCCAAAATTGGTAAAATGTTTTGGGAACTGTATCCTTAGCCAAAGGGAACTGTGATTTGCTTATGCAGAGTGATGGGAAGGGAAGGGAGGTGGAAGTAAAGCTTACTAGAGTCAAATGTGATACCGTGTTTGGCAATATTGAGATAATGCAAAATGAGAATGGTAGTGTGAATTTGTTAATTGAAGATGAAGTGATTGAAAATGTTTCTTTAAATGAAAATGTGGATGTGGAAAAAAAAGAAAGTTGTGTAGAAAATGACATAAAAAGTAAAGAGAATAAACAGGAGGAGAAAGGGGCAGATGGGCAGGCTGCTGTTGATACATCTGTGGGTGCTTCAGGAGAAGGAGTGGTTGGGACCACAGAAAGTATGGAGGAAGTTGCGTTAGCTCTTGGTGCACTTGCAGATGTAGATGAAGTGCTGGGTGACTTCTATTCTGAAACTAAAAGGTATATTGTAACTGAACTTAAGCTTCTCATTCTTGATGTCCCCCAGCACCACATTTGCGATATTCGAGGTCCATGACATCAATAATGTGAGAATGGCAGCCTTTTTATTTTTCCCATACAAATCAATGAAAGAAATCTGGTTGGTTTTGGCCCCACCCACTTTTCTGAATTTTAATCCCAGTCCCCTGGTGACCAACTGTACCAAGTTTGAGGACCCTGCTATTAACTGTCTAAAAGCGGCAGCAGTTTTACATTTTCCCATTTAAATGAATGGCTGAAATTTGTCTGTGGTAGACTCTGCCCACTTTTTCTAAATTTTAAACCCAGTCACCCAGCGACCCAGTGGGCCAAGTTTGGGAACTCTGGCTTTTATACTGTGAGAATTACAGCTGTTTACATATTCTCATTGAAGTCAATAGGGAAAATCTGATTGGTTGTTTGTGGCTCCACCCACTTTTTGGGGTCCCCAAAATGTGACAGAATGTTTTAGCATCACCCCATGACTAAGTGACCCAAGTTTGGTGAGAGTAACTTCAAAGCTGTACGAGTGGCGAAAGTTTCAAGTTTTCCAACGAAAGTCTATGGGAAAAATAAGGTCTTCGGGGGTCCACCACAGGGGCACGGAGGGTGGGATTGCTTAAAAAAGCACAAGCAATCTATTCGGGTATGAGCCAAACAAGTGTGCAAAGTTTCATAATTGTACTCCTGAAACTCTGGGAGGAGTAGCGTATAGAAAATTGCTAAATGTTCATTGGCTGGTGGTAGCTCCGCCCACTTTGGGTGCCCCCCAAAATACTTATTTTAATTTGGGGTGACACCAACAATATGTGGTCCGAGTTTGGGGAGTGTAGCTTCAAAATTGTACGAGTAACAGCGATTTTAAATTTTTCCCTGTCAAAGTCAATACGAAAAATGGGGGCTTCTGGGGTCTGCCGCAGGGGCGCGGAGGGTGGGATCGCTTAATAAAGCACAAGCAGCGTACTTCACTATAAGACGAATAAGTGTGGAAAGTGTGGCGCTTGAACCCCTAAAACTGTAGGAGGCGTAGCGTACAGAAAATGGGGGGCGCTAATAATAATAACTAGATGGTGTCGTTTCTGAAGAAACCACAGGATGTTGGCTATGTGTCTGATTGGCTGCATGTGGCTCCGCCCACCTTGCCAAATTTTAACCCCAGTCACCCAGTGACCCAGTGTGCCAAGTCTGGGAACTCTGGCTTTAATAATGTGAGAATTACAGCTGTTTACATTTTACCATTGAAGTCAATAGGGAAAATCTGATTGGCTGTTTTTGGCCCCGCCCACTTTCAAAATTTTAATCCCAGTCCCCCTGTGACCGACTGTGCCAAGTTTGAAGTCCCTGCCATTAACAGTAAAAGAATGACAGCAACTTATATATTGACATTGATTAGCAATAGGTAACATTTGATTGGCTGTTTTAAGCTCCGCCCATTTTTCTAAATTTTAACATTAACCACCATGTCATGGTCTGTGCCAAGTTTTGGACCTCTGGCTTTAAAACTGTGAGAGTGGCAGTATTTGAAAGCTTTACATTGAAGTGCATTGGTTAAATTTGATTGGATGCTAGTGGCTCCGCCCACTTTTTTTTATTTTTTGACCGCAATCACCCAGTGAGTAACTGAGCCAAGTTTGGGACACCTGGCATTTAAACTGTGATAATAGCAGCAGTTTATCATTTTTCATTAAGGTCAATGGCTGAAATCTGATTGGCTGTTGTTACCCCGCCCCCTTTTTTTACTAATTGCGAATCACAGTCACTCAGTCACTAACACTCCAAAGTTTATGAATGCTGGCATTTAACGTGTAAAAATGGCAGCAGTTTTATTGTTTTCTATTGAAAATCAATGAATGACATTTGATTGGTTGCTGGTGGCTCCACCCACTTTTTCAAAATTTGAAGTGTAAATCCCCAGGGACCACATTTGCGATATTCGAAGTCCCTGACATCAATATTGTGAGAATGGCAGCCTTTTTAATTTTTCCCATTTAAATCAATTAACGAAATCTGATTGGTCGGTTTTGGCTCTGCCCACTTTTATGAATTTTAATCCCAGTCCCCCAGTGACCAACTGTGCCAAGTGTCAGGACCCTACCATTAACCGTCTAAGAGCAGCAGCAATTTTTATTTTTCCCATTTAAACTAATGGCTGAAATTTGATTGGCTGTGGTAGACTCCATCCACTTTTAATACATTTTAAACCCAGTCACCCAGTGACCCACTATGCCAAGTCTGGGAACTCTGGCTTTAATACTTTGAGAATTACAGCTGTTTACATTTTCTCATTGCAGTCAATAGGGAAAATCTGATTGGTTGTTTGTGGCTCCACCCACTTTTTTGGGTCCCCAAAATGTGACAGAATGTTTCAGCTTCACTCCCTGACCAAGTGACCCAAGTTTGGTGAGTGTAACTTCAAAGCTGTACGAGTGGCAAAAGTTTCAAAATTTCCAATGAAAGTCTATGGGAAAAATGGGGTCTTTGGGGGTCCGCCACAGGGGCCCGGAGGGTGAAATTGCTTAAAAAAGCACAAGCAACCTATTCGGGTATGAACCGAACAAGTGTGCAAAGTTTCAGAATTCTACTCCTTAAACTCTGGGAGGAGTAGCGTATAGAAATTTGCTAAATTTTCATTGGCCGCTGGTAGCTCCGCCTAATTTGGGGTGAGCCCCCAAAATACATCTTTTTATTTGGGGTGACACCAACCATATGTGGTCCGAGTTTGGGGAGTGTAGCTTCAAAATTGTACGAGTGGCAGTGATTTTAAATTTTTCCCTGTCAAAGTCAATACGAAAAAAGGGGTCTTCCGGGGTCCGCCGCAGGGGCCCGGAGGGTGCGATCGCTTAATAAAGCACAAGCAACGTACTTCGCTTGTTTGGCGCTTCTACCCCTAAAACTGTAGGAGGAGTAGCGTATAGACAATGGGGGGGGGGCGCCTATAATAATAAGAAGAACTAGATGGTGTCGTTTCTGAAGAAACCACAGGATGTTGGCTATGTGTCTGATTGGCTGTATGTGGCTCCGCCCACCTTGTCAAATTTTAACCCCAGTGACCCAGTGTGCCAAGTCTGGGAACTCTGGCTTTAATACAGTGAGAATTACAGCTGTTTACATTTTCCCATTGAAGTCAATAGGGAAAATCTGATTGGCTATTTTTGGCCCCACCCACTTTTCAAATTTTAATCCCAGTCCCCCTGTGACTGACTGTGCCAAGTTTGAAGTCCCTGCCAGTAACAGTAAAAGAATGACAGCAACTTATATATTGACATTGAATAGCAATAGGTAACATTTGATTGGCTGTTTTAAGCTCCGCCCATTTTTCTAAATTTTAAAATTAACCACCATGTCATGGTCTGTGCCAAGTTTTGGACCTCTGGCTTTAAAACTGTGAGAGTGGCAGTATTTGAAAGTTTTACATTAAAGTGCATAGGTGAAATTTGATTGGATGTTAGTGGCTCCACCCACTTTTCCTGTTTTTGACCGCAGTCACCCAGTGAATAACTGAGCCAAGTTTGGGACACCTAGCATTTAAACTGTGATTTTAGCAGTGGTTTATCATTTTTCATTAAGGTCAATGGCTGAAATCTGATTGGCTGTTGTTGCCCCGCCCCCTTTTTTCCTACTTGTGAACCACAGTCACCCAGTGACTAACACTCCAAAGTTTGTGAATGCTGGCATTTAACGTGTAAAAATGGCAGCAGTTTTATATTTTTCCATTGAAAATCAATGAATGAAATTTGATTGGTTGCTGGTGGCTACGCCCACTTTTTCAGAACTTGAAGTGGAAACCCCCAGGGACCACATTTGCGATATTCGAGGTCCCTGACATCAATATTGTGAGAATGGCAGCCTTTTTAACTGTTCCCATTTAAATCAAGCAAAGAAATCTGATTGGTCGGTTCTGGCTCTGCCCACTTTTATGTATTTTGAGTGTTGACGTATAACATAAAATCTGATGGAAAGTGCCGGAAAGTCCTATCTGCTTCCACCGAGCCCCTCTTGTGATGTCATAATAGCCCCATGTTTACCTCTGGTGATGTCAGGGAAGTGATGTCATAATAGCCGTGTGTGTATATAAGCAGAGGTTGAGCATTGAGAGGCTCACTTTTGTCTCCACTTGCAGCATTGAGAGGCTCACTTTTGTCTCCACTTGCACAAGTGAAGACGATTGATTTTGCTCTCGAGCAATTTACTCATTAGTGAGATTCTCATTGGTGAACTATGTTGCGCTGCTGTAAAAGGCACCGCAAAATGAACCTCAGGCTTGAGGTTCAGCAGCCCTCTGTACAGCCAGCTGCCAATGCTGACCCAGAGCCACAACCACCAGCTAGGGGAAGAGCCCAGGCAGCTGTGCGTTCTATCAGGGCTTTCTTGGGCAGACTGTTCTACTGCTGTAGACCTGCCCCATCTACCGGGCGTTCTGCATTAGCACTGGAATATGTGGTATCGGATGATTCCGGTCATGTGGTGGAGGGAGTAGCTGGGTACCCAGCACCGGGATATCAGATATCGGTTATTTCACCTTATGTGGAGGAAGCAGAAGAGGCTGATGATTCTGGTCATGTGGTGGAGGAAGTAGCTGGGGAACCAGCGCCAGGATATCAGCTTTCTGATGTTTTGCCTTATGTGGATGTGGAGGAGAAGAAAGAAGCTGATGATTCCGGTCATGTGGTGGAGGAAGTAGCTGGGGAACCAGCGCCGGGATATCAGTTATCGGATGTCTCCCCCTTGGATGTTGACGAAGCAGAAGAAGCTGATGATTCCGGTCATGTGGAGGAGGTAGTAGCTGGGGAACCAGCGCCGGGATATCAGTTGTCGGATGTTTCACCTTTTGTGGATGTGGACTTAGGAGCTGATGATTCTGGTCATGTGGTGGAGGAAGTAGCTGGGGAACCAGCGCCAGGGTATCAGCTTTCTGATGTTTCACCTCGTGTGGATGTGAAGGAGAAGGAAGAGGCTGATGGTTCCGGTCATGTGGTGGAGGAAGTAGCTGGGAAACCAGCGCCGGGATATCAGTTATCGGATATCTCCCCCTTGGATGTTGACGAAGCAGAAGAAGCTGATGATTCCGGTCATGTGGAGGAGGAAGTAGCTGGGGAACCAGCGCCGGGATATCAGTTGTCGGATGTTTCACCTTTTGTGGATGTGGACTTAGGAGCTGATGATTCTGGTCATGTGGTGGAGGAAGTAGCTGGGGAACCAGCGCCGGGATATCAGCTTTCTGATGTTTCACCTCGTGTGGATGTGAAGGAGAAGGAAGAGGCTGATGATTCCGGTCATGTGGTGGAGGAAGTAGCTGGGAAACCAACGCCGGGATATCAGTTATCGGATATCTCCCCCTTGGATGTTGACGAAGCAGAAGAAGCTGATGATTCCGGTCATGTGGTGGAGGAAGTAGCTGGGGAACCAGCGCCGGGATATCAGTTGTCGGATGCTTCAGCTTTTGTTGATGTGGACTTAGGAGTTGATGATTCTGGTCATGTGGTGGAGGAAGTAGCTGGGGAACCAGCGCCAGGATATCAGCTTTCTG
Organism: Hyperolius riggenbachi; assembly: GCF_040937935.1. Lineage (NCBI taxonomy): Eukaryota > Metazoa > Chordata > Amphibia > Anura > Hyperoliidae > Hyperolius > Hyperolius riggenbachi. The sequence continues at coordinate 226,646,048 of NC_090653.1, read as the reverse complement.
ATGTTTCACCTCGTGTGGATGTGGAGGAGAAGGAAGAGGCTGATGATTCCGGTCATGTGGTGGAGGAAGTAGCTGGGGAACCAGCGCCGGGATATCAGTTATCGGATGTCTCCCTCTTGGATGTTGACGAAGCGGAAGAAGCTGATGATTCCGGTTATGTGGTGGAGGAAGTAGCTGGGGAACCAGCGCCGGGATATCAGTTGTCGGATGCTTCAGCTTTTGTTGATGTGGACTTAGGAGCTGATGATTCCGGTCATGTGGTGGAGGAAGTAGCTGGGGAACCAGCGCCGGGATATCAGCTTTCTGATGTTTCACCTCATGTGGATGTGAAGGAGAAGGAAGAGGCTGATGATTCCGGTCATGAGGTGGAGGAAGTAGCTGGGGAACCAGCGCCGGGATATCAGTTGTCGGATGCTTCAGCTTTTGTTGATGTGGACTTAGGAGCTGATGATTCTGGTCATGTGGTGGAGGAAGTAGCTGGGGAACCAGCGCCAGGATATCAGCTTTCTGATGTTTCACCTCGTGTGGATGTGAAGGAGAAGGAAGAAGCTGATGATTCCGGTCATGTGGTGGAGGAAGTAGCTGGGGAACCAGCGTCGGGATATCAGTTGTCGGATATCTCCCTCTTGGATGTTGACGAAGCAGAAGAAGCTGATGATTTCGGTCATGTGGTGGAGGAAGTAGCTGGGGAACCAGCGCCGGGATATCAGTTGTCGGATGTTTCACCTTTTGTGGATGTGGACTTAGGAGCTGATGATTCTGGTCATGTGGTGGAGGAAGTAGCTGGGGAACCAGCGCCAGGATATCAGCTTTCTGATGTTTCACCTCATGTGGATGTGGAGGAGAAGGAAGAGGCTGATGATTCCGGTCATGTGGTGGAGGAAGTAGCTGGGGAACCAGCGCTGGGATATCAGTTATCGGATGTCTCCCCCTTGGATGTTGGCGAAGTGGAAGAAGCTGATGATTCCGGTCATGTGGTGGAGGAAGCAGCTGGGGAACCAGCGCCGGGATATCAGTTGTCGGATGCTTCAGCTTTTGTCGATGTGGACTTAGGAGCTGATGATTCCGGTCATGTGGAGGAGGAAGTAGCTGGGAAACCAGCGCCGGGATATCAGCTTTCTGATGTTTCACCTCGTGTGGCGAAGGAGGAAGAAGCTGGCCCGAGTGGAATCCAGACCATCAGGAAGCCACTGACTTTGGGCAGCTTCAACTTCCATAAACTTCTTGGAGAGGGGTCATTTGGCAAGGTTTACCTTGCTTCCCACCGAGCCAGAGACCAACAGCTGGCCATTAAAATGGTCAAGAAAAGGCCATTTATAAAGTATAATGACCCTGAGGAAATATTCATGAAGTGTCAGGTATTGAAGACCCTTGGGAAGGGTCCCTTTATCACTCAGCTCTACGGTACATTCCAGTCAAAGAATTACCTCTGCTTTGCCATGGAGTACCTGAGCGGGGGAGATCTGATGACACTTCTAGATGATGCTGACAAGCCATTTGACATTACGACCCTGAGACTGTTTGCTGCGCAGATGGTTATCGGCCTGGAGTACATCCACTCCAAGGGTGTCATCCACAGAGACATCAAGCCGGAAAACATCCTCCTGGATGGAGTCGGGAACATAAAGATTGCTGACTTCGGCCTGGCAGTGCAAGATGTCTTTGGGGATGACATGGTTGAAGGATGTAACGGGAGCTTGCACTATATGGCCCCGGAGGTGTTCCTAGAGATGGACTACGAACACTCAGTAGACTTCTTCTCTACGGGAATCATGCTTTTTTTGATGGCATGCCTCAAACACCCATTCATGGACAAGTGGGAGAAGGATGAGGCTGTCATCAAAAACTCCATTTATTACAATTATCCAGACTACCCGCCGGAGATGGACCCCACACTGAAAGACTTCCTGGAGAAGCTACTGTGTAAAAACCAGGAAGCGCGTAAAGATCAGATGAAAAACCTGAGGGAAGAGCCGTTCTTCATTTCCATAGACTGGAAGGCTGTGGAGTCCGGAGGGGTGCGGCCCCCATTCCGTGTGGAACCACCATAGGAAGAGCCGAGAGAGACCCCTACTCACTTGGACAACAACAACACTAGTACTATAATAGTTACATAGCTATAATAAAATGTGTAAAAATGACAGCAGTTTTATTGTTTTCTATAAAAAATCAATGAATGAAATTTGATTGGTTGCGGGTGGCTCCGCCCACTTTTTCTAAACTTGGAGTGGAAACCCCCAGCGACCACATTTGCGATATTCGAGAGCCCTGACATCAATATTGTGAGAATGGCAGCCTTGTATATTTTTACCATTTAAATCAATCAAAGAAATCTGATTGGTCGGTTTTGGCTCCGCCCACTTTTATGAATTTTAATCCCAGTCCCCCAGTGACCAACTGTGCCAAGTGTCAGGACCCTGCCACTAACCGTCTAAGAGCAGCAGCAATTTTTTTTATTTTTCCCTTTTAAACTAATGGCTGAAATTTGATTGGCTGTGGTAGACTCCGCCCACTTTTTATAAATTTTAAACCCAGTCACCCAGTGACCCACTGTGCCAAGTCTGGGAACTCTGGCTTTAATACTGTGAGAATTGCAGCGGTTTACATTTTCCCATTGAAGTCAATAGGGTAAATCTGATTGGTTGTGTGTGGCTCCGCCCACTTTTTTGGGTCCCCAAAATGTGACAGAATGTTTCAGCTTCACCCCATAACCAAGTGACCCAAGTTTGGTGAGGCGGTTGCTAGTCTGAACTGGATCACTGAGGGGAGAGCATTGACTGTTGGAGCTCTGCTCAAAGGACCTATCCGTGGTGTGCCTGTCCGACCATCAGTGCAGGAGGAGCGGAGATAGTCCGAACTTTAAGGCCCTGCTTAGGCCTTTCGTCGGCAGGAGCCTACCTTGCAGGCCGGCTGTCTCAGGATGGAGCAGGCGGCTCCAAAGCACCCTGATCCCACTGGCTTGGGAAGGGGAGGAACATTGACTGTGAAGGACACTGTAGCTTGGGTGCACGCAGTTGATGAATGCTGTTTCTTGATAAAAACTTTGAAGTTCCAGCTAAAGAATGCAATCTTTCGCTACGGAGTGAAATGGCAATCGAGCTTTCTGAATATGGACCCTGAACTGGTAAGCCTGAGACAGAGGATCCGTGAGCAGCAGGCTGTGCTTGAGGGCCTGAAAGCTTACGGGGGACCTATGAGTGAGGCCCTGGTGTGTCGTCAGAGGTTCCAAGCCATGTTAGCAAACAGTGATGATGAATATCTGAACGGAGGTGAGGGAGATTGCGTGGTTATGGAGAAAGGCAGTACGCCTGAGGAGCCTTCTGGTCAGGCGTCTCTCTTACCTGCCATGCATCAACCTACTGAGCAAATTACAGCTGTGCATGTTAAACCTGAAGTTGATGAAGATACGATCTTGGAGGTGATTGTCGGGAGGGAATCTTCCAAGACAGAGGTGGATAATGTATGTAAAGATGATAAAGCTTCCCTAACAGTCAAAGATGGTGGCAAATACGTTAAAACTTTACCTGTGGGGGTGTTGCCGTTGTCAGGGGCTGTGCAGATACATGATGGTTTGGGAGGCATTATACAAACCTCCCTGGATCCTGACCCTGAGCAGTCAGCATCTGGAGATGATGGTGTGAGCCAAGAGTCCAAAGGACTCATGCAGGTAGAAGGCATATTGCAAAAATGGTAAAATCCCCCATAGGCTTTCATAAGGCCCCTATTTCACTTTCCAAAATCTCAAATCTTTTCAAAGGGCAATGGCTCAGCAGTGGCAAATTTTCTAGCATTGTAGGAACTGTTAGGGGGATCATAACTGGTGAGTTTTGGGTCCCTAGGCCAAAGAGGTCATAGCCTAGGGTCACAAAAACCTGTTTATTTGGGCTATTTCAATGGTAGTGATGCTGACGTACATAAATCGCAGCCATGGCCGTTAGCAACGTCTGAATTTCACGAAATGTCTCATGCAGGTAGAAGACATATTGTTAGACTTGGATTCCAAAGATGGGGTCCCTACATTTCTGCAAACCAGAGTTACAGGGGTCCAAAATTGGTAAAATCCCCCATAGGGTTTCATTGCCTCCCTATTTCACTTTCCAAAATCTCACATCTTTTCAAAGGGCAATTGCTCAGCAGTGGCAAATTTTCTAGCATTGTAGGGACCCTTAGGGGGAACATGGCTGGTGAGTTTCGGGCCCCTAGGCCAAAGAGGTCATAGCCTAGGGTCACAAAAACCTGTTTATTTGGGCTATTTCAATGGTAGTGATGCTGACGTACATAAATCGCAGCCATGGCCGTTAGCAACGTCTGAATTTCACGAAATGTCTCATGCAGGTAGAAGACATATTGTTAGACTTGGATTCCAAAGATGGGGTCCCTACATCTCTGCAAACCAGCGTTACAGGGGTCCGAAATTGGCAAAATCCCCCATAGGCTTTCATTGCCTCCCTATTTCACTTTCCAAAATCTCACATCTTTTCAAAGGGCAATTGCTCAGCAGTGGCAAATTTTCTAGCATTGTAGGGACCCTTAGGGGGAACATGACTGGTGAGTTTCGGGCCCCTAGGCCAAAGAGGTCATAGCCTAGGGTCACAAAAACCTGTTTATTTGGGCTATTTCTATGGTAGTGATGCTGACGTACATAAATCACAGCCATGGCCGTTAGCAACGTCTGAATTTCACGAAATGTCTCATGCAGGTAGAAGACATATTGTTAGACTTGGATTCCAAAGATGGGGTCCCTACATCTCTGCAAACCAGAGTTACAGGGGTCCAAAATTGGCAAAATCCCCCATAGGCTTTTATTGCCTCCCTATTTCACTTTCCAAAATCTCACATCTTTTCAAAGGGCAATTGCTCAGCAGTGGCAAATTTTCTTGCATTGTAGGGACCCTTAGGGGGGACATGACTGGTGAGTTTCGGGCCCCTAGGCCAAAGAGGTCATAGCCTAGGGTCACAAAAACCTGTTTATTTGGGCTATTTCAATGGTAGTGATGCTGACGTACATAAATCACAGCCATGGCCGTTAGCAACATCTGAATTTCACGAAATGTCTCATGCAGGTAGCAGACATATTGTTAGACTTGGATTCCAAAGATGGGGTCCCTACATCTCTGCAAACCAGAGTTACAGGGGTCCAAAATTGGTAAAATGTTTTGGGAACTGTATCCTTAGCCAAAGGGAACTGTGATTTGCTTATGCAGAGTGATGGGAAGGGAAGGGAGGTGGAAGTAAAGCTTACTAGAGTCAAATGTAATACCGTGTTTGGCAATATTGAGATAATGCAAAATGAGAATGGTAGTGTGAATTTGTTAATTGAAGATGAAGTGATTGAAAATGTTTCTTTAAATGAAAATGTGGATGTGGAAAAAAAAGAAAGTTGTGTAGAAAATGACATAAAAAGTAAAGAGAATAAACAGGAGGAGAAAGGGGCAGATGGGCAGGCTGCTGTTGATACATCTGTGGGTGCTTCAGGAGAAGGAGTGGTTGGGACCACAGAAAGTATGGAGGAGGTTGCGTTAGCTCTTGGTGCACTTGCAGATGTAGATGAAGTGCTGGGTGACTTCTATTCTGAAACTAAAAGGTATATTGTAACTGAACTTAAGCTTCTCATTCTTGATGTCCCCCAGCACCACATTTGCGATATTCGAGGTCCATGACATCAATAATGTGAGAATGGCAGCCTTTTTATTTTTCCCATACAAATCAATGAAAGAAATCTGGTTGGTTTTGGCCCCACCCACTTTTCTGAATTTTAATCCCAGTCCCCTGGTGACCAACTGTACCAAGTTTGAGGACCCTGCTATTAACTGTCTAAAAGCGGCAGCAGTTTTACATTTTCCCATTTAAATGAATGGCTGAAATTTGTCTGTGGTAGACTCTGCCCACTTTTTCTAAATTTTAAACCCAGTCACCCAGCGACCCAGTGGGCCAAGTTTGGGAACTCTGGCTTTTATACTGTGAGAATTACAGCTGTTTACATATTCTCATTGAAGTCAATAGGGAAAATCTGATTGGTTGTTTGTGGCTCCACCCACTTTTTGGGGTCCCCAAAATGTGACAGAATGTTTTAGCATCACCCCATGACTAAGTGACCCAAGTTTGGTGAGAGTAACTTCAAAGCTGTACGAGTGGCGAAAGTTTCAAGTTTTCCAACGAAAGTCTATGGGAAAAATAAGGTCTTCGGGGGTCCACCACAGGGGCACAGAGGGTGGGATTGCTTAAAAAAGCACAAGCAATCTATTCGGGTATGAGCCAAACAAATGTGCAAAGTTTCATAATTGTACTCCTGAAACTCTGGGAGGAGTAGCGTATAGAAAATTGCTAAATGTTCATTGGCTGGTGGTAGCTCCGCCCACTTTGGGTGCCCCCCAAAATACTTATTTTAATTTGGGGTGACACCAACAATATGTGGTCCGAGTTTGGGGAGTGTAGCTTCAAAATTGTACGAGTAACAGCGATTTTAAATTTTTCCCTGTCAAAGTCAATACGAAAAATGGGGGCTTCTGGGGTCTGCCGCAGGGGCGCGGAGGGTGGGATCGCTTAATAAAGCACAAGCAGCGTACTTCACTATAAGACGAATAAGTGTGGAAAGTGTGGCGCTTGAACCCCTAAAACTGTAGGAGGCGTAGCGTACAGAAAATGGGGGGCGCTAATAATAATAACTAGATGGTGTCGTTTCTGAAGAAACCACAGGATGTTGGCTATGTGTCTGATTGGCTGCATGTGGCTCCGCCCACCTTGCCAAATTTTAACCCCAGTCACCCAGTGACCCAGTGTGCCAAGTCTGGGAACTCTGGCTTTAATAATGTGAGAATTACAGCTGTTTACATTTTACCATTGAAGTCAATAGGGAAAATCTGATTGGCTGTTTTTGGCCCCGCCCACTTTCAAAATTTTAATCCCAGTCCCCCTGTGACCGACTGTGCCAAGTTTGAAGTCCCTGCCATTAACAGTAAAAGAATGACAGCAACTTATATATTGACATTGATTAGCAATAGGTAACATTTGATTGGCTGTTTTAAGCTCCGCCCATTTTTCTAAATTTTAACATTAACCACCATGTCATGGTCTGTGCCAAGTTTTGGACCTCTGGCTTTAAAACTGTGAGAGTGGCAGTATTTGAAAGCTTTACATTGAAGTGCATTGGTTAAATTTGATTGGATGCTAGTGGCTCCGCCCACTTTTTTTTATTTTTTGACCGCAATCACCCAGTGAGTAACTGAGCCAAGTTTGGGACACCTGGCATTTAAACTGTGATAATAGCAGCAGTTTATCATTTTTCATTAAGGTCAATGGCTGAAATCTGATTGGCTGTTGTTACCCCGCCCCCTTTTTTTACTAATTGCGAATCACAGTCACTCAGTCACTAACACTCCAAAGTTTATGAATGCTGGCATTTAACGTGTAAAAATGGCAGCAGTTTTATTGTTTTCTATTGAAAATCAATGAATGACATTTGATTGGTTGCTGGTGGCTCCACCCACTTTTTCAAAATTTGAAGTGTAAATCCCCAGGGACCACATTTGCGATATTCGAAGTCCCTGACATCAATATTGTGAGAATGGCAGCCTTTTTAATTTTTCCCATTTAAATCAATTAACGAAATCTGATTGGTCGGTTTTGGCTCTGCCCACTTTTATGAATTTTAATCCCAGTCCCCCAGTGACCAACTGTGCCAAGTGTCAGGACCCTACCATTAACCGTCTAAGAGCAGCAGCAATTTTTATTTTTCCCATTTAAACTAATGGCTGAAATTTGATTGGCTGTGGTAGACTCCATCCACTTTTAATACATTTTAAACCCAGTCACCCAGTGACCCACTATGCCAAGTCTGGGAACTCTGGCTTTAATACTTTGAGAATTACAGCTGTTTACATTTTCTCATTGCAGTCAATAGGGAAAATCTGATTGGTTGTTTGTGGCTCCACCCACTTTTTTGGGTCCCCAAAATGTGACAGAATGTTTCAGCTTCACTCCCTGACCAAGTGACCCAAGTTTGGTGAGTGTAACTTCAAAGCTGTACGAGTGGCAAAAGTTTCAAAATTTCCAATGAAAGTCTATGGGAAAAATGGGGTCTTTGGGGGTCCGCCACAGGGGCCCGGAGGGTGAAATTGCTTAAAAAAGCACAAGCAACCTATTCGGGTATGAGCCGAACAAGTGTGCAAAGTTTCAGAATTCTACTCCTTAAACTCTGGGAGGAGTAGCGTATAGAAATTTGCTAAATTTTCATTGGCCGCTGGTAGCTCCGCCTAATTTGGGGTGAGCCCCCAAAATACATCTTTTTATTTGGGGTGACACCAACCATATGTGGTCCGAGTTTGGGGAGTGTAGCTTCAAAATTGTACGAGTGGCAGTGATTTTAAATTTTTCCCTGTCAAAGTCAATACGAAAAAAGGGGTCTTCCGGGGTCCGCCGCAGGGGCCCGGAGGGTGCGATCGCTTAATAAAGCACAAGCAACGTACTTCGCTTGTTTGGCGCTTCTACCCCTAAAACTGTAGGAGGAGTAGCGTATAGAAAATGGGGGGGGGGGGGCGCCTATAATAATAAGAAGAACTAGATGGTGTCGTTTCTGAAGAAACCACAGGATGTTGGCTATGTGTCTGATTGGCTGTATGTGGCTCCGCCCACCTTGTCAAATTTTAACCCCAGTGACCCAGTGTGCCAAGTCTGGGAACTCTGGCTTTAATACAGTGAGAATTACAGCTGTTTACATTTTCCCATTGAAGTCAATAGGGAAAATCTGATTGGCTATTTTTGGCCCCACCCACTTTTCAAATTTTAATCCCAGTCCCCCTGTGACTGACTGTGCCAAGTTTGAAGTCCCTGCCAGTAACAGTAAAAGAATGACAGCAACTTATATATTGACATTGAATAGCAATAGGTAACATTTGATTGGCTGTTTTAAGCTCCGCCCATTTTTCTAAATTTTAAAATTAACCACCATGTCATGGTCTGTGCCAAGTTTTGGACCTCTGGCTTTAAAACTGTGAGAGTGGCAGTATTTGAAAGTTTTACATTGAAGTGCATAGGTGAAATTTGATTGGATGTTAGTGGCTCCACCCACTTTTCCTGTTTTTGACCGCAGTCACCCAGTGAATAACTGAGCCAAGTTTGGGACACCTAGCATTTAAACTGTGATTTTAGCAGTGGTTTATCATTTTTCATTAAGGTCAATGGCTGAAATCTGATTGGCTGTTGTTGCCCCGCCCCCTTTTTTCCTACTTGTGAACCACAGTCACCCAGTGACTAACACTCCAAAGTTTGTGAATGCTGGCATTTAACGTGTAAAAATGGCAGCAGTTTTATATTTTTCCATTGAAAATCAATGAATGAAATTTGATTGGTTGCTGGTGGCTACGCCCACTTTTTCAGAACTTGAAGTGGAAACCCCCAGGGACCACATTTGCGATATTCGAGGTCCCTGACATCAATATTGTGAGAATGGCAGCCTTTTTAGTTGTTCCCATTTAAATCAAGCAAAGAAATCTGATTGGTCGGTTCTGGCTCTGCCCACTTTTATGTATTTTGAGTGTTGACGTATAACATAAAATCTGATGGAAAGTGCCGGAAAGTCCTATCTGCTTCCACCGAGCCCCTCCTGTGATGTCATAATAGCCCCATGTTTACCTCTGGTGATGTCAGGGAAGTGATGTCATAATAGCCGTGTGTGTATATAAGCAGAGGTTGAGCATTGAGAGGCTCACTTTTGTCTCCACTTGCACAAGTGAAGACGATTGATTTTGCTCTCGAGCAATTTACTCATTAGTGAGATTCTCATTGGTGAACTATGTTGCGCTGCTGTAAAAGGCACCGCAAAATGAACCTCAGGCTTGAGGTTCAGCAGCCCTCTGTACAGCCAGCTGCCAATGCTGACCCAGAGCCACAACCACCAGCTAGGGGAAGAGCCCAGGCAGCTGTACGTTCTATCAGGGCTTTCTTGGGCAGACTGTTCTACTGCTGTAGACCTGCCCCATCTACCGGGCGTTCTGCATTAGCACTGGAATATGTGGTATCGGATGATTCCGGTCATGTGGTGGAGGGAGTAGCTGGGTACCCAGCACCGGGATATCAGATATCGGTTATTTCACCTTATGTGGAGGAAGCAGAAGAGGCTGATGATTCTGGTCATGTGGTGGAGGAAGTAGCTGGGGAACCAGCGCCAGGATATCAGCTTTCTGATGTTTTGCCTTATGTGGATGTGGAGGAGAAGAAAGAAGCTGATGATTCCGGTCATGTGGTGGAGGAAGTAGCTGGGGAACCAGCGCCGGGATATCAGTTATCGGATGTCTCCCCCTTGGATGTTGACGAAGCAGAAGAAGCTGATGATTCCGGTCATGTGGAGGAGGTAGTAGCTGGGGAACCAGCGCCGGGATATCAGTTGTCGGATGTTTCACCTTTTGTGGATGTGGACTTAGGAGCTGATGATTCTGGTCATGTGGTGGAGGAAGTAGCTGGGGAACCAGCGCCAGGGTATCAGCTTTCTGATGTTTCACCTCGTGTGGATGTGAAGGAGAAGGAAGAGGCTGATGATTCCGGTCATGTGGTGGAGGAAGTAGCTGGGAAACCAGCGCCGGGATATCAGTTATCGGATATCTCCCCCTTGGATGTTGACGAAGCAGAAGAAGCTGATGATTCCGGTCATGTGGAGGAGGAAGTAGCTGGGGAACCAGCGCCGGGATATCAGTTGTCGGATGTTTCACCTTTTGTGGATGTGGACTTAGGAGCTGATGATTCTGGTCATGTGGTGGAGGAAGTAGCTGGGAAACCAGCGCCGGGATATCAGCTTTCTGATGTTTCACCTCGTGTGGATGTGAAGGAGAAGGAAGAGGCTGATGATTCCGGTCATGTGGTGGAGGAAGTAGCTGGGAAACCAACGCCGGGATATCAGTTATCGGATATCTCCCCCTTGGATGTTGACGAAGCAGAAGAAGCTGATGATTCCGGTCATGTGGTGGAGGAAGTAGCTGGGGAACCAGCGCCGGGATATCAGTTGTCGGATGCTTCAGCTTTTGTTGATGTGGACTTAGGAGTTGATGATTCTGGTCATGTGGTGGAGGAAGTAGCTGGGGAACCAGCGCCAGGATATCAGCTTTCTGATGTTTCACCTCGTGTGGATGTGGAGGAGAAGGAAGAGGCTGATGATTCCGGTCATGTGGTGGAGGAAGTAGCTGGGGAACCAGCGCCGGGATATCAGTTATCGGATGTCTCCCTCTTGGATGTTGACGAAGCGGAAGAAGCTGATGATTCCGGTTATGTGGTGGAGGAAGTAGCTGGGGAACCAGCGCCGGGATATCAGTTGTCGGATGCTTCAGCTTTTGTTGATGTGGACTTAGGAGCTGATGATTCCGGTCATGTGGTGGAGGAAGTAGCTGGGGAACCAGCGCCGGGATATCAGCTTTCTGATGTTTCACCTCATGTGGATGTGAAGGAGAAGGAAGAGGCTGATGATTCCGGTCATAAGGTGGAGGAAGTAGCTGGGGAACCAGCGCCGGGATATCAGTTGTCGGATGCTTCAGCTTTTGTTGATGTGGACTTAGGAGCTGATGATTCTGGTCATGTGGTGGAGGAAGTAGCTGGGGAACCAGCGCCAGGATATCAGCTTTCTGATGTTTCACCTCGTGTGGATGTGAAGGAGAAGGAAGAAGCTGATGATTCCGGTCATGTGGTGGAGGAAGTAGCTGGGGAACCAGCGTCGGGATATCAGTTGTCGGATATCTCCCTCTTGGATGTTGACGAAGCAGAAGAAGCTGATGATTTCGGTCATGTGGTGGAGGAAGTAGCTGGGGAACCAGCGCCGGGATATCAGTTGTCGGATGTTTCACCTTTTGTGGATGTGGACTTAGGAGCTGATGATTCTGGTCATGTGGTGGAGGAAGTAGCTGGGGAACCAGCGCCAGGATATCAGCTTTCTGATGTTTCACCTCGTGTGGATGTGGAGGAGAAGGAAGAGGCTGATGATTCCGGTCATGTGGTGGAGGAAGTAGCTGGGGAACCAGCGCTGGGATATCAGTTATCGGATGTCTCCCCCTTGGATGTTGGCGAAGTGGAAGAAGCTGATGATTCCGGTCATGTGGTGGAGGAAGCAGCTGGGGAACCAGCGCCGGGATATCAGTTGTCGGATGCTTCAGCTTTTGTCGATGTGGACTTAGGAGCTGATGATTCCGGTCATGTGGAGGAGGAAGTAGCTGGGAAACCAGCGCCGGGATGTCAGCTTTCTGATGTTTCACCTCGTGTGGCGAAGGAGGAAGAAGCTGGCCCGAGTGGAATCCAGACCATCAGGAAGCCACTGACTTTGGGCAGCTTCAACTTCCATAAACTTCTTGGAGAGGGGTCATTTGGCAAGGTTTACCTTGCTTCCCACCGAGCCAGAGACCAACAGCTGGCCATTAAAATGGTCAAGAAAAGGCCATTTATAAAGTATAATGACCCTGAGGAAATATTCATGGAGTGTCAGGTATTGAAGACCCTTGGGAAGGGTCCCTTTATCACTCAGCTCTACGGTACATTCCAGTCAAAGAATTACCTCTGCTTTGCCATGGAGTACCTGAGCGGGGGAGATCTGATGACACTTCTAGATGATGCTGACAAGCCATTTGACATTACGACCCTGAGACTGTTTGCTGCGCAGATGGTTATCGGCCTGGAGTACATCCACTCCAAGGGTGTCATCCACAGAGACATCAAGCCGGAAAACATCCTCCTGGATGGAGTCGGGAACATAAAGATTGCTGACTTCGGCCTGGCAGTGCAAGATGTCTTTGGGGATGACATGGTTGAAGGATGTAACGGGAGCTTGCACTATATGGCCCCGGAGGTGTTCCTAGAGATGGACTACGAACACTCAGTAGACTTCTTCTCTACGGGAATCATGCTTTTTTTGATGGCATGCCTCAAACACCCATTCATGGACAAGTGGGAGAAGGATGAGGCTGTCATCAAAAACTCCATTTATTACAATTATCCAGACTACCCGCCGGAGATGGACCCCACACTGAAAGACTTCCTGGAGAAGCTACTGTGTAAAAACCAGGAAGCGCGTAAAGATCAGATGAAAAACCTGAGGGAAGAGCCGTTCTTCATTTCCATAGACTGGAAGGCTGTAGAGTCCGGAGGGGTGCGGCCCCCATTCCGTGTGGAACCACCATAGGAAGAGCCGAGAGAGACCCCTACTCACTTGGACAACAACAACACTAGTACTATAATAGTTACATAGCTATAATAAAATGTGTAAAAATGACAGCAGTTTTATTGTTTTCTATTAAAAATCAATGAATGAAATTTGATTGGTTGCGGGTGGCTCCGCCCACTTTTTCTAAACTTGGAGTGGAAACCCCCAGCGACCACATTTGCGATATTCGAGGGCCCTGACATCAATATTGTGAGAATGGCAGCCTTGTTAATTTTTCCCATTTAAATCAATCAAAGAAATCTGATTGGTCGGTTTTGGCTCCGCCCACTTTTATGAATTTTAATCCCAGTCCCCCAGTGACCAACTGTGCCAAGTGTCAGGACCCTGCCACTAACCGTCTAAGAGCAGCAGCAATTTTTTTTATTTTTCACTTTTAAACTAATGGCTGAAATTTGATTGGCTGTGGTAGACTCCGCCCACTTTTTATAAATTTTAAACCCAGTCACCCAGTGACCCACTGTGCCAAGTCTGGGAACTCTGGCTTTAATACTGTGAGAATTGCAGCGGTTTACATTTTCCCATTGAAGTCAATAGGGTAAATCTGATTGGTTGTGTGTGGCTCCGCCCACTTTTTTGGGTCCCCAAAATGTGACAAAATGTTTCAGCTTCACCCCATGACCAAGTGACCCAAGTTTGGTGAGGCGGTTGTCAGTCTGAACTGGATCACTGAGGGGGGAGCATTGACTGTTGGAGCTCTGCTCAAAGGACCTATCCGTGGTGTGCCTGTCCGACCATCAGTGCAGGAGGAGCGGAGATAGTCCGAACTTTAAGGCCCTGCTTAGGCCTTTCGTCGGCAGGAGCCTACCTTGCAGGCCGGCTGTCTCAGGATGGAGCAGGCGGCTCCAAAGCACCCTGATCCCACTGGCTTGGGAAGGGGAGGAACATTGACTGTGAAGGACACTGTAGCTTGGGTGCACGCAGTTGATGAATGCTGTTTCTTGATAAAAACTTTGAAGTTCCAGCTAAAGAATGCAATCTTTCGCTACGGAGTGAAATGGCAATCGAGCTTTCTGAATATGGACCCTGAACTGGTAAGCCTGAGACAGAGGATCCGTGAGCAGCAGGCTGTGCTTGAGGGCCTGAAAGCTTACGGGGGACCTATGAGTGAGGCCCTGGTGTGTCGTCAGAGGTTCCAAGCCATGTTAGCAAACAGTGATGATGAATATCTGAACGGAGGTGAGGGAGATTGCGTGGTTATGGAGAAAGGCAGTACGCCTGAGGAGCCTTCTGGTCAGGCGTCTCTCTTACCTGCCATGCATCAACCTACTGAGCAAATTACAGCTGTGCATGTTAAACCTGAAGTTGATGAAGATACGATCTTGGAGGTGATTGTCGGGAGGGAATCTTCCAAGACAGAGGTGGATAATGTATGTAAAGATGATAAAGCTTCCCTAACAGTCAAAGATGGTGGCAAATACGTTAAAACTTTACCTGTGGGGGTGTTGCCGTTGTCAGGGGCTGTGCAGATACATGATGGTTTGGGAGGCGTTATACAAACCTCCCTGGATCCTGACCCTGAGCAGTCAGCATCTGGAGATGATGGTGTGAGCCAAGAGTCCAAAGGACTCATGCAGGTAGAAGGCATATTGCAAAAATGGTAAAATCCCCCATAGGCTTTCATTAGGCCCCTATTTCACTTTCCAAAATCTCAAATCTTTTCAAAGGGCAATGGCTCAGCAGTGGCAAATTTTCTAGCATTGTAGGAACTGTTAGGGGGATCATAACTGGTGAGTTTTGGGTCCCTAGGCCAAAGAGGTCATAGCCTAGGGTCACAAAAACCTGTTTATTTGGGCTATTTCAATGGTAGTGATGCTGACGTACATAAATCGCAGCCATGGCCGTTAGCAACGTCTGAATTTCACGAAATGTCTCATGCAGGTAGAAGACATATTGTTAGACTTGGATTCCAAAGATGGGGTCCCTACATTTCTGCAAACCAGAGTTACAGGGGTCCAAAATTGGTAAAATCCCCCATAGGGTTTCATTGCCTCCCTATTTCACTTTCCAAAATCTCACATCTTTTCAAAGGGCAATTGCTCAGCAGTGGCAAATTTTCTAGCATTGTAGGGACCCTTAGGGGGAACATGACTGGTGAGTTTCGGGCCCCTAGGCCAAAGAGGTCATAGCCTAGGGTCACAAAAACCTGTTTATTTGGGCTATTTCAATGGTAGTGATGCTGACGTACATAAATCGCAGCCATGGCCGTTAGCAACGTCTGAATTTCACGAAATGTCTCATGCAGGTAGAAGACATATTGTTAGACTTGGATTCCAAAGATGGGGTCCCTACATCTCTGCAAACCAGCGTTACAGGGGTCCGAAATTGGCAAAATCCCCCATAGGCTTTCATTGCCTCCCTATTTCACTTTCCAAAATCTCACATCTTTTCAAAGGGCAATTGCTCAGCAGTGGCAAATTTTCTAGCATTGTAGGGACCCTTAGGGGGAACATGACTGGTGAGTTTCGGGCCCCTAGGCCAAAGAGGTCATAGCCTAGGGTCACAAAAACCTATTTATTTGGGCTATTTCTATGGTAGTGATGCTGACGTACATAAATCACAGCCATGGCCGTTAGCAACGTCTGAATTTCACGAAATGTCTCATGCAGGTAGAAGACATATTGTTAGACTTGGATTCCAAAGATGGGGTCCCTACATCTCTGCAAACCAGAGTTACAGGGGTCCAAAATTGGCAAAATCCCCCATAGGGTTTCATTGCCTCCCTATTTCACTTTCCAAAATCTCACATCTTTTCAAAGGGCAATTGCTCAGCAGTGGCAAATTTTCTAGCATTGTAGGGACCCTTAGGGGGAACATGACTGGTGAGTTTCGGGCCCCTAGGCCAAAGAGGTCATAGCCTAGGGTCACAAAAACCTGTTTATTTGGGCTATTTCAATGGTAGTGATGCTGACGTACATAAATCGCAGCCATGGCAGTTAGCAACGTCTGAATTTCACGAAATGTCTCATGCAGGTAGAAGACATATTGTTAGACTTGGATTCCAAAGATGGGGTCCCTACATTTCTGCAAACCAGAGTTACAGGGGTCCAAAATTGGTAAAATCCCCCATAGGGTTTCATTGCCTCCCTATTTCACTTTCCAAAATCTCACATCTTTTCAAAGGGCAATTGCTCAGCAGTGGCAAATTTTCTAGCATTGTAGGGACCCTTAGGGGGAACATGACTGGTGAGTTTCGGGCCCCTAGGCCAAAGAGGTCATAGCCTAGGGTCACAAAAACCTGTTTATTTGGGCTATTTCAATGGTAGTGATGCTGACGTACATAAATCGCAGCCATGGCCGTTAGCAACGTCTGAATTTCACGAAATGTCTCATGCAGGTAGAAGACATATTGTTAGACTTGGATTCCAAAGATGGGGTCCCTACATCTCTGCAAACCAGCGTTACAGGGGTCCGAAATTGGCAAAATCCCCCATAGGCTTTCATTGCCTCCCTATTTCACTTTCCAAAATCTCACATCTTTTCAAAGGGCAATTGCTCAGCAGTGGCAAATTTTCTAGCATTGTAGGGACCCTTAGGGGGAACATGACTGGTGAGTTTCGGGCCCCTAGGCCAAAGAGGTCATAGCCTAGGGTCACAAAAACCTGTTTATTTGGGCTATTTCTATGGTAGTGATGCTGACGTACATAAATCACAGCCATGGCCGTTAGCAACGTCTGAATTTCACGAAATGTCTCATGCAGGTAGAAGACATATTGTTAGACTTGGATTCCAAAGATGGGGTCCCTACATCTCTGCAAACCAGAGTTACAGGGGTCCAAAATTGGCAAAATCCCCCATAGGGTTTCATTGCCTCCCTATTTCACTTTCCAAAATCTCACATCTTTTCAAAGGGCAATTGCTCAGCAGTGGCAAATTTTCTAGCATTGTAGGGACCCTTAGGGGGAACATGACTGGTGAGTTTCGGGCCCCTAGGCCAAAGAGGTCATAGCCTAGGGTCACAAAAACCTGTTTATTTGGGCTATTTCAATGGTAGTGATGCTGACGTACATAAATCGCAGCCATGGCCGTTAGCAACGTCTGAATTTCACGAAATGTCTCATGCAGGTAGAAGACATATTGTTAGACTTGGATTCCAAAGATGGGGTCCCTACATCTCTGCAAACCAGCGTTACAGGGGTCCGAAATTGGCAAAATCCCCCATAGGCTTTCATTGCCTCCCTATTTCACTTTCCAAAATCTCACATCTTTTCAAAGGGCAATTGCTCAGCAGTGGCAAATTTTCTAGCATTGTAGGGACCCTTAGGGGGAACATGACTGGTGAGTTTCGGGCCCCTAGGCCAAAGAGGTCATAGCCTAGGGTCACAAAAACCTGTTTATTTGGGCTATTTCTATGGTAGTGATGCTGACGTACATAAATCACAGCCATGGCCGTTAGCAACGTCTGAATTTCACGAAATGTCTCATGCAGGTAGAAGACATATTGTTAGACTTGGATTCCAAAGATGGGGTCCCTACATCTCTGCAAACCAGAGTTACAGGGGTCCAAAATTGGCAAAATCCCCCATAGGCTTTTATTGCCTCCCTATTTCACTTTCCAAAATCTCACATCTTTTCAAAGGGCAATTGCTCAGCAGTGGCAAATTTTCTAGCATTGTAGGGACCCTTAGGGGGGACATGACTGGTGAGTTTCGGGCCCCTAGGCCAAAGAGGTCATAGCCTAGGGTCACAAAAACCTGTTTATTTGGGCTATTTCAATGGTAGTGATGCTGACGTACATAAATCACAGCCATGGCCGTTAGCAACATCTGAATTTCACGAAATGTCTCATGCAGGTAGCAGACATATTGTTAGACTTGGATTCCAAAGATGGGGTCCCTACATCTCTGCAAACCAGAGTTACAGGGGTCCAAAATTGGTAAAATGTTTTGGGAACTGTATCCTTAGCCAAAGGGAACTGTGATTTGCTTATGCAGAGTGATGGGAAGGGAAGGGAGGTGGAAGTAAAGCTTACTAGAGTCAAATGTAATACCGTGTTTTGCAATATTGAGATAATGCAAAATGAGAATGGTAGTGTGAATTTGTTAATTGAAGATGAAGTGATTGAAAATGTTTCTTTAAATGAAAATGTGGATGTGGAAAAAAAAGAAAGTTGTGTAGAAAATGACATAAAAAGTAAAGAGAATAAACAGGAGGAGAAAGGGGCAGATGGGCAGGCTGCTGTTGATACATCTGTGGGTGCTTCAGGAGAAGGAGTGGTTGGGACCACAGAAAGTATGGAGGAGGTTGTGTTAGCTCTTGGTGCACTTGCAGATGTAGATGAAGTGCTGGGTGTCTTCTATTCTGAAACTAAAAGGTATATTGTAACTGAACTTAAGCTTCTCATTCTTGATGTCCCCCAGCACCACATTTGCGATATTCGAGGTCCATGACATCAATAATGTGAGAATGGCAGCCTTTTTATTTTTCCCATACAAATCAATGAAAGAAATCTGGTTGGTTTTGGCCCCACCCACTTTTCTGAATTTTAATCCCAGTCCCCTGGTGACCAACTGTACCAAGTTTGAGGACCCTGCTATTAACTGTCTAAAAGCGGCAGCAGTTTTACATTTTCCCATTTAAATGAATGGCTGAAATTTGTCTGTGGTAGACTCTGCCCACTTTTTCTAAATTTTAAACCCAGTCACCCAGCGACCCAGTGGGCCAAGTTTGGGAACTCTGGCTTTTATACTGTGAGAATTACAGCTGTTTACATATTCTCATTGAAGTCAATAGGGAAAATCTGATTGGTTGTTTGTGGCTCCACCCACTTTTTGGGGTCCCCAAAATGTGACAGAATGTTTTAGCATCACCCCATGACTAAGTGACCCAAGTTTGGTGAGAGTAACTTCAAAGCTGTACGAGTGGCGAAAGTTTCAAGTTTTCCAACGAAAGTCTATGGGAAAAATAAGGTCTTCGGGGGTCCACCACAGGGGCACAGAGGGTGGGATTGCTTAAAAAAGCACAAGCAATCTATTCGGGTATGAGCCAAACAAATGTGCAAAGTTTCATAATTGTACTCCTGAAACTCTGGGAGGAGTAGCGTATAGAAAATTGCTAAATGTTCATTGGCTGGTGGTAGCTCCGCCCACTTTGGGTGCCCCCCAAAATACTTATTTTAATTTGGGGTGACACCAACAATATGTGGTCCGAGTTTGGGGAGTGTAGCTTCAAAATTGTACGAGTAACAGCGATTTTAAATTTTTCCCTGTCAAAGTCAATACGAAAAATGGGGGCTTCTGGGGTCTGCCGCAGGGGCGCGGAGGGTGGGATCGCTTAATAAAGCACAAGCAGCGTACTTCACTATAAGACGAATAAGTGTGGAAAGTGTGGCGCTTGAACCCCTAAAACTGTAGGAGGCGTAGCGTACAGAAAATGGGGGGTGCTAATAATAATAACTAGATGGTGTCGTTTCTGAAGAAACCACAGGATGTTGGCTATGTGTCTGATTGGCTGCATGTGGCTCCGCCCACCTTGCCAAATTTTAACCCCAGTCACCCAGTGACCCAGTGTGCCAAGTCTGGGAACTCTGGCTTTAATAATGTGAGAATTACAGCTGTTTACATTTTACCATTGAAGTCAATAGGGAAAATCTGATTGGCTGTTTTTGGCCCCGCCCACTTTCAAAATTTTAATCCCAGTCCCCCTGTGACCGACTGTGCCCAGTTTGAAGTCCCTGCCATTAACAGTAAAAGAATGACAGTAACTTATATATTGACATTGATTAGCAATAGGTAACATTTGATTGGCTGTTTTAAGCTCCGCCCATTTTTCTAAATTTTAACATTAACCACCATGTCATGGTCTGTGCCAAGTTTTGGACCTCTGGCTTTAAAACTGTGAGAGTGGCAGTATTTGAAAGCTTTACATTGAAGTGCATTGGTTAAATTTGATTGGATGCTAGTGGCTCCGCCCACTTTTTTTTATTTTTTGACCGCAATCACCCAGTGAGTAACTGAGCCAAGTTTGGGACACCTGGCATTTAAACTGTGATAATAGCAGCAGTTTATCATTTTTCATTAAGGTCAATGGCTGAAATCTGATTGGCTGTTGTTACCCCGCCCCCTTTTTTTACTAATTGCGAATCACAGTCACTCAGTCACTAACACTCCAAAGTTTATGAATGCTGGCATTTAACGTGTAAAAATGGCAGCAGTTTTATTGTTTTCTATTGAAAATCAATGAATGACATTTGATTGGTTGCTGGTGGCTCCACCCACTTTTTCAAAATTTGAAGTGTAAATCCCCAGGGACCACATTTGCGATATTCGAAGTCCCTGACATCAATATTGTGAGAATGGCAGCCTTTTTAATTTTTCCCATTTAAATCAATTAACGAAATCTGATTGGTCGGTTTTGGCTCTGCCCACTTTTATGAATTTTAATCCCAGTCCCCCAGTGACCAACTGTGCCAAGTGTCAGGACCCTACCATTAACCGTCTAAGAGCAGCAGCAATTTTTATTTTTCCCATTTAAACTAATGGCTGAAATTTGATTGGCTGTGGTAGACTCCATCCACTTTTAATACATTTTAAACCCAGTCACCCAGTGACCCACTATGCCAAGTCTGGGAACTCTGGCTTTAATACTTTGAGAATTACAGCTGTTTACATTTTCTCATTGCAGTCAATAGGGAAAATCTGATTGGTTGTTTGTGGCTCCACCCACTTTTTTGGGTCCCCAAAATGTGACAGAATGTTTCAGCTTCACTCCCTGACCAAGTGACCCAAGTTTGGTGAGTGTAACTTCAAAGCTGTACGAGTGGCAAAAGTTTCAAAATTTCCAATGAAAGTCTATGGGAAAAATGGGGTCTTTGGGGGTCCGCCACAGGGGCCCGGAGGGTGAAATTGCTTAAAAAAGCACAAGCAACCTATTCGGGTATGAGCCGAACAAGTGTGCAAAGTTTCAGAATTCTACTCCTTAAACTCTGGGAGGAGTAGCGTATAGAAATTTGCTAAATTTTCATTGGCCGCTGGTAGCTCCGCCTAATTTGGGGTGAGCCCCCAAAATACATCTTTTTATTTGGGGTGACACCAACCATATGTGGTCCGAGTTTGGGGAGTGTAGCTTCAAAATTGTACGAGTGGCAGTGATTTTAAATTTTTCCCTGTCAAAGTCAATACGAAAAAAGGGGTCTTCCGGGGTCCGCCGCAGGGGCCCGGAGGGTGCGATCGCTTAATAAAGCACAAGCAACGTACTTCGCTTGTTTGGCGCTTCTACCCCTAAAACTGTAGGAGGAGTAGCGTATAGAAAATGGGGGGGGGGGCGCCTATAATAAGAAGAAGAACTAGATGGTGTCGTTTCTGAAGAAACCACAGGATGTTGGCTATGTGTCTGATTGGCTGTATGTGGCTCCGCCCACCTTGTCAAATTTTAACCCCAGTGACCCAGTGTGCCAAGTCTGGGAACTCTGGCTTTAATACAGTGAGAATTACAGCTGTTTACATTTTCCCATTGAAGTCAATAGGGAAAATCTGATTGGCTATTTTTGGCCCCACCCACTTTTCAAATTTTAATCCCAGTCCCCCTGTGACTGACTGTGCCAAGTTTGAAGTCCCTGCCAGTAACAGTAAAAGAATGACAGCAACTTATATATTGACATTGAATAGCAATAGGTAACATTTTATTGGCTGTTTTAAGCTCCGCCCATTTTTCTAAATTTTAAAATTAACCACCATGTCATGGTCTGTGCCAAGTTTTGGACCTCTGGCTTTAAAACTGTGAGAGTGGCAGTATTTGAAAGTTTTACATTGAAGTGCATAGGTGAAATTTGATTGGATGTTAGTGGCTCCACCCACTTTTCCTGTTTTTGACCGCAGTCACCCAGTGAATAACTGAGCCAAGTTTGGGACACCTAGCATTTAAACTGTGATTTTAGCAGTGGTTTATCATTTTTCATTAAGGTCAATGGCTGAAATCTGATTGGCTGTTGTTGCCCCGCCCCCTTTTTTCCTACTTGTGAACCACAGTCACCCAGTGACTAACACTCCAAAGTTTGTGAATGCTGGCATTTAACGTGTAAAAATGGCAGCAGTTTTATATTTTTCCATTGAAAATCAATGAATGAAATTTGATTGGTTGCTGGTGGCTACGCCCACTTTTTCAGAACTTGAAGTGGAAACCCCCAGGGACCACATTTGCGATATTCGAGGTCCCTGACATCAATATTGTGAGAATGGCAGCCTTTTTAGTTGTTCCCATTTAAATCAAGCAAAGAAATCTGATTGGTCGGTTCTGGCTCTGCCCACTTTTATGTATTTTGAGTGTTGACGTATAACATAAAATCTGATGGAAAGTGCCGGAAAGTCCTATCTGCTTCCACCGAGCCCCTCCTGTGATGTCATAATAGCCCCATGTTTACCTCTGGTGATGTCAGGGAAGTGATGTCATAATAGCCGTGTGTGTATATAAGCAGAGGTTGAGCATTGAGAGGCTCACTTTTGTCTCCACTTGCACAAGTGAAGACGATTGATTTTGCTCTCGAGCAATTTACTCATTAGTGAGATTCTCATTGGTGAACTATGTTGCGCTGCTGTAAAAGGCACCGCAAAATGAACCTCAGGCTTGAGGTTCAGCAGCCCTCTGTACAGCCAGCTGCCAATGCTGACCCAGAGCCACAACCACCAGCTAGGGGAAGAGCCCAGGCAGCTGTGCGTTCTATCAGGGCTTTCTTGGGCAGACTGTTCTACTGCTGTAGACCTGCCCCATCTACCGGGCGTTCTGCATTAGCACTGGAATATGTGGTATCGGATGATTCCGGTCATGTGGTGGAGGGAGTAGCTGGGTACCCAGCACCGGGATATCAGATATCGGTTATTTCACCTTATGTGGAGGAAGCAGAAGAGGCTGATGATTCTGGTCATGTGGTGGAGGAAGTAGCTGGGGAACCAGCGCCAGGATATCAGCTTTCTGATGTTTTGCCTTATGTGGATGTGGAGGAGAAGAAAGAAGCTGATGATTCCGGTCATGTGGTGGAGGAAGTAGCTGGGGAACCAGCGCCGGGATATCAGTTATCGGATGTCTCCCCCTTGGATGTTGACGAAGCAGAAGAAGCTGATGATTCCGGTCATGTGGAGGAGGTAGTAGCTGGGGAACCAGCGCCGGGATATCAGTTGTCGGATGTTTCACCTTTTGTGGATGTGGACTTAGGAGCTGATGATTCTGGTCATGTGGTGGAGGAAGTAGCTGGGGAACCAGCGCCAGGGTATCAGCTTTCTGATGTTTCACCTCGTGTGGATGTGAAGGAGAAGGAAGAGGCTGATGATTCCGGTCATGTGGTGGAGGAAGTAGCTGGGAAACCAGCGCCGGGATATCAGTTATCGGATATCTCCCCCTTGGATGTTGACGAAGCAGAAGAAGCTGATGATTCCAGTCATGTGGAGGAGGAAGTAGCTGGGGAACCAGCGCCGGGATATCAGTTGTCGGATGTTTCACCTTTTGTGGATGTGGACTTAGGAGCTGATGATTCTGGTCATGTGGTGGAGGAAGTAGCTGGGAAACCAGCGCCGGGATATCAGCTTTCTGATGTTTCACCTCGTGTGGATGTGAAGGAGAAGGAAGAGGCTGATGATTCCGGTCATGTGGTGGAGGAAGTAGCTGGGAAACCAACGCCGGGATATCAGTTATCGGATATCTCCCCCTTGGATGTTGACGAAGCAGAAGAAGCTGATGATTCCGGTCATGTGGTGGAGGAAGTAGCTGGGGAACCAGCGCCGGGATATCAGTTGTCGGATGCTTCAGCTTTTGTTGATGTGGACTTAGGAGCTGATGATTCCGGTCATGTGGTGGAGGAAGTAGCTGGGGAACCAGCGCCGGGATATCAGTTGTCGGATGCTTCAGCTTTTGTTGATGTGGACTTAGGAGCTGATGATTCTGGTCATGTGGTGGAGGAAGTAGCTGGGGAACCAGCGCCAGGATATCAGCTTTCTGATGTTTCACCTCGTGTGGATGTGAAGGAGAAGGAAGATGCTGATGATTCCGGTCATGTGGTGGAGGAAGTAGCTGGGGAACCAGCGTCGGGATATCAGTTGTCGGATATCTCCCTCTTGGATGTTGACGAAGCAGAAGAAGCTGATGATTTCGGTCATGTGGTGGAGGAAGTAGCTGGGGAACCAGCGCCGGGATATCAGTTGTCGGATGTTTCACCTTTTGTGGATGTGGACTTAGGAGCTGATGATTCTGGTCATGTGGTGGAGGAAGTAGCTGGGGAACCAGCGCCAGGATATCAGCTTTCTGATGTTTCACCTCGTGTGGATGTGGAGGAGAAGGAAGAGGCTGATGATTCCGGTCATGTGGTGGAGGAAGTAGCTGGGGAACCAGCGCTGGGATATCAGTTATCGGATGTCTCCCCCTTGGATGTTGGCGAAGTGGAAGAAGCTGATGATTCCGGTCATGTGGTGGAGGAAGCAGCTGGGGAACCAGCGCCGGGATATCAGTTGTCGGATGCTTCAGCTTTTGTCGATGTGGACTTAGGAGCTGATGATTCCGGTCATGTGGAGGAGGAAGTAGCTGGGAAAACAGCGCCGGGATATCAGCTTTCTGATGTTTCACCTCGTGTGGCGAAGGAGGAAGAAGCTGGCCCGAGTGGAATCCAGACCATCAGGAAGCCACTGACTTTGGGCAGCTTCAACTTCCATAAACTTCTTGGAGAGGGGTCATTTGGCAAGGTTTACCTTGCTTCCCACCGAGCCAGAGACCAACAGCTGGCCATTAAAATGGTCAAGAAAAGGCCATTTATAAAGTATAATGACCCTGAGGAAATATTCATGGAGTGTCAGGTATTGAAGACCCTTGGGAAGGGTCCCTTTATCACTCAGCTCTACGGTACATTCCAGTCAAAGAATTACCTCTGCTTTGCCATGGAGTACCTGAGCGGGGGAGATCTGATGACACTTCTAGATGATGCTGACAAGCCATTTGACATTACGACCCTGAGACTGTTTGCTGTGCAGATGGTTATCGGCCTGGAGTACATCCACTCCAAGGGTGTCATCCACAGAGACATCAAGCCGGAAAACATCCTCCTGGACGGAGTCGGGAACATAAAGATTGCTGACTTCGGCCTGGCAGTGCAAGATGTCTTTGGGGATGACATGGTTGAAGGATGTAACGGGAGCTTGCACTATATGGCCCCGGAGGTGTTCCTAGAGATGGACTACGAACACTCAGTAGACTTCTTCTC
Organism: Hyperolius riggenbachi; assembly: GCF_040937935.1. NCBI lineage: Eukaryota > Metazoa > Chordata > Amphibia > Anura > Hyperoliidae > Hyperolius > Hyperolius riggenbachi. Next base: position 226,620,681 of record NC_090653.1, on the reverse strand, counting down.
TACGGGAATCATGCTTTTTTTGATGGCATGCCTCAAACACCCATTCATGGACAAGTGGGAGAAGGATGAGGCTGTCATCAAAAACTCCATTTATTACAATTATCCAGACTACCCGCCGGAGATGGACCCCACACTGAAAGACTTCCTGGAGAAGCTACTGTGTAAAAACCAGGAAGCGCGTAAAGATCAGATGAAAAACCTGAGGGAAGAGCCGTTCTTCATTTCCATAGACTGGAAGGCTGTGGAGTCCGGAGGGGTGCGGCCCCCATTCCGTGTGGAACCACCATAGGAAGAGCCGAGAGAGACCCCTACTCACTTGGACAACAACAACACTAGTACTATAATAGTTACATAGCTATAATAAAATGTGTAAAAATGACAGCAGTTTTATTGTTTTCTATTAAAAATCAATGAATGAAATTTGATTGGTTGCGGGTGGCTCCGCCCACTTTTTCTAAACTTGGAGTGGAAACCCCCAGCGACCACATTTGCGATATTCGAGGGCCCTGACATCAATATTGTGAGAATGGCAGCCTTGTTAATTTTTCCCATTTAAATCAATCAAAGAAATCTGATTGGTCGGTTTTGGCTCCGCCCACTTTTATGAATTTTAATCCCAGTCCCCCAGTGACCAACTGTGCCAAGTGTCAGGACCCTGCCACTAACCGTCTAAGAGCAGCAGCAATTTTTTTTATTTTTCCCTTTTAAACTAATGGCTGAAATTTGATTGGCTGTGGTAGACTCCGCCCACTTTTTATAAATTTTAAACCCAGTCACCCAGTGACCCACTGTGCCAAGTCTGGGAACTCTGGCTTTAATACTGTGAGAATTGCAGCGGTTTACATTTTCCCATTGAAGTCAATAGGGTAAATCTGATTGGTTGTGTGTGGCTCCGCCCACTTTTTTGGGTCCCCAAAATGTGACAGAATGTTTCAGCTTCACCCCATAACCAAGTGACCCAAGTTTGGTGAGGCGGTTGTCAGTCTGAACTGGATCACTGAGGGGAGAGCATTGACTGTTGGAGCTCTGCTCAAAGGACCTATCCGTGGTGTGCCTGTCCGACCATCAGTGCAGGAGGAGCGGAGATAGTCCGAACTTTATTGCCCTGCTTAGGCCTTTCGTCGGCAGGAGCCTACCTTGCAGGCCGGCTGTCTCAGGATGGAGCAGGCGGCTCCAAAGCACCCTGATCCCACTGGCTTGGGAAGGGGAGGAACATTGACTGTGAAGGACACTGTAGCTTGGGTGCACGCAGTTGATGAATGCTGTTTCTTGATAAAAACTTTGAACTTCCAGCTAAAGAATGCAATCTTTCGCTACGGAGTGAAATGGCAATCGAGCTTTCTGAATATGGACCCTGAACTGGTAAGCCTGAGACAGAGGATCCGTGAGCAGCAGGCTGTGCTTGAGGGCCTGAAAGCTTACGGGGGACCTATGAGTGAGGCCCTGGTGTGTCGTCAGAGGTTCCAAGCCATGTTAGCAAACAGTGATGATGAATATCTGAACGGAGGTGAGGGAGATTGCGTGGTTATGGAGAAAGGCAGTACGCCTGAGGAGCCTTCTGGTCAGGCGTCTCTCTTACCTGCCATGCATCAACCTACTGAGCAAATTACAGCTGTGCATGTTAAACCTGAAGTTGATGAAGATACGATCTTGGAGGTGATTGTCGGGAGGGAATCTTCCAAGACAGAGCTGGATAATGTATGTAAAGATGATAAAGCTTCCCTAACAGTCAAAGATGGTGGCAAATACGTCAAAACTTTACCTGTGGGGGTGTTGCCGTTGTCAGGGGCTGTGCAGATACATGATGGTTTGGGAGGCGTTATACAAACCTCCCTGGATCCTGACCCTGAGCAGTCAGCATCTGGAGATGATGGTGTGAGCCAAGAGTCCAAAGGACTCATGCAGGTAGAAGGCATATTGCAAAAATGGTAAAATCCCCCATAGGCTTTCATTAGGCCCCTATTTCACTTTCCAAAATCTCAAATCTTTTCAAAGGGCAATGGCTCAGCAGTGGCAAATTTTCTAGCATTGTAGGAACTGTTAGGGGGATCATAACTGGTGAGTTTCGGGTCCCTAGGCCAAAGAGGTCATAGCCTAGGGTCACAAAAACCTGTTTATTTGGGCTATTTCAATGGTAGTGATGCTGATGTACATAAATCGCAGCCATGGCCGTTAGCAACGTCTGAATTTCACGAAATGTCTCATGCAGGTAGAAGACATATTGTTAGACTTGGATTCCAAAGATGGGGTCCCTACATTTCTGCAAACCAGAGTTACAGGGGTCCAAAATTGGTAAAATCCCCCATAGGCTTTCATTGCCTCCCTATTTCACTTTCCAAAATCTCACATCTTTTCAAAGGGCAATTGCTCAGCAGTGGCAAATTTTCTAGCATTGTAGGGACCCTTAGGGGGAACATGACTGGTGAGTTTCGGGCCCCTAGGCCAAAGAGGTCATAGCCTAGGGTCACAAAAACCTGTTTATTTGGGCTATTTCAATGGTAGTGATGCTGACGTACATAAATCGCAGCCATGGCCGTTAGCAACGTCTGAATTTCACGAAATGTCTCATGCAGGTAGAAGACATATTGTTAGACTTGGATTCCAAAGATGGGGTCCCTACATCTCTGCAAACCAGAGTTACAGGGGTCCAAAATTGGTAAAATCCCCCATAGGCTTTCATTGCCTCCCTATTTCACTTTCCAAAATCTCACATCTTTTCAAAGGGCAATTGCTCAGCAGTGGCAAATTTTCTAGCATTGTAGGGACCCTTAGGGGGAACATGACTGGTGAGTTTCGGGCCCCTAGGCCAAAGAGGTCATAGCCTAGGGTCACAAAAACCTGTTTATTTGGGCTATTTCAATGGTAGTGATGCTGACGTACATAAATCGCAGCCATGGCCGTTAGCAACGTCTGAATTTCACGAAATGTCTCATGCAGGTAGAAGACATATTGTTAGACTTGGATTCCAAAGATGGGGTCCCTACATCTCTGCAAACCAGCGTTACAGGGGTCCGAAATTGGCAAAATCCCCCATAGGCTTTTATTGCCTCCCTATTTCACTTTCCAAAATCTCACATCTTTTCAAAGGGCAATTGCTCAGCAGTGGCAAATTTTCTAGCATTGTAGGGACCCTTAGGGGGAACATGACTGGTGAGTTTCGGGCCCCTAGGCCAAAGAGGTCATAGCCTAGGGTCACAAAAACCTGTTTATTTGGGCTATTTCAATGGTAGTGATGCTGACGTACATAAATCACAGCCATGGCCGTTAGCAACGTCTGAATTTCACGAAATGTCTCATGCAGGTAGAAGACATATTGTTAGACTTGGATTCCAAAGATGGGGTCCCTACATCTCTGCAAACCAGAGTTACAGGGGTCCAAAATTGGCAAAATCCCCCATAGGCTTTTATTGCCTCCCTATTTCACTTTCCAAAATCTCACATCTTTTCAAAGGGCAATTGCTCAGCAGTGGCAAATTTTCTAGCATTGTAGGGACCCTTAGGGGGAACATGACTGGTGAGTTTCGGGCCCCTAGGCCAAAGAGGTCATAGCCTAGGGTCACAAAAACCTGTTTATTTGGGCTATTTCAATGGTAGTGATGCTGACGTACATAAATCACAGCCATGGCCGTTAGCAACATCTGAATTTCACGAAATGTCTCATGCAGGTAGAAGACATATTGTTAGACTTGGAATTCAAAGATGGGGTCCCTACATCTCTGCAAACCAGAGTTACAGGGGTCCAAAATTGGTAAAATGTTTTGGGAACTGTATCCTTAGCCAAAGGGAACTGTGATTTGCTTATGCAGAGTGATGGGAAGGGAAGGGAGGTGGAAGTAAAGCTTACTAGAGTCAAATGTGATACCGTGTTTGGCAATATTGAGATAATGCAAAATGAGAATGGTAGTGTGAATTTGTTAATTGAAGATGAAGTGATTGAAAATGTTTCTTTAAATGAAAATGTGGATGTGGAAAAAAAAGAAAGTTGTGTAGAAAATGACATAAAAAGTAAAGAGAATAAACAGGAGGAGAAAGGGGCAGATGGGCAGGCTGCTGTTGATACATCTGTGGGTGCTTCAGGAGAAGGAGTGGTTGGGACCACAGAAAGTATGGAGGAGGTTGCGTTAGCTCTTGGTGCACTTGCAGATGTAGATGAAGTGCTGGGTGACTTCTATTCTGAAACTAAAAGGTATATTGTAACTGAATTTAAGCTTCTCATTCTTGATGTCCCCCAGCACCACATTTGCGATATTCGAGGTCCATGACATCAATAATGTGAGAATGGCAGCCTTTTTATTTTTCCCATACAGATCAATGAAAGAAATCTGGTTGGTTTTGGCCCCACCCACTTTTCTGAATTTTAATCCCAGTCCCCTGGTGACCAACTGTACCAAGTTTGAGGACCCTGCTATTAACTGTCTAAAAGCGGCAGCAGTTTTACATTTTCCCATTTAAATGAATGGCTGAAATTTGTCTGTGGTAGACTCTGCCCACTTTTTCTAAATTTTAAACCCAGTCACCCAGCGACCCAGTGGGCCAAGTTTGGGAACTCTGGCTTTTATACTGTGAGAATTACAGCTGTTTACATATTCTCATTGAAGTCAATAGGGAAAATCTGATTGGTTGTTTGTGGCTCCACCCACTTTTTGGGGTCCCCAAAATGTAACAGAATGTTTTAGCATCACCCCATGACTAAGTGACCCAAGTTTGGTGAGAGTAACTTCAAAGCTGTACGAGTGGCGAAAGTTTCAAGTTTTCCAACGAAAGTCTATGGGAAAAATAAGGTCTTCGGGGGTCCACCACAGGGGCACGGAGGGTGGGATTGCTTAAAAAAGCACAAGCAATCTATTCGGGTATGAGCCAAACAAGTGTGCAAAGTTTCATAATTGTACTCCTGAAACTCTGGGAGGAGTAGCGTATAGAAAATTGCTAAATGTTCATTGGCTGGTGGTAGCTCCGCCCACTTTGGGTGCCCCCCAAAATACTTATTTTAATTTGGGGTGACACCAACAATATGTGGTCCGAGTTTGGGGAGTGTAGCTTCAAAATTGTACGAGTAACAGCGATTTTAAATTTTTCCCTGTCAAAGTCAATACGAAAAATGGGGGCTTCTGGGGTCTGCCGCAGGGGCGCAGAGGGTGGGATCGCTTAATAAAGCACAAGCAGCGTACTTCACTATAAGACGAATAAGTGTGGAAAGTGTGGCGCTTGAACCCCTAAAACTGTAGGAGGCGTAGCGTACAGAAAATGGGGGGCGCTAATAATAATAACTAGATGGTGTCGTTTCTGAAGAAACCACAGGATGTTGGCTATGTGTCTGATTGGCTGCATGTGGCTCCGCCCACCTTGCCAAATTTTAACCCCAGTCACCCAGTGACCCAGTGTGCCAAGTCTGGGAACTCTGGCTTTAATAATGTGAGAATTACAGCTGTTTACATTTTACCATTGAAGTCAATAGGGAAAATCTGATTGGCTGTTTTTGGCCCCGCCCACTTTCAAAATTTTAATCCCAGTCCCCCTGTGACCGACTGTGCCAAGTTTGAAGTCCCTGCCATTAACAGTAAAAGAATGACAGCAACTTATATATTGACATTGATTAGCAATAGGTAACATTTGATTGGCTGTTTTAAGCTCCGCCCATTTTTCTAAATTTTAACATTAACCACCATGTCATGGTCTGTGCCAAGTTTTGGACCTCTGGCTTTAAAACTGTGAGAGTGGCAGTATTTGAAAGCTTTACATTGAAGTGCATTGGTTAAATTTGATTGGATGCTAGTGGCTCCGCCCACTTTTTTTTATTTTTTGACCGCAATCACCCAGTGAGTAACTGAGCCAAGTTTGGGACACCTGGCATTTAAACTGTGATAATAGCAGCAGTTTATCATTTTTCATTAAGGTCAATGGCTGAAATCTGATTGGCTGTTGTTACCCCGCCCCCTTTTTTTACTAATTGCGAATCACAGTCACTCAGTCACTAACACTCCAAAGTTTATGAATGCTGGCATTTAACGTGTAAAAATGGCAGCAGTTTTATTGTTTTCTATTGAAAATCAATGAATGACATTTGATTGGTTGCTGGTGGCTCCACCCACTTTTTCAAAATTTGAAGTGTAAATCCCCAGGGACCACATTTGCGATATTCGAAGTCCCTGACATCAATATTGTGAGAATGGCAGCCTTTTTAATTTTTCCCATTTAAATCAATTAACGAAATCTGATTGGTCGGTTTTGGCTCTGCCCACTTTTATGAATTTTAATCCCAGTCCCCCAGTGACCAACTGTGCCAAGTGTCAGGACCCTACCATTAACCGTCTAAGAGCAGCAGCAATTTTTATTTTTCCCATTTAAACTAATGGCTGAAATTTGATTGGCTGTGGTAGACTCCATCCACTTTTAATACATTTTAAACCCAGTCACCCAGTGACCCACTATGCCAAGTCTGGGAACTCTGGCTTTAATACTTTGAGAATTACAGCTGTTTACATTTTCTCATTGCAGTCAATAGGGAAAATCTGATTGGTTGTTTGTGGCTCCACCCACTTTTTTGGGTCCCCAAAATGTGACAGAATGTTTCAGCTTCACTCCCTGACCAAGTGACCCAAGTTTGGTGAGTGTAACTTCAAAGCTGTACGAGTGGCAAAAGTTTCAAAATTTCCAATGAAAGTCTATGGGAAAAATGGGGTCTTTGGGGGTCCGCCACAGGGGCCCGGAGGGTGAAATTGCTTAAAAAAGCACAAGCAACCTATTCGGGTATGAGCCGAACAAGTGTGCAAAGTTTCAGAATTCTACTCCTTAAACTCTGGGAGGAGTAGCGTATAGAAATTTGCTAAATTTTCATTGGCCGCTGGTAGCTCCGCCTAATTTGGGGTGAGCCCCCAAAATACATCTTTTTATTTGGGGTGACACCAACCATATGTGGTCCGAGTTTGGGGAGTGTAGCTTCAAAATTGTACGAGTGGCAGTGATTTTAAATTTTTCCCTGTCAAAGTCAATACGAAAAAAGGGGTCTTCCGGGGTCCGCCGCAGGGGCCCGGAGGGTGCGATCGCTTAATAAAGCACAAGCAACGTACTTCGCTTGTTTGGCGCTTCTACCCCTAAAACTGTAGGAGGAGTAGCGTATAGAAAATGGGGGGGGGGCGCCTATAATAATAAGAAGAACTAGATGGTGTCGTTTCTGAAGAAACCACAGGATGTTGGCTATGTGTCTGATTGGCTGTATGTGGCTCCGCCCACCTTGTCAAATTTTAACCCCAGTCACCCAGTGTGCCAAGTCTGGGAACTCTGGCTTTAATACAGTGAGAATTACAGCTGTTTACATTTTCCCATTGAAGTCAATAGGGAAAATCTGATTGGCTATTTTTGGCCCCACTCACTTTTCAAATTTTAATCCCAGTCCCCCTGTGACTGACTGTGCCAAGTTTGAAGTCCCTGCCAGTAACAGTAAAAGAATGACAGCAACTTATATATTGACATTGAATAGCAATAGGTAACATTTGATTGGCTGTTTTAAGCTCCGCCCATTTTTCTAAATTTTAAAATTAACCACCATGTCATGGTCTGTGCCAAGTTTTGGACCTCTGGCTTTAAAACTGTGAGAGTGGCAGTATTTGAAAGTTTTACATTGAAGTGCATAGGTGAAATTTGATTGGATGTTAGTGGCTCCACCCACTTTTCCTGTTTTTGACCGCAGTCACCCAGTGAATAACTGAGCCAAGTTTGGGACACCTAGCATTTAAACTGTGATTTTAGCAGTGGTTTATCATTTTTCATTAAGGTCAATGGCTGAAATCTGATTGGCTGTTGTTGCCCCGCCCCCTTTTTTCCTACTTGTGAACCACAGTCACCCAGTGACTAACACTCCAAAGTTTGTGAATGCTGGCATTTAACGTGTAAAAATGGCAGCAGTTTTATATTTTTCCATTGAAAATCAATGAATGAAATTTGATTGGTTGCTGGTGGCTACGCCCACTTTTTCAGAACTTGAAGTGGAAACCCCCAGGGACCACATTTGCGATATTCGAGGTCCCTGACATCAATATTGTGAGAATGGCAGCCTTTTTAATTGTTCCCATTTAAATCAAGCAAAGAAATCTGATTGGTCGGTTCTGGCTCTGCCCACTTTATTTTGAGTGTTGACGTATAACATAAAATCTGATGGAAAGTGCCGGAAAGTCCTATCTGCTTCCACCGAGCCCCTCTTGTGATGTCATAATAGCCCCATGTTTACCTCTGGTGATGTCAGGGAAGTGATGTCATAATAGCCGTGTGTGTATATAAGCAGAGGTTGAGCATTGAGAGGCTCACTTTTGTCTCCACTTGCACAAGTGAAGACGATTGATTTTGCTCTCGAGCAATTTACTCATTAGTGAGATTCTCATTGGTGAACTATGTTGCGCTGCTGTAAAAGGCACCGCAAAATGAACCTCAGGCTTGAGGTTCAGCAGCCCTCTGTACAGCCAGCTGCCAATGCTGACACAGAGCCACAACCACCAGCTAGGGGAAGAGCCCAGGCAGCTGTGCGTTCTATCAGGGCTTTCTTGGGCAGACTGTTCTACTGCTGTAGACCTGCCCCATCTACCGGGCGTTCTGCATTAGCACTGGAATATGTGGTATCGGATGATTCCGGTCATGTGGTGGAGGGAGTAGCTGGGTACCCAGCACCGGGATATCAGATATCGGTTATTTCACCTTATGTGGAGGAAGCAGAAGAGGCTGATGATTCTGGTCATGTGGTGGAGGAAGTAGCTGGGGAACCAGCGCCAGGATATCAGCTTTCTGATGTTTTGCCTTATGTGGATGTGGAGGAGAAGAAAGAAGCTGATGATTCCGGTCATGTGGTGGAGGAAGTAGCTGGGGAACCAGCGCCGGGATATCAGTTATCGGATGTCTCCCCCTTGGATGTTGACGAAGCAGAAGAAGCTGATGATTCCGGTCATGTGGAGGAGGTAGTAGCTGGGGAACCAGCGCCGGGATATCAGTTGTCGGATGTTTCACCTTTTGTGGATGTGGACTTAGGAGCTGATGATTCTGGTCATGTGGTGGAGGAAGTAGCTGGGGAACCAGCGCCAGGGTATCAGCTTTCTGATGTTTCACCTCGTGTGGATGTGAAGGAGAAGGAAGAGGCTGATGATTCCGGTCATGTGGTGGAGGAAGTAGCTGGGAAACCAGCGCCGGGATATCAGTTATCGGATATCTCCCCCTTGGATGTTGACGAAGCAGAAGAAGCTGATGATTCCGGTCATGTGGAGGAGGAAGTAGCTGGGGAACCAGCGCCGGGATATCAGTTGTCGGATGTTTCACCTTTTGTGGATGTGGACTTAGGAGCTGATGATTCTGGTCATGTGGTGGAGGAAGTAGCTGGGGAACCAGCGCCGGGATATCAGCTTTCTGATGTTTCACCTCGTGTGGATGTGAAGGAGAAGGAAGAGGCTGATGATTCCGGTCATGTGGTGGAGGAAGTAGCTGGGAAACCAACGCCGGGATATCAGTTATCGGATATCTCCCCCTTGGATGTTGACGAAGCAGAAGAAGCTGATGATTCCGGTCATGTGGTGGAGGAAGTAGCTGGGGAACCAGCGCCGGGATATCAGTTGTCGGATGCTTCAGCTTTTGTTGATGTGGACTTAGGAGTTGATGATTCTGGTCATGTGGTGGAGGAAGTAGCTGGGGAACCAGCGACAGGATATCAGCTTTCTGATGTTTCACCTCGTGTGGATGTGGAGGAGAAGGAAGAGGCTGATGATTCCGGTCATGTGGTGGAGGAAGTAGCTGGGGAACCAGCGCCGGGATATCAGTTATCGGATGTCTCCCTCTTGGATGTTGACGAAGCGGAAGAAGCTGATGATTCCGGTTATGTGGTGGAGGAAGTAGCTGGGGAACCAGCGCCGGGATATCAGTTGTCGGATGCTTCAGCTTTTGTTGATGTGGACTTAGGAGCTGATGATTCCAGTCATGTGGTGGAGGAAGTAGCTGGGGAACCAGCGCCGGGATATCAGCTTTCTGATGTTTCACCTCATGTGGATGTGAAGGAGAAGGAAGAGGCTGATGATTCCGGTCATGAGGTGGAGGAAGTAGCTGGGGAACCAGCGCCGGGATATCAGTTGTCGGATGCTTCAGCTTTTGTTGATGTGGACTTAGGAGCTGATGATTCTGGTCATGTGGTGGAGGAAGTAGCTGGGGAACCAGCGCCAGGATATCAGCTTTCTGATGTTTCACCTCGTGTGGATGTGAAGGAGAAGGAAGAAGCTGATGATTCCGGTCATGTGGTGGAGGAAGTAGCTGGGGAACCAGCGTCGGGATATCAGTTGTCGGATATCTCCCTCTTGGATGTTGACGAAGCAGAAGAAGCTGATGATTTCGGTCATGTGGTGGAGGAAGTAGCTGGGGAACCAGCGCCGGGATATCAGTTGTCGGATGTTTCACCTTTTGTGGATGTGGACTTAGGAGCTGATGATTCTGGTCATGTGGTGGAGGAAGTAGCTGGGGAACCAGCGCCAGGATATCAGCTTTCTGATGTTTCACCTCGTGTGGATGTGGAGGAGAAGGAAGAGGCTGATGATTCCGGTCATGTGGTGGAGGAAGTAGCTGGGGAACCAGCGCTGGGATATCAGTTATCGGATGTCTCCCCCTTGGATGTTGGCGAAGTGGAAGAAGCTGATGATTCCGGTCATGTGGTGGAGGAAGCAGCTGGGGAACCAGCGCCGGGATATCAGTTGTCGGATGCTTCAGCTTTTGTCGATGTGGACTTAGGAGCTGATGATTCCGGTCATGTGGAGGAGGAAGTAGCTGGGAAACCAGCGCCGGGATATCAGCTTTCTGATGTTTCACCTCGTGTGGCGAAGGAGGAAGAAGCTGGCCCGAGTGGAATCCAGACCATCAGGAAGCCACTGACTTTGGGCAGCTTCAACTTCCATAAACTTCTTGGAGAGGGGTCATTTGGCAAGGTTTACCTTGCTTCCCACCGAGCCAGAGACCAACAGCTGGCCATTAAAATGGTCAAGAAAAGGCCATTTATAAAGTATAATGACCCTGAGGAAATATTCATGGAGTGTCAGGTATTGAAGACCCTTGGGAAGGGTCCCTTTATCACTCAGCTCTACGGTACATTCCAGTCAAAGAATTACCTCTGCTTTGCCATGGAGTACCTGAGCGGGGGAGATCTGATGACACTTCTAGATGATGCTGACAAGCCATTTGACATTACGACCCTGAGACTGTTTGCTGCGCAGATGGTTATCGGCCTGGAGTACATCCACTCCAAGGGTGTCATCCACAGAGACATCAAGCCGGAAAACATCCTCCTGGATGGAGTCGGGAACATAAAGATTGCTGACTTCGGCCTGGCAGTGCAAGATGTCTTTGGGGATGACATGGTTGAAGGATGTAACGGGAGCTTGCACTATATGGCCCCGGAGGTGTTCCTAGAGATGGACTACGAACACTCAGTAGACTTCTTCTCTACGGGAATCATGCTTTTTTTGATGGCATGCCTCAAACACCCATTCATGGACAAGTGGGAGAAGGATGAGGCTGTCATCAAAAACTCCATTTATTACAATTATCCAGACTACCCGCCGGAGATGGACCCCACACTGAAAGACTTCCTGGAGAAGCTACTGTGTAAAAACCAGGAAGCGCGTAAAGATCAGATGAAAAACCTGAGGGAAGAGCCGTTCTTCATTTCCATAGACTGGAAGGCTGTGGAGTCCGGAGGGGTGCGGCCCCCATTCCGTGTGGAACCACCATAGGAAGAGCCGAGAGAGACCCCTACTCACTTGGACAACAACAACACTAGTACTATAATAGTTACATAGCTATAATAAAATGTGTAAAAATGACAGCAGTTTTATTGTTTTCTATTAAAAATCAATGAATGAAATTTGATTGGTTGCGGGTGGCTCCGCCCACTTTTTCTAAACTTGGAGTGGAAACCCCCAGCGACCACATTTGCGATATTCGAGGGCCCTGACATCAATATTGTGAGAATGGCAGCCTTGTTAATTTTTCCCATTTAAATCAATCAAAGAAATCTGATTGGTCGGTTTTGGCTCCGCCCACTTTTATGAATTTAAATCCCAGTCCCCCAGTGACCAACTGTGCCAAGTGTCAGGACCCTGCCACTAACCGTCTAAGAGCAGCAGCAATTTTTTTTTATTTTTCCCTTTTAAACTAATGGCTGAAATTTGATTGGCTGTGGTAGACTCCGCCCACTTTTTATAAATTTTAAACCCAGTCACCCAGTGACCCACTGTGCCAGGTCTGGGAACTCTGGCTTTAATACTGTGAGAATTGCAGCGGTTTACATTTTCCCATTGAAGTCAATAGGGTAAATCTGATTGGTTGTGTGTGGCTCCGCCCACTTTTTTGGGTCCCCAAAATGTGACAGAATGTTTCAGCTTCACCCCATAACCAAGTGACCCAAGTTTGGTGAGGCGGTTGTCAGTCTGAACTGGATCACTGAGGGGAGAGCATTGACTGTTGGAGCTCTGCTCAAAGGACCTATCCGTGGTGTGCCTGTCCGACCATCAGTGCAGGAGGAGCGGAGATAGTCCGAACTTTAAGGCCCTGCTTAGGCCTTTCGTCGGCAGGAGCCTACCTTGCAGGCCGGCTGTCTCAGGATGGAGCAGGCGGCTCCAAAGCACCCTGATCCCACTGGCTTGGGAAGGGGAGGAACATTGACTGTGAAGGACACTGTAGCTTGGGTGCACGCAGTTGATGAATGCTGTTTCTTGATAAAAACTTTGAAGTTCCAGCTAAAGAATGCAATCTTTCGCTACGGAGTGAAATGGCAATCGAGCTTTCTGAATATGGACCCTGAACTGGTAAGCCTGAGACAGAGGATCCGTGAGCAGCAGGCTGTGCTTGAGGGCCTGAAAGCTTACGGGGGACCTATGAGTGAGGCCCTGGTGTGTCGTCAGAGGTTCCAAGCCATGTTAGCAAACAGTGATGATGAATATCTGAACGGAGGTGAGGGAGATTGCGTGGTTATGGAGAAAGGCAGTACGCCTGAGGAGCCTTCTGGTCAGGCGTCTCTCTTACCTGCCATGCATCAACCTACTGAGCAAATTACAGCTGTGCATGTTAAACCTGAAGTTGATGAAGATACGATCTTGGAGGTGATTGTCGGGAGGGAATCTTCCAAGACAGAGGTGGATAATGTATGTAAAGATGATAAAGCTTCCCTAGCAGTCAAAGATGGTGGCAAATACGTTAAAACTTTACCTGTGGGGGTGTTGCCGTTGTCAGGGGCTGTGCAGATACATGATGGTTTGGGAGGCGTTATACAAACCTCCCTGGATCCTGACCCTGAGCAGTCAGCATCTGGAGATGATGGTGTGAGCCAAGAGTCCAAAGGACTCATGCAGGTAGAAGGCATATTGCAAAAATGGTAAAATCCCCCATAGGCTTTCATTAGGCCCCTATTTCACTTTCCAAAATCTCAAATCTTTTCAAAGGGCAATGGCTCAGCAGTGGCAAATTTTCTAGCATTGTAGGAACTGTTAGGGGGATCATAACTGGTGAGTTTCGGGTCCCTAGGCCAAAGAGGTCATAGCCTAGGGTCACAAAAACCTGTTTATTTGGGCTATTTCAATGGTAGTGATGCTGATGTACATAAATCGCAGCCATGGCCGTTAGCAACGTCTGAATTTCACGAAATGTCTCATGCAGGTAGAAGACATATTGTTAGACTTGGATTCCAAAGATGGGGTCCCTACATTTCTGCAAACCAGAGTTACAGGGGTCCAAAATTGGTAAAATCCCCCATAGGCTTTCATTGCCTCCCTATTTCACTTTCCAAAATCTCACATCTTTTCAAAGGGCAATTGCTCAGCAGTGGCAAATTTTCTAGCATTGTAGGGACCCTTAGGGGGAACATGACTGGTGAGTTTCGGGCCCCTAGGCCAAAGAGGTCATAGCCTAGGGTCACAAAAACCTGTTTATTTGGGCTATTTCAATGGTAGTGATGCTGACGTACATAAATCGCAGCCATGGCCGTTAGCAACGTCTGAATTTCACGAAATGTCTCATGCAGGTAGAAGACATATTGTTAGACTTGGATTCCAAAGATGGGGTCCCTACATCTCTGCAAACCAGCGTTACAGGGGTCCGAAATTGGCAAAATCCCCCGTAGGCTTTCATTGCCTCCCTATTTCACTTTCCAAAATCTCACATCTTTTCAAAGGGCAATTGCTCAGCAGTGGCAAATTTTCTAGCATTGTAGGGACCCTTAGGGGGAACATGACTGGTGAGTTTCGGGCCCCTAGGCCAAAGAGGTCATAGCCTAGGGTCACAAAAACCTGTTTATTTGGGCTATTTCTATGGTAGTGATGCTGACGTACATAAATCACAGCCATGGCCGTTAGCAACGTCTGAATTTCACGAAATGTCTCATGCAGGTAGAAGACATATTGTTAGACTTGGATTCCAAAGATGGGGTCCCTACATCTCTGCAAACCAGAGTTACAGGGGTCCAAAATTGGCAAAATCCCCCATAGGCTTTTATTGCCTCCCTATTTCACTTTCCAAAATCTCACATCTTTTCAAAGGGCAATTGCTCAGCAGTGGCAAATTTTCTAGCATTGTAGGGACCCTTAGGGGGAACATGACTGGTGAGTTTCGGGCCCCTAGGCCAAAGAGGTCATAGCCTAGGGTCACAAAAACCTGTTTATTTGGGCTATTTCAATGGTAGTGATGCTGACGTACATAAATCACAGCCATGGCCGTTAGCAACATCTGAATTTCACGAAATGTCTCATGCAGGTAGAAGACATATTGTTAGACTTGGATTCCAAAGATGGGGTCCCTACATCTCTGCAAACCAGAGTTACAGGGGTCCAAAATTGGTAAAATGTTTTGGGAACTGTATCCTTAGCCAAAGGGAACTGTGATTTGCTTATGCAGAGTGATGGGAAGGGAAGGGAGGTGGAAGTAAAGCTTACTAGAGTCAAATGTGATACCGTGTTTGGCAATATTGAGATAATGCAAAATGAGAATGGTAGTGTGAATTTGTTAATTGAAGATGAAGTGATTGAAAATGTTTCTTTAAATGAAAATGTGGATGTGGAAAAAAAAGAAAGTTGTGTAGAAAATGACATAAAAAGTAAAGAGAATAAACAGGAGGAGAAAGGGGCAGATGGGCAGGCTGCTGTTGATACATCTGTGGGTGCTTCAGGAGAAGGAGTGGTTGGGACCACAGAAAGTATGGAGGAGGTTGCGTTAGCTCTTGGTGCACTTGCAGATGTAGATGAAGTGCTGGGTGACTTCTATTCTGAAACTAAAAGGTATATTGTAACTGAACTTAAGCTTCTCATTCTTGATGTCCCCCAGCACCACATTTGCGATATTCGAGGTCCATGACATCAATAATGTGAGAATGGCAGCCTTTTTATTTTTCCCATACAAATCAATGAAAGAAATCTGGTTGGTTTTGGCCCCACCCACTTTTCTGAATTTTAATCCCAGTCCCCTGGTGACCAACTGTACCAAGTTTGAGGACCCTGCTATTAACTGTCTAAAAGCGGCAGCAGTTTTACATTTTCCCATTTAAATGAATGGCTGAAATTTGTCTGTGGTAGACTCTGCCCACTTTTTCTAAATTTTAAACCCAGTCACCCAGCGACCCAGTCGGCCAAGTTTGGGAACTCTGGCTTTTATACTGTGAGAATTACAGCTGTTTACATATTCTCATTGAAGTCAATAGGGAAAATCTGATTGGTTGTTTGTGGCTCCACCCACTTTTTGGGGTCCCCAAAATGTGACAGAATGTTTTAGCATCACCCCATGACTAAGTGACCCAAGTTTGGTGAGAGTAACTTCAAAGCTGTACGAGTGGCGAAAGTTTCAAGTTTTCCAACGAAAGTCTATGGAAAAAATAAGGTCTTCGGGGGTCCACCACAGGGGCACGGAGGGTGGGATTGCTTAAAAAAGCACAAGCAATCTATTCGGGTATGAGCCAAACAAGTGTGCAAAGTTTCATAATTGTACTCCTGAAACTCTGGGAGGAGTAGCGTATAGAAAATTGCTAAATGTTCATTGGCTGGTGGTAGCTCCGCCCACTTTGGGTGCCCCCCAAAATACTTATTTTAATTTGGGGTGACACCAACAATATGTGGTCCGAGTTTGGGGAGTGTAGCTTCAAAATTGTACGAGTAACAGCGATTTTAAATTTTTCCCTGTCAAAGTCAATACGAAAAATGGGGGCTTCTGGGGTCTGCCGCAGGGGCGCGGAGGGTGGGATCGCTTAATAAAGCACAAGCAGCGTACTTCACTATAAGACGAATAAGTGTGGAAAGTGTGGCGCTTGAACCCCTAAAACTGTAGGAGGCGTAGCGTACAGAAAATGGGGGGCGCTAATAATAATAACTAGATGGTGTCGTTTCTGAAGAAACCACAGGATGTTGGCTATGTGTCTGATTGGCTGCATGTGGCTCCGCCCACCTTGCCAAATTTTAACCCCAGTCACCCAGTGACCCAGTGTGCCAAGTCTGGGAACTCTGGCTTTAATAATGTGAGAATTGGAGCGGTTTACATTTTCCCATTGAAGTCAATAGGGTAAATCTGATTGGTTGTGTGTGGCTCCGCCCACTTTTTTGGGTCCCCAAAATGTGACAGAATGTTTCAGCTTCACCCCATAACCAAGTGACCCAAGTTTGGTGAGGCGGTTGTCAGTCTGAACTGGATCACTGAGGGGAGAGCATTGACTGTTGGAGCTCTGCTCAAAGGACCTATCCGTGGTGTGCCTGTCCGACCATCAGTGCAGGAGGAGCGGAGATAGTCCGAACTTTAAGGCCCTGCTTAGGCCTTTCGTCGGCAGGAGCCTACCTTGCAGGCCGGCTGTCTCAGGATGGAGCAGGCGGCTCCAAAGCACCCTGATCCCACTGGCTTGGGAAGGGGAGGAACATTGACTGTGAAGGACACTGTAGCTTGGGTGCACGCAGTTGATGAATGCTGTTTCTTGATAAAAACTTTGAAGTTCCAGCTAAAGAATGCAATCTTTCGCTACGGAGTGAAATGGCAATCGAGCTTTCTGAATATGGACCCTGAACTGGTAAGCCTGAGACAGAGGATCCGTGAGCAGCAGGCTGTGCTTGAGGGCCTGAAAGCTTACGGGGGACCTATGAGTGAGGCCCTGGTGTGTCGTCAGAGGTTCCAAGCCATGTTAGCAAACAGTGATGATGAATATCTGAACGGAGGTGAGGGAGATTGCGTGGTTATGGAGAAAGGCAGTACGCCTGAGGAGCCTTCTGGTCAGGCGTCTCTCTTACCTGCCATGCATCAACCTACTGAGCAAATTACAGCTGTGCATGTTAAACCTGAAGTTGATGAAGATACGATCTTGGAGGTGATTGTCGGGAGGGAATCTTCCAAGACAGAGGTGGATAATGTATGTAAAGATGATAAAGCTTCCCTAACAGTCAAAGATGGTGGCAAATACGTTAAAACTTTACCTGTGGGGGTGTTGCCGTTGTCAGGGGCTGTGCAGATACATGATGGTTTGGGAGGCGTTATACAAACCTCCCTGGATCCTGACCCTGAGCAGTCAGCATCTGGAGATGATGGTGTGAGCCAAGAGTCCAAAGGACTCATGCAGGTAGAAGGCATATTGCAAAAATGGTAAAATCCCCCATAGGCTTTCATTAGGCCCCTATTTCACTTTCCAAAATCTCAAATCTTTTCAAAGGGCAATGGCTCAGCAGTGGCAAATTTTCTAGCATTGTAGGAACTGTTAGGGGGATCATAACTGGTGAGTTTCGGGTCCCTAGGCCAAAGAGGTCATAGCCTAGGGTCACAAAAACCTGTTTATTTGGGCTATTTCAATGGTAGTGATGCTGATGTACATAAATCGCAGCCATGGCCGTTAGCAACGTCTGAATTTCACGAAATGTCTCATGCAGGTAGAAGACATATTGTTAGACTTGGATTCCAAAGATGGGGTCCCTACATTTCTGCAAACCAGAGTTACAGGGGTCCAAAATTGGTAAAATCCCCCATAGGCTTTCATTGCCTCCCTATTTCACTTTCCAAAATCTCACATCTTTTCAAAGGGCAATTGCTCAGCAGTGGCAAATTTTCTAGCATTGTAGGGACCCTTAGGGGGAACATGACTGGTGAGTTTCGGGCCCCTAGGCCAAAGAGGTCATAGCCTAGGGTCACAAAAACCTGTTTATTTGGGCTATTTCAATGGTAGTGATGCTGACGTACATAAATCGCAGCCATGGCCGTTAGCAACGTCTGAATTTCACGAAATGTCTCATGCAGGTAGAAGACATATTGTTAGACTTGGATTCCAAAGATGGGGTCCCTACATCTCTGCAAACCAGCGTTACAGGGGTCCGAAATTGGCAAAATCCCCCGTAGGCTTTCATTGCCTCCCTATTTCACTTTCCAAAATCTCACATCTTTTCAAAGGGCAATTGCTCAGCAGTGGCAAATTTTCTAGCATTGTAGGGACCCTTAGGGGGAACATGACTGGTGAGTTTCGGGCCCCTAGGCCAAAGAGGTCATAGCCTAGGGTCACAAAAACCTGTTTATTTGGGCTATTTCTATGGTAGTGATGCTGACGTACATAAATCACAGCCATGGCCGTTAGCAACGTCTGAATTTCACGAAATGTCTCATGCAGGTAGAAGACATATTGTTAGACTTGGATTCCAAAGATGGGGTCCCTACATCTCTGCAAACCAGAGTTACAGGGGTCCAAAATTGGCAAAATCCCCCATAGGCTTTTATTGCCTCCCTATTTCACTTTCCAAAATCTCACATCTTTTCAAAGGGCAATTGCTCAGCAGTGGCAAATTTTCTAGCATTGTAGGGACCCTTAGGGGGAACATGACTGGTGAGTTTCGGGCCCCTAGGCCAAAGAGGTCATAGCCTAGGGTCACAAAAACCTGTTTATTTGGGCTATTTCAATGGTAGTGATGCTGACGTACATAAATCACAGCCATGGCCGTTAGCAACATCTGAATTTCACGAAATGTCTCATGCAGGTAGAAGACATATTGTTAGACTTGGATTCCAAAGATGGGGTCCCTACATCTCTGCAAACCAGAGTTACAGGGGTCCAAAATTGGTAAAATGTTTTGGGAACTGTATCCTTAGCCAAAGGGAACTGTGATTTGCTTATGCAGAGTGATGGGAAGGGAAGGGAGGTGGAAGTAAAGCTTACTAGAGTCAAATGTGATACCGTGTTTGGCAATATTGAGATAATGCAAAATGAGAATGGTAGTGTGAATTTGTTAATTGAAGATGAAGTGATTGAAAATGTTTCTTTAAATGAAAATGTGGATGTGGAAAAAAAAGAAAGTTGTGTAGAAAATGACATAAAAAGTAAAGAGAATAAACAGGAGGAGAAAGGGGCAGATGGGCAGGCTGCTGTTGATACATCTGTGGGTGCTTCAGGAGAAGGAGTGGTTGGGACCACAGAAAGTATGGAGGAGGTTGCGTTAGCTCTTGGTGCACTTGCAGATGTAGATGAAGTGCTGGGTGACTTCTATTCTGAAACTAAAAGGTATATTGTAACTGAACTTAAGCTTCTCATTCTTGATGTCCCCCAGCACCACATTTGCGATATTCGAGGTCCATGACATCAATAATGTGAGAATGGCAGCCTTTTTATTTTTCCCATACAAATCAATGAAAGAAATCTGGTTGGTTTTGGCCCCACCCACTTTTCTGAATTTTAATCCCAGTCCCCTGGTGACCAACTGTACCAAGTTTGAGGACCCTGCTATTAACTGTCTAAAAGCGGCAGCAGTTTTACATTTTCCCATTTAAATGAATGGCTGAAATTTGTCTGTGGTAGACTCTGCCCACTTTTTCTAAATTTTAAACCCAGTCACCCAGCGACCCAGTCGGCCAAGTTTGGGAACTCTGGCTTTTATACTGTGAGAATTACAGCTGTTTACATATTCTCATTGAAGTCAATAGGGAAAATCTGATTGGTTGTTTGTGGCTCCACCCACTTTTTGGGGTCCCCAAAATGTGACAGAATGTTTTAGCATCACCCCATGACTAAGTGACCCAAGTTTGGTGAGAGTAACTTCAAAGCTGTACGAGTGGCGAAAGTTTCAAGTTTTCCAACGAAAGTCTATGGAAAAAATAAGGTCTTCGGGGGTCCACCACAGGGGCACGGAGGGTGGGATTGCTTAAAAAAGCACAAGCAATCTATTCGGGTATGAGCCAAACAAGTGTGCAAAGTTTCATAATTGTACTCCTGAAACTCTGGGAGGAGTAGCGTATAGAAAATTGCTAAATGTTCATTGGCTGGTGGTAGCTCCGCCCACTTTGGGTGCCCCCCAAAATACTTATTTTAATTTGGGGTGACACCAACAATATGTGGTCCGAGTTTGGGGAGTGTAGCTTCAAAATTGTACGAGTAACAGCGATTTTAAATTTTTCCCTGTCAAAGTCAATACGAAAAATGGGGGCTTCTGGGGTCTGCCGCAGGGGCGCGGAGGGTGGGATCGCTTAATAAAGCACAAGCAGCGTACTTCACTATAAGACGAATAAGTGTGGAAAGTGTGGCGCTTGAACCCCTAAAACTGTAGGAGGCGTAGCGTACAGAAAATGGGGGGCGCTAATAATAATAACTAGATGGTGTCGTTTCTGAAGAAACCACAGGATGTTGGCTATGTGTCTGATTGGCTGCATGTGGCTCCGCCCACCTTGCCAAATTTTAACCCCAGTCACCCAGTGACCCAGTGTGCCAAGTCTGGGAACTCTGGCTTTAATAATGTGAGAATTACAGCTGTTTACATTTTACCATTGAAGTCAATAGGGAAAATCTGATTGGCTGTTTTTGGCCCCGCCCACTTTCAAAATTTTAATCCCAGTCCCCCTGTGACCGACTGTGCCAAGTTTGAAGTCCCTGCCATTAACAGTAAAAGAATGACAGCAACTTATATATTGACATTGATTAGCAATAGGTAACATTTGATTGGCTGTTTTAAGCTCCGCCCATTTTTCTAAATTTTAACATTAACCACCATGTCATGGTCTGTGCCAAGTTTTGGACCTCTGGCTTTAAAACTGTGAGAGTGGCAGTATTTGAAAGCTTTACATTGAAGTGCATTGGTTAAATTTGATTGGATGCTAGTGGCTCCGCCCACTTTTTTTTATTTTTTGACCGCAATCACCCAGTGAGTAACTGAGCCAAGTTTGGGACACCTGGCATTTAAACTGTGATAATAGCAGCAGTTTATCATTTTTCATTAAGGTCAATGGCTGAAATCTGATTGGCTGTTGTTACCCCGCCCCCTTTTTTTACTAATTGCGAATCACAGTCACTCAGTCACTAACACTCCAAAGTTTATGAATGCTGGCATTTAACGTGTAAAAATGGCAGCAGTTTTATTGTTTTCTATTGAAAATCAATGAATGACATTTGATTGGTTGCTGGTGGCTCCACCCACTTTTTCAAAATTTGAAGTGTAAATCCCCAGGGACCACATTTGCGATATTCGAAGTCCCTGACATCAATATTGTGAGAATGGCAGCCTTTTTAATTTTTCCCATTTAAATCAATTAACGAAATCTGATTGGTCGGTTTTGGCTCTGCCCACTTTTATGAATTTTAATCCCAGTCCCCCAGTGACCAACTGTGCCAAGTGTCAGGACCCTACCATTAACCGTCTAAGAGCAGCAGCAATTTTTATTTTTCCCATTTAAACTAATGGCTGAAATTTGATTGGCTGTGGTAGACTCCATCCACTTTTAATACATTTTAAACCCAGTCACCCAGTGACCCACTATGCCAAGTCTGGGAACTCTGGCTTTAATACTTTGAGAATTACAGCTGTTTACATTTTCTCATTGCAGTCAATAGGGAAAATCTGATTGGTTGTTTGTGGCTCCACCCACTTTTTTGGGTCCCCAAAATGTGACAGAATGTTTCAGCTTCACTCCCTGACCAAGTGACCCAAGTTTGGTGAGTGTAACTTCAAAGCTGTACGAGTGGCAAAAGTTTCAAAATTTCCAATGAAAGTCTATGGGAAAAATGGGGTCTTTGGGGGTCCGCCACAGGGGCCCGGAGGGTGAAATTGCTTAAAAAAGCACAAGCAACCTATTCGGGTATGAGCCGAACAAGTGTGCAAAGTTTCAGAATTCTACTCCTTAAACTCTGGGAGGAGTAGCGTATAGAAATTTGCTAAATTTTCATTGGCCGCTGGTAGCTCCGCCTAATTTGGGGTGAGCCCCCAAAATACATCTTTTTATTTGGGGTGACACCAACCATATGTGGTCCGAGTTTGGGGAGTGTAGCTTCAAAATTGTACGAGTGGCAGTGATTTTAAATTTTTCCCTGTCAAAGTCAATACGAAAAAAGGGGTCTTCCGGGGTCCGCCGCAGGGGCCCGGAGGGTGCGATCGCTTAATAAAGCACAAGCAACGTACTTCGCTTGTTTGGCGCTTCTACCCCTAAAACTGTAGGAGGAGTAGCGTATAGAAAATGGGGGGGGGCGCCTATAATAATAAGAAGAACTAGATGGTGTTGTTTCTGAAGAAACCACAGGATGTTGGCTATGTGTCTGATTGGCTGTATGTGGCTCCGCCCACCTTGTCAAATTTTAACCCCAGTCACCCAGTGTGCCAAGTCTGGGAACTCTGGCTTTAATACAGTGAGAATTACAGCTGTTTACATTTTCCCATTGAAGTCAATAGGGAAAATCTGATTGGCTATTTTTGGCCCCACTCACTTTTCAAATTTTAATCCCAGTCCCCCTGTGACTGACTGTGCCAAGTTTGAAGTCCCTGCCAGTAACAGTAAAAGAATGACAGCAACTTATATATTGACATTGAATAGCAATAGGTAACATTTGATTGGCTGTTTTAAGCTCCGCCCATTTTTCTAAATTTTAAAATTAACCACCATGTCATGGTCTGTGCCAAGTTTTGGACCTCTGGCTTTAAAACTGTGAGAGTGGCAGTATTTGAAAGTTTTACATTGAAGTGCATAGGTGAAATTTGATTGGATGTTAGTGGCTCCACCCACTTTTCCTGTTTTTGACCGCAGTCACCCAGTGAATAACTGAGCCAAGTTTGGGACACCTAGCATTTAAACTGTGATTTTAGCAGTGGTTTATCACTTTTCATTAAGGTCAATGGCTGAAATCTGATTGGCTGTTGTTGCCCCGCCCCCTTTTTTCCTACTTGTGAACCACAGTCACCCAGTGACTAACACTCCAAAGTTTGTGAATGCTGGCATTTAACGTGTAAAAATGGCAGCAGTTTTATATTTTTCCATTGAAAATCAATGAATGAAATTTGATTGGTTGCTGGTGGCTACGCCCACTTTTTCAGAACTTGAAGTGGAAACCCCCAGGGACCACATTTGCGATATTCGAGGTCCCTGACATCAATATTGTGAGAATGGCAGCCTTTTTAATTGTTCCCATTTAAATCAAGCAAAGAAATCTGATTGGTCGGTTCTGGCTCTGCCCACTTTATTTTGAGTGTTGACGTATAACATAAAATCTGATGGAAAGTGCCGGAAAGTCCTATCTGCTTCCACCGAGCCCCTCTTGTGATGTCATAATAGCCCCATGTTTACCTCTGATGATGTCAGGGAAGTGATGTCATAATAGCCGTGTGTGTATATAAGCAGAGGTTGAGCATTGAGAGGCTCACTTTTGTCTCCACTTGCACAAGTGAAGACGATTGATTTTGCTCTCGAGCAATTTACTCATTAGTGAGATTCTCATTGGTGAACTATGTTGCGCTGCTGTAAAAGGCACCGCAAAATGAACCTCAGGCTTGAGGTTCAGCAGCCCTCTGTACAGCCAGCTGCCAATGCTGACCCAGAGCCACAACCACCAGCTAGGGGAAGAGCCCAGGCAGCTGTGCGTTCTATCAGGGCTTTCTTGGGCAGACTGTTCTACTGCTGTAGACCTGCCCCATCTACCGGGCGTTCTGCATTAGCACTGGAATATGTGGTATCGGATGATTCCGGTCATGTGGTGGAGGGAGTAGCTGGACCGGGATATCAGATATCGGTTATTTCACCTTATGTGGAGGAAGCAGAAGAGGCTGATGATTCTGGTCATGTGGTGGAGGAAGTAGCTGGGGAACCAGCGCCAGGATATCAGCTTTCTGATGTTTTGCCTTATGTGGATGTGGAGGAGAAGAAAGAAGCTGATGATTCCGGTCATGTGGTGGAGGAAGTAGCTGGGGAACCAGCGCCGGGATATCAGTTATCGGATGTCTCCCCCTTGGATGTTGACGAAGCAGAAGAAGCTGATGATTCCGGTCATGTGGAGGAGGTAGTAGCTGGGGAACCAGCGCCGGGATATCAGTTGTCGGATGTTTCACCTTTTGTGGATGTGGACTTAGGAGCTGATGATTCTGGTCATGTGGTGGAGGAAGTAGCTGGGGAACCAGCGCCAGGGTATCAGCTTTCTGATGTTTCACCTCGTGTGGATGTGAAGGAGAAGGAAGAGGCTGATGATTCCGGTCATGTGGTGGAGGAAGTAGCTGGGAAACCAGCGCTGGGATATCAGTTATCGGATATCTCCCCCTTGGATGTTGACGAAGCAGAAGAAGCTGATGATTCCGGTCATGTGGAGGAGGAAGTAGCTGGGGAACCAGCGCCGGGATATCAGTTGTCGGATGTTTCACCTTTTGTGGATGTGGACTTAGGAGCTGATGATTCTGGTCATGTGGTGGAGGAAGTAGCTGGGGAACCAGCGCCGGGATACCAGCTTTCTGATGTTTCACCTCGTGTGGATGTGAAGGAGAAGGAAGAGGCTGATGATTCCGGTCATGTGGTGGAGGAAGTAGCTGGGAAACCAACGCCGGGATATCAGTTATCGGATATCTCCCCCTTGGATGTTGACGAAGCAGAAGAAGCTGATGATTCCGGTCATGTGGTGGAGGAAGTAGCTGGGGAACCAGCGCCGGGATATCAGTTGTCGGATGCTTCAGCTTTTGTTGATGTGGACTTAAGAGTTGATGATTCTGGTCATGTGGTGGAGGAAGTAGCTGGGGAACCAGCGCCAGGATATCAGCTTTCTGATGTTTCACCTCGTGTGGATGTGGAGGAGAAGGAAGAGGCTGATGATTCCGGTCATGTGGTGGAGGAAGTAGCTGGGGAACCAGCGCCGGGATATCAGTTATCGAATGTCTCCCTCTTGGATGTTGACGAAGCGGAAGAAGCTGATGATTCCGGTTATGTGGTAGAGGAAGTAGCTGGGGAACCAGCGCCGGGATATCAGTTGTCGGATGTTTCACCTTTTGTGGATGTGGACTTAGGAGCTGATGATTCTGGTCATGTGGTGGAGGAAGTAGCTGGGGAACCAGCGCCAGGGTATCAGCTTTCTGATGTTTCACCTCGTGTGGATGTGAAGGAGAAGGAAGAGGCTGATGATTCCGGTCATGTGGTGGAGGAAGTAGCTGGGAAACCAGCGCTGGGATATCAGTTATCGGATATCTCCCCCTTGGATGTTGACGAAGCAGAAGAAGCTGATGATTCCGGTCATGTGGAGGAGGAAGTAGCTGGGGAACCAGCGCCGGGATATCAGTTGTCGGATGTTTCACCTTTTGTGGATGTGGACTTAGGAGCTGATGATTCTGGTCATGTGGTGGAGGAAGTAGCTGGGGAACCAGCGCCGGGATACCAGCTTTCTGATGTTTCACCTCGTGTGGATGTGAAGGAGAAGGAAGAGGCTGATGATTCCGGTCATGTGGTGGAGGAAGTAGCTGGGAAACCAACGCCGGGATATCAGTTATCGGATATCTCCCCCTTGGATGCTGACGAAGCAGAAGAAGCTGATGATTCCGGTCATGTGGTGGAGGAAGTAGCTGGGGAACCAGCGCCGGGATATCAGTTGTCGGATGCTTCAGCTTTTGTTGATGTGGACTTAGGAGTTGATGATTCTGGTCATGTGGTGGAGGAAGTAGCTGGGGAACCAGCGCCAGGATATCAGCTTTCTGATGTTTCACCTCGTGTGGATGTGGAGGAGAAGGAAGAGGCTGATGATTCCGGTCATGTGGTGGAGGAAGTAGCTGGGGAACCAGCGCCGGGATATCAGTTATCGAATGTCTCCCTCTTGGATGTTGACGAAGCGGAAGAAGCTGATGATTCCGGTTATGTGGTGGAGGAAGTAGCTGGGGAACCAGCGCCGGGATATCAGTTGTCGGATGCTTCAGCTTTTGTTGATGTGGACTTAGGAGCTGATGATTCCGGTCATGTGGTGGAGGAAGTAGCTGGGGAACCAGCGCCGGGATATCAGCTTTCTGATGTTTCACCTCATGTGGATGTGAAGGAGAAGGAAGAGGCTGATGATTCCGGTCATGAGGTGGAGGAAGTAGCTGGGGAACCAGCGCCGGGATATCAGTTGTCGGATGCTTCAGCTTTTGTTGATGTGGACTTAGGAGCTGATGATTCTGGTCATGTGGTGGAGGAAGTAGCTGGGGAACCAGCGCCAGGATATCAGCTTTCTGATGTTTCACCTCGTGTGGATGTGAAGGAGAAGGAAGAAGCTGATGATTCCGGTCATGTGGTGGAGGAAGTAGCTGGGGAACCAGCGTCGGGATATCAGTTGTCGGATATCTCCCTCTTGGATGTTGACGAAGCAGAAGAAGCTGATGATTTCGGTCATGTGGTGGAGGAAGTAGCTGGGGAACCAGCGCCGGGATATCAGTTGTCGGATGTTTCACCTTTTGTGGATGTGGACTTAGGAGCTGATGATTCTGGTCATGTGGTGGAGGAAGTAGCTGGGGAACCAGCGCCAGGATATCAGCTTTCTGATGTTTCACCTCGTGTGGATGTTGGCGAAGTGGAAGAAGCTGATGATTCCGGTCATGTGGTGGAGGAAGCAGCTGGGGAACCAGCGCCGGGATATCAGTTGTCGGATGCTTCAGCTTTTGTCGATGTGGACTTAGGAGCTGATGATTCCGGTGATGTGGAGGAGGAAGTAGCTGGGGAACCAGCGCCGGGATATCAGCTTTCTGATGTTTCACCTCGTGTGGCGAAGGAGGAAGAAGCTGGCCCGAGTGGAATCCAGACCATCAGGAAGCCACTGACTTTGGGCAGCTTCAACTTCCATAAACTTCTTGGAGAGGGGTCATTTGGCAAGGTTTACCTTGCTTCCCACCGAGCCAGAGACCAACAGCTGGCCATTAAAATGGTCAAGAAAAGGCCATTTATAAAGTATAATGACCCTGAGGAAATATTCATGGAGTGTCAGGTATTGAAGACCCTTGGGAAGGGTCCCTTTATCACTCAGCTCTACGGTACATTCCAGTCAAAGAATTACCTCTGCTTTGCCATGGAGTACCTGAGCGGGGGAGATCTGATGACACTTCTAGATGATGCTGACAAGCCATTTGACATTACGACCCTGAGACTGTTTGCTGCGCAGATGGTTATCGGCCTGGAGTACATCCACTCCAAGGGTGTCATCCACAGAGACATCAAGCCGGAAAACATCCTCCTGGACGGAGTCGGGAACATAAAGATTGCTGGCTTCGGCCTGGCAGTGCAAGATGTCTTTGGGGATGACATGGTTGAAGGATGTAACGGGAGCTTGCACTATATGGCCCCGGAGGTGTTCCTAGAGATGGACTACGAACACTCAGTAGACTTCTTCTCTACGGGAATCATGCTTTTTTTGATGGCATGCCTCAAACACCCATTCATGGACAAGTGGGAGAAGGATGAGGCTGTCATCAAAAACTCCATTTATTACAATTATCCAGACTACCCGCCGGAGATGGACCCCACACTGAAAGACTTCCTGGAGAAGCTACTGTGTAAAAACCAGGAAGCGCGTAAAGATCAGATGAAAAACCTGAGGGAAGAGCCGTTCTTCATTTCCATAGACTGGAAGGCTGTGGAGTCCGGAGGGGTGCGGCCCCCATTCCGTGTGGAACCACCATAGGAAGAGCCGAGAGAGACCCCTACTCACTTGGACAACAACAACACTAGTACTATAATAGTTACATAGCTATAATAAAATGTGTAAAAATGACAGCAGTTTTATTGTTTTCTATTAAAAATCAATGAATGAAATTTGATTGGTTGCGGGTGGCTCCGCCCACTTTTTCTAAACTTGGAGTGGAAACCCCCAGCGACCACATTTGCGATATTCGAGGGCCCTGACATCAATATTGTGAGAATGGCAGCCTTGTTAATTTTTCCCATTTAAATCAATCAAAGAAATCTGATTGGTCGGTTTTGGCTCCTCCCACTTTTATGAATTTTAATCCCAGTCCCCCAGTGACCAACTGTGCCAAGTGTCAGGACCCTGCCACTAACCGTCTAAGAGCAGCAGCAATTTTTTTTATTTTTCCCTTTTAAACTAATGGCTGAAATTTGATTGGCTGTGGTAGACTCCGCCCACTTTTTATAAATTTTAAACCCAGTCACCCAGTGACCCACTGTGCCAAGTCTGGGAACTCTGGCTTTAATACTGTGAGAATTGCAGCGGTTTACATTTTCCCATTGAAGTCAATAGGGTAAATCTGATTGGTTGTGTGTGGCTCCGCCCACTTTTTTGGGTCCCCAAAATGTGACAGAATGTTTCAGCTTCACCCCATGACCAAGTGACCCAAGTTTGGTGAGGCGGTTGTCAGTCTGAACTGGATCACTGAGGGGAGAGCATTGACTGTTGGAGCTCTGCTCAAAGGACCTATCCGTGGTGTGCCTGTCCGACCATCAGTGCAGGAGGAGCGGAGATAGTCCGAACTTTAAGGCCCTGCTTAGGCCTTTCGTCGGCAGGAGCCCACCTTGCAGGCCGGCTGTCTCAGGATGGAGCAGGCGGCTCCAAAGCACCCTGATCCCACTGGCTTGGGAAGGGGAGGAACATTGACTGTGAAGGACACTGTAGCTTGGGTGCACGCAGTTGATGGATGCTGTTTCTTGATAAAAACTTTGAAGTTCCAGCTAAAGAATGCAATCTTTCGCTACGGAGTGAAATGGCAATCGAGCTTTCTGAATATGGACCCTGAACTGGTAAGCCTGAGACAGAGGATCCGTGAGCAGCAGGCTGTGCTTGAGGGCCTGAAAGCTTACGGGGGACCTATGAGTGAGGCCCTGGTGTGTCGTCAGAGGTTCCAAGCCATGTTAGCAAACAGTGATGATGAATATCTGAACGGAGGTGAGGGAGATTGCGTGGTTATGGAGAAAGGCAGTACGCCTGAGGAGCCTTCTGGTCAGGCGTCTCTCTTACCTGCCATGCATCAACCTACTGAGCAAATTACAGCTGTGCATGTTAAACCTGAAGTTGATGAAGATACGATCTTGGAGGTGATTGTCGGGAGGGAATCTTCCAAGACAGAGGTGGATAATGTATGTAAAGATGATAAAGCTTCCCTAACAGTCAAAGATGGTGGCAAATATGTTAAAACTTTACCTGTGGGGGTGTTGCCGTTGTCAGGGGCTGTGCAGATACATGATGGTTTGGGAGGCGTTATACAAACCTCCCTGGATCCTGACCCTGAGCAGTCAGCATCTGGAGATGATGGTGTGAGCCAAGAGTCCAAAGGACTCATGCAGGTAGAAGGCATATTGCAAAAATGGTAAAATCCCCAATAGGCTTTCATTAGGCCCCTATTTCACTTTCCAAAATCTCAAATCTTTTCAAAGGGCAATGGCTCAGCAGTGGCAAATTTTCTAGCATTGTAGGAACTGTTAGGGGGATCATAACTGGTGAGTTTCGGGTCCCTAGGCCAAAGAGGTCATAGCCTAGGGTCACAAAAACCTGTTTATTTGGGCTATTTCAATGGTAGTGATGCTGACGTACATAAATCGCAGCCATGGCCGTTAGCAACGTCTGAATTTCACGAAATGTCTCATGCAGGTAGAAGACATATTGTTAGACTTGGATTCCAAAGATGGGGTCCCTACATTTCTGCAAACCAGAGTTACAGGGGTCCAAAATTGGTAAAATCCCCCATAGGCTTTCATTGCCTCCCTATTTCACTTTCCAAAATCTCACATCTTTTCAAAGGGCAATTGCTCAGCAGTGGCAAATTTTCTAGCATTGTAGGGACCCTTAGGGGGAACATGACTGGTGAGTTTCGGGCCCCTAGGCCAAAGAGGTCATAGCCTAGGGTCACAAAAACCTGTTTATTTGGGCTATTTCAATGGTAGTGATGCTGACGTACATAAATCGCAGCCATGGCCGTTAGCAACGTCTGAATTTCACGAAATGTCTCATGCAGGTAGAAGACATATTGTTAGACTTGGATTCCAAAGATGGGGTCCCTACATCTCTGCAAACCAGCGTTACGGCGGTCCGAAATTGGCAAAATCCCCCTTAGGCTTTCATTGCCTCCCTATTTCACTTTCCAAAATCTCACATCTTTTCAAAGGGCAATTGCTCAGCAGTGGCAAATTTTCTAGCATTGTAGGGACCCTTAGGGGGAACATGACTGGTGAGTTTCGGGCCCCTAGGCCAAAGAGGTCATAGCCTAGGGTCACAAAAACCTGTTTATTTGGGCTATTTCAATGGTAGTGATGCTGACATACATAAATCACAGCCATGGCCGTTAGCAACATCTGAATTTCACGAAATGTCTCATGCAGGTAGAAGACATATTGTTAGACTTTGATTCCAAAGATGGGGTCCCTACATCTCTGCAAACCAGAGTTACAGGGGTCCAAAATTGGTAAAATGTTTTGGGAACTGTATCCTTAGCCAAAGGGAACTGTGATTTGCTTATGCAGAGTGATGGGAAGGGAAGGGAGGTGGAAGTAAAGCTTACTAGAGTCAAATGTGATACCGTGTTTGGCAATATTGAGATAATGCAAAATGAGAATGGTAGTGTGAATTTGTTAATTGAAGATGAAGTGATTGAAAATGTTTCTTTAAATGAAAATGTGGATGTGGAAAAAAAAGAAAGTTGTGTAGAAAATGACATAAAAAGTAAAGAGAATAAACAGTAGGAGAAAGGGGCAGATGGGCAGGCTGCTGTTGATACATCTGTGGGTGCTTCAGGAGAAGGAGTGGTTGGGACCACAGAAAGTATGGAGGAGGTTGCGTTAGCTCTTGGTGCACTTGCAGATGTAGATGAAGTGCTGGGTGACTTCTATTCTGAAACTAAAAGGTATATTGTAACTGAACTTAAGCTTCTCCTTCTTGATGTCCCCCAGCACCACATTTGCCATATTCGAGGTCCATGACATCAATAATGTGAGAATGGCAGCCTTTTTATTTTTCCCATACAAATCAATGAAAGAAATCTGGTTGGTTTTGGCCCCACCCACTTTTCTGAATTTTAATCCCAGTCCCCTGGTGACCAACTGTACCAAGTTTGAGGACCCTGCTATTAACTGTCTAAAAGCGGCAGCAGTTTTACATTTTCCCATTTAAATGAATGGCTGAAATTTGTCTGTGGTAGACTCTGCCCACTTTTTCTAAATTTTAAACCCAGTCACCCAGCGACCCAGTGGGCCAAGTTTGGGAACTCTGGCTTTTATACTGTGAGAATTACAGCTGTTTACATATTCTCATTGAAGTCAATCGGGAAAATCTGATTGGTTGTTTGTGGCTCCACCCACTTTTTGGGGTCCCCAAAATGTGACAGAATGTTTTAGCATCACCCCATGACTAAGTGACCCAAGTTTGGTGAGAGTAACTTCAAAGCTGTACGAGTGGCGAAAGTTTCAAGTTTTCCAACGAAAGTCTATGGGAAAATAAGGTCTTCGGGGGTCCACCACAGGGGCACGGAGGGTGGGATTGCTTAAAAAAGCACAAGCAATCTATTCGGGTATGAGCCAAACAAGTGTGCAAAGTTTCATAATTGTACTCCTGAAACTCTGGGAGGAGTAGCGTATAGAAAATTGCTAAATGTTCATTGGCTGGTGGTAGTTCCGCCCACTTTGGGTGCCCCCCAAAATACTTATTTTAATTTGGGGTGATGTGAACACTGAACGAAGAACAACGTTTTAAATGTTTTAAATGTTTTATATGTTGCACAACAATGTTTAAGGCTTCCCACTTGCACTACACGTAAGCCGCATGGAATGTAAACATTGGTTGCCATAGCAACCTGAACGCTGCCTACGCTCTTCGCGTTCATGCAGCGCATCATCACTCTTCGCCGCTGGCCGGCGTGGCCCCGCCCCTCTCACCCCCGACCCCTAGCAACACCAGCTCCACTAACCAATCAGTAGCGCCTGGGGTGCGGCTTCCCAAGATATATACAGGAAGCCGCACGGCGCTTCTTTGAACACAGGACACGAGCACGTGAACAAGCGCCAGTCAGGCGCGAAACGGCGTTGTGCAGTCCCTTCACCCTGGTCACCCACACCCTGGTACACCTCAGCGCTGATACCTGCACCAGGTTTGATGTATCAAGACTGTTTGCATGCATGTAATATGTTTGGCATCAGGACACAATAAATAAGAAAGCGGAACAAGGATACAGTTGCCCGGCTTGCTTTGATGTACTTTATTAATTTGGGGTGACACCAACAATATGTGGTCCGAGTTTGGGGAGTGTAGCTTCAAAATTGTACGAGTAACAGCGATTTTAAATTTTTCCCTGTCAAAGTCAATACGAAAAATGGGGGCTTCTGGGGTCTGCCGCAGGGGCGCGGAGGGTGGGATCGCTTAATAAAGCACAAGCAGCGTACTTCACTATAAGACGAATAAGTGTGGAAAGTGTGGCGCTTGAACCCCTAAAACTGTAGGAGGCGTAGCGTACAGAAAATGGGGGGCGCTAATAATAATAACTAGATGGTGTCGTTTCTGAAGAAACCACAGGATGTTGGCTATGTGTCTGATTGGCTGCATGTGGCTCCGCCCACCTTGCCAAATTTTAACCCCAGTCACCCAGTGACCCAGTGTGCCAAGTCTGGGAACTCTGGCTTTAATAATGTGAGAATTACAGCTGTTTACATTTTCCCATTGAAGTCAATAGGGAAAATCTGATTGGCTGTTTTTGGCCCCGCCCACTTTCAAAATTTTAATCCTAGTCCCCCTGTGACCGACTGTGCCAAGTTTGAAGTCCCTGCCATTAACAGTAAAAGAATGACAGCAACTTATATATTGACATTGATTAGCAATAGGTAACATTTGATTGGCTGTTTTAAGCTCCGCCCATTTTTCTAAATTTTAACATTAACCACCATGTCATGGTCTGTGCCAAGTTTTGGACCTCTGGCTTTAAAACTGTGAGAGTGGCAGTATTTGAAAGCTTTACATTGAAGTGCATTGGTTAAATTTGATTGGATGCTAGTGGCTCCGCCCACTTTTTTATTTTTTGACCGCAATCACCCAGTGAGTAACTGAACCAAGTTTGGGACACCTGGCATTTAAACTGTGATAATAGCAGCAGTTTATCATTTTTCATTAAGGTCAATGGCTGAAATCTGATTGGCTGTTGTTACCCCGCCCCCTTTTTTTTACTAATTGCGAATCACAGTCACTCAGTCACTAACACTCCAAAGTTTGTGAATGCTGGCATTTAATGTGTAAAAATGGCAGCAGTTTTATTGTTTTCTATTGAAAATCAATGAATGACATTTGATTGGTTGCTGGTGGCTCCACCCACTTTTTCAAAATTTGAAGTGTAAATCCCCAGGGACCACATTTGCGATATTCGAAGTCCCTGACATCAATATTGTGAGAATGGCAGCCTTTTTAATTTTTCCCATTTAAATCAATTAACGAAATCTGATTGGTCGGTTTTAGCTCTGCCCACTTTTATGAATTTTAATCCCAGTCCCCCAGTGACCAACTGTGCCAAGTGTCAGGACCCTGCCACTAACCGTCTAAGAGCAGCAGCAATTTTTATTTTTCCCATTTAAACTAATGGCTGAAATTTGATTGGCTGTGGTAGACTCCATCCACTTTTTTATACATTTTAAACCCAGTCACCCAGTGACCCACTATGCCAAGTCTGGGCACTCTGGCTTTAATACTTTGAGAATTACAGCTGTTTACATTTTCTCATTGCAGTCAATAGGGAAAATCTGATTGGTTGTTTGTGGCTCCACCCACTTTTTTGGGTCCCCAAAATGTGACAGAATGTTTCAGCTTCACTCCCTGACCAAGTGACCCAAGTTTGGTGAGTGTAACTTCAAAGCTGTACGAGTGGCAAAAGTTTCAAAATTTCCAATGAAAGTCTATGGGAAAAATGGGGTCTTTGGGGGTCCGCCACAGGGGCCCGGAGGGTGAAATTGCTTTAAAAAGCACAAGCAACCTATTTGGGTATGAGCCGAACAAGTGTGCAAAGTTTCAGAATTCTACTCCTTAAACTCTGGGAGGAGTAGCGTATAGAAATTTGCTAAATTTTCATTGGCCGCTGGTAGCTCCGCCTAATTTGGGGTGAGCCCCCAAAATACATCTTTTTATTTGGGGTGACACCAACCATATGTGGTCCGAGTTTGGGGAGTGTAGCTTCAAAATTGTACGAGTGGCAGTGATTTTAAATTTTTCCCTGTCAAAGTCACTACGAAAAAAGGGGTCTTCCGGGGTCCGACGCAGGGGCCCGGAGGGTGCGATCGCTTAATAAAGCACAAGCAACGTACTTCGCTTGTTTGGCGCTTCTACCCCTAAAACTGTAGGAGGAGTAGCGTATAGAAAATGGGGGGGCGCCTATAATAATAAGAAGAACTAGATGGTGTCGTTTCTGAAGAAACCACAGGATGTTGGCTATGTGTCTGATTGGCTGTATGTGGCTCCGCCCACCTTGTCAAATTTTAACCCCAGTGACCCAGTGTGCCAAGTCTGGGAACTCTGGCTTTAATACAGTGAGAATTACAGCTGTTTACATTTTCCCATTGAAGTCAATAGGGAAAATCTGATTGGCTATTTTTGGCCCCACCCACTTTTCAAATTTTAATCCCAGTCCCCCTGTGACTGACTGTGCCAAGTTTGAAGTCCCTGCCAGTAACAGTAAAAGAATGACAGCAACTTATATATTGACATTGAATAGCAATAGGTAACATTTGATTGGCTGTTTTAAGCTCCGCCCATTTTTCTAAATTTTAAAATTAACCACCATGTCATGGTCTGTGCCAAGTTTTGGACCTCTGGCTTTAAAACTGTGAGAGTGGCAGTATTTGAAAGTTTTACATTGAAGTGCATAGGTGAAATTTGATTGGATGTTAGTGGCTCCACCCACTTTTCCTGTTTTTGACCGCAGTCACCCAGTGAATAACTGAGCCAAGTTTGGGACACCTAGCATTTAAACTGTGATTTTAGCAGTGGTTTATCATTTTTCATTAAGGTCAATGGCTGAAATCTGATTGGCTGTTGTTGCCCCGCCCCCTTTTTTCCTACTTGTGAACCACAGTCACCCAGTGACTAACACTCCAAAGTTTGTGAATGCTGGCATTTAACGTGTAAAAATGGCAGCAGTTTTATATGTTTCCATTGAAAATCAATGAATGAAATTTGATTGGTTGCTGGTGGCTACGCCCACTTTTTCAGAACTTGAAGTGGAAACCCCCAGGGACCACATTTGCGATATTCGAGGGCCCTGACATCAATATTGTGAGAATGGCAGCCTTGTTAATTTTTCCCATTTAAATCAATCAAAGAAATCTGATTGGTCGGTTTTGGCTCCGCCCACTTTTATGAATTTTAATCCCAGTCCCCCAGTGACCAACTGTGCCAAGTGTCAGGACCCTGCCACTAACCGTCTAAGAGCAGCAGCAATTTTTTTTATTTTTCCCTTTTAAACTAATGGCTGAAATTTGATTGGCTGTGGTAGACTCCGCCCACTTTTTATAAATTTTAAACCCAGTCACCCAGTGACCCACTGTGCCAAGTCTGGGAACTCTGGCTTTAATACTGTGAGAATTGCAGCGGTTTACATTTTCCCATTGAAGTCAATAGGGTAAATCTGATTGGTTGTGTGTGGCTCCGCCCACTTTTTTGGGTCCCCAAAATATGACAGAATGTTTCAGCTTCACCCCATGACCAAGTGACCCAAGTTTGGTGAGGCGGTTGTCAGTCTGAACTGGATCACTGAGGGGAGAGCATTGACTGTTGGAGCTCTGCTCAAAGGACCTATCCGTGGTGTGCCTGTCCGACCATCAGTGCAGGAGGAGCGGAGATAGTCCGAACTTTAAGGCCCTGCTTAGGCCTTTCGTTGGCAGGAGCCTACCTTGCAGGCCGGCTGTCTCAGGATGGAGCAGGCGGCTCCAAAGCACCCTGATCCCACTGGCTTGGGAAGGGGAGGAACATTGACTGTGAAGGACACTGTAGCTTGGGTGCACGCAGTTGATGGATGCTGTTTCTTGATAAAAACTTTGAAGTTCCAGCTAAAGAATGCAATCTTTCGCTACGGAGTGAAATGGCAATCGAGCTTTCTGAATATGGACCCTGAACTGGTAAGCCTGAGACAGAGGATCCGTGAGCAGCAGGCTGTGCTTGAGGGCCTGAAAGCTTACGGGGGACCTATGAGTGAGGCCCTGGTGTGTCGTCAGAGGTTCCAAGCCATGTTAGCAAACAGTGATGATGAATATCTGAACGGAGGTGAGGGAGATTGCGTGGTTATGGAGAAAGGCAGTACGCCTGAGGAGCCTTCTGGTCAGGCGTCTCTCTTACCTGCCATGCATCAACCTACTGAGCAAATTACAGCTGTGCATGTTAAACCTGAAGTTGATGAAGATACGATCTTGGAGGTGATTGTCGGGAGGGAATCTTCCAAGACAGAGGTGGATAATGTATGTAAAGATGATAAAGCTTCCCTAACAGTCAAAGATGGTGGCAAATACGTTAAAACTTTACCTGTGGGGGTGTTGCCGTTGTCAGGGGCTGTGCAGATACATGATGGTTTGGGAGGCGTTATACAAACCTCCCTGGATCCTGACCCTGAGCAGTCAGCATCTGGAGATGATGGTGTGAGCCAAGAGTCCAAAGGACTCATGCAGGTAGAAGGTATATTGCAAAAATGGTAAAATCCCCCATAGGCTTTCATTAGGCCCCTATTTCACTTTCCAAAATCTCAAATCTTTTCAAAGGGCAATGGCTCAGCAGTGGCAAATTTTCTAGCATTGTAGGAACTGTTAGGGGGATCATAACTGGTGAGTTTCGGGTCCCTAGGCCAAAGAGGTCATAGCCTAGGGTCACAAAAACCTGTTTATTTGGGCTATTTCAATGGTAGTGATGCTGACGTACATAAATCGCAACCATGGCCGTTAGCAACGTCTGAATTTCACGAAATGTCTCATGCAGGTAGAAGACATATTGTTAGACTTGGATTCCAAAGATGGGGTCCCTACATTTCTGCAAACCAGAGTTACAGGGGTCCAAAATTGGTAAAATCCCCCATAGGCTTTCATTGCCTCCCTATTTCACTTTCCAAAATCTCACATCTTTTCAAAGGGCAATTGCTCAGCAGTGGCAAATTTTCTAGCATTGTAGGGACCCTTAGGGGGAACATGACTGGTGAGTTTTGGGCCCCTAGGCCAAAGAGGTCATAGCCTAGGGTCACAAAAACCTGTTTATTTGGGCTATTTCAATGGTAGTGATGCTGACGTACATAAATCGCAGCCATGGCCGTTAGCAACGTCTGAATTTCACGAAATGTCTCATGCAGGTAGAAGACATATTGTTAGACTTGGATTCCAAAGATGGGGTCCCTACATCTCTGCAAACCAGAGTTACAGGGGTCCAAAATTGGTAAAATCCCCCATAGGCTTTCATTGCCTCCCTATTTCACTTTCCAAAATCTCACATCTTTTCAAAGGGCAATTGCTCAGCAGTGGCAAATTTTCTAGCATTGTAGGGACCCTTAGGGGGAACATGACTGGTGAGTTTCGGGCCCCTAGGCCAAAGAGGTCATAGCCTAGGGTCACAAAAACCTGTTTATTTGGGCTATTTCAATGGTAGTGATGCTGATGTACATAAATCGCAGCCATGGCCGTTAGCAACGTCTGAATTTCACGAAATGTCTCATGCAGGTAGAAGACATATTGTTAGACTTGGATTCCAAAGATGGGGTCCCTACATCTCTGCAAACCAGAGTTACAGGGGTCCAAAATTGGTAAAATCCCCTATAGGCTTTCATTGCCTCCCTATTTCACTTTCCAAAATCTCACATCTTTTCAAAGGGCAATGGCTCAGCAGTGGAACATTTTCTAGCATTGTAGGAACTGTTAGGGGGATCATAACTGGTGAGTTTCGGGCCCCTAGGCCAAAGAGGTCATAGCCTAGGGTCACAAAAACCTGTTTATTTGGGCAATTTAAATGGCGGAGATTCTGCCGAACATAAATCGAAGCCATGGCCGTTTAGCATCGTCTGAATCTCACGACATGTCTCATGCAGGTAGAAGGCATATTGTTATACTTTTACTCCAAAGTTGAGTTCCATACATCTCTGCAAACCAGAGTTACAGGGGTGCAAAAGTGGTAAAATCCCACATAGGCTTTCATTAGGCCCCTATTTCACTTTCCAAAATCTCAAATCTTTTCAAAGGGCAATGGCTCAGCAGTCGCAAATTTTCGAGCATTGTAGGAACTGTTAGGGGGATCATAACTGGTGAGTTTCGGGCCCCTAGGCCAAGAGGTCATAGCCTAGGGTCACAAAAACCTCTTTATTTGGGCAATTTCAATGGCGGAGATTCTGACGAACGTAAATCGCAGCCATGGCCGTTAGCATCATCTGAATCTCACGGCATGTCTTATGCAGGTAAAAGGCATATTGTTATACTTTTACTCCAAAGTTGGGTTCCATACATCTCTGAAAACCAGAGTTAAAGGGGTGCAAAAGTGGTAAAATCCCCCATAGGATTTCATTAGGCCCCTATTTCACTTTCCAAAATCTCAAATCTTTTCAAAGGGCAATGGCTCAGCAGTGGCAAATTTTCTAGCATTGTAGGAACTGTTAGGGGGATCCTAACTGGTGAGTTTCGGGCCCCTAGGCCAAAGTGGTCATAGCCTAGGGTCACATAAACCTGTTTATTTGGGCAATTTCAATGGCGGAGATTCTGCCGAACATAAATCGAAGCCATGGCCGTTAGAATTGTCTGAATCTCACGACATGTCTCATGCAGGTAGAAGGCATATTGTTATACTTTTACTCCAAAGTTGAGTTCCATACATCTCTGCAAACCAGAGTTACAGGAGTGCAAAAGTGGTAAAATCCCCCATAGGCTTTCATTAGGCCCCTATTTCACTTTCCAAAATCTCAAATCTATTCAAAGGGCAATGGCTCAGCAGTGGAACATTTTCTAGCATTGTAGGAACTATTAGGTGGATCATAACTGGTGAGTTTCAGGCCCCTAGGCCAAAGAGGTCATAGCCTAGGGTCACAAAAACCTGTTTATTTGGGCAATTTCAATGGCGGGGATTCTGACAAACGTAAATCGCAGCCATGGCCGTTAGCATCGTCTGAATCTCACGACATGTCTCATGCAGGTAGAAGGCATATTGGTATACTTTTACTCCAAAGTTGGGTTCCATACATCTCTGCAAACCAGAGTTACAGGGGTGCAAAAGTGGTAAAATCCCCCATAGGCTTTCATTAGGCCCCTATTTCACTTTCCAAAATCTCAAATCTTTTCAAAGGGCAATGGCTCAGCAGTGGCAAATTTTCTAGCATTGTAGGAACTGTTATGGGGATCATAACTGGTGAGTTTCGGGCCCCTAGGCCAAAGAGGTCATAGCCTAGGGTCACAAAAACCTGTTTATTTGGGCAATTTCAATGGCGGAGATTCTGACAAACGTAAATCGCAGCCATGGCTGTTAGCATCATCTGAATCTCACGACATGTCTTATGCAGGTAAAAGGCATATTGTTATACTTTTACTCCAAAGTTGGGTTCCATACATCTCTGAAAACCAGAGTTAAAGGGGTGCAAAAGTGGTAAAATCCCCCATAGGCTTTCATTAGGCCCCTATTTCACTTTCCAAAATCTCAAATCTTTTCAAAGGGCAATGGCTCAGCAGTGGCAAATTTTCTAGCATTGTAGGAACTGTTAGGGGGATCATAACTGGTGAGTTCCGGGCCCCTAGGCCAAAGTGGTCATAGCCTAGGGTCACATAAACCTGTTTATTTGGGCAATTTCAATGGCGGAGATTCTGCTGAACATAAATCGAAGCCATGGCCGTTAGAATCGTCTGAATCTCACGACATGTCTCATGCAGGTAGAAGG
Organism: Hyperolius riggenbachi; assembly: GCF_040937935.1. Taxonomy (NCBI): domain Eukaryota; kingdom Metazoa; phylum Chordata; class Amphibia; order Anura; family Hyperoliidae; genus Hyperolius; species Hyperolius riggenbachi. Next base: position 226,580,638 of record NC_090653.1, on the reverse strand, counting down.
CATATTGTTATACTTTTACTCCAAAGTTAAGTTCCATACATCTCTGCAAACCAGAGTTACAGGAGTGCAAAAGTGGTAAAATCCCCCATAGGCTTTCATTAGGCCCCTATTTCACTTTCCAAAATCTCAAATCTTTTCAAAGGGCAATGGCTCAGCAGTGGCAAATTTTCTAGCATTGTAGGAACTGTTAGGGGGATCATAACTGGTGAGTTTCGGGCCCCTAGGCCAAAGTGGTCATAGCCTAGGGTCACATAAACCTGTTTATTTGGGCAATTTCAATGGCGGAGATTCTGCTGAACATAAATCGAAGCCATGGCCGTTAGCATCGTCTGAATCTCACGACATGTCTCATGCAGGTAGAAGGCATATTGTTATACTTTTACTCCAAAGTTGAGTTCCATACATCTCTGCAAACCAGAGTTACAGGGGTGCAAAAGTGGTAAAATCCCCCATAGGCTTTCATTAGGCCCCTATTTCACTTTCCAAAATCTCAAATCTTTTCAAAGGGCAATGGCTCAGCAGTGGAAAATTTTCTAGCATTGTAGGAACTATTAGGTGGATCATAACTGGTGAGTTTCGGACCCCTAGGCCAAAGAGGTCATAGCCTAGGGTCACAAAAACCTGTTTATTTGGGCAATTTCAATGGCGGAGATTCTGACAAACGTAAATCGCAGCCATGGCCGTTAGCATCGTCTGAATCTCACGACATGTCTCATGCAGGTAGAAGGCATATTGTTATACTTTTACTCCAAAGTTGGGTTCCATACATCTCTGAAAACCAGAGTTACAGGGGTGCAAAAGTGGTAAAATCCCCCATAGGCTTTAATTAGGCCCCTATTTCACTTTCCAAAATCTCAAATCTTTTCAAAGGGCAATGGCTCAGCAGTGGCAAATTTTCTAGCATTGTAGGAACTGTTAGGGGATCATAACTGGTGAGTTTCGGGCCCCTAGGCCAAAGAGGTCATAGCCTAGGGTCACAAAAACCTGTTTATTTGGGCAATTTAAATGGCGGAGATTCTGCCGAACATAAATCGAAGCCATGGCCGTTAGCATCGTCTGAATCTCACGACATGTCTCATGCAGGTAGAAGGCATATTGGTATACTTTTACTCCAAAGTTGGGTTCCATACATCTCTGAAAACCAGAGTTACACGGGTGCAAAAGTGGTAAAATCCCCCATAGGCTTTCATTAGGCCCCTATTTCACTTTCCAAAATCTCAAATATTTTCAAAGGGCAATGGCTCAGCAGTGGCAATTTCCTAGCATTGTAGGAACTGTTAGGGGGATCCTAACTGGTGAGTTTCGGGCCCCTAGGCCAAAGAGGTCATAGCCTAGGGTCACATAAACCTGTTTATTTGGGCAATTTCAATGGCGGAGATTCTGCCGAATATAAATCGAAGCCATGGCCGTTTAGCATCGTCTGAATCTCACGACATGTCTCATGCAGGTAAAAGGCATATTGTTATACTTTTACTCCAAAGTTGGGTTCCATACATCTCTGAAAACCAGAGTTGAAGGGGTTCGAAAGTGGTAAAATCCCCCATAGGCTTTCATTAGGCCCCTATTTCACTTTCCAAAATCTCAAATCTTCTCAAAGGGCAATGGCTCAGCAGTGGCAAATTTTCTAGCATTGTAGGAACTGTTAGGGGGATCATAACTGGTGAGTTTCGGGCCCCTAGGCCAAAGTGGTCATAGCCTAGGGTCACATAAACCTGTTTATTTGGGCAATTTCAATGGCGGAGATTCTGCCGAACATAAATCGAAGCCATGGCCGTTAGAATCGTCTGAATCTCACGACATGTCTCATGCAGGTAGAAGGCATATTGTTATACTTTTACTCCAAAGTTGAGTTCCATACATCTCTGCAAACCAGAGTTAAAGGAGTGCAAAAGTGGTAAAATCCCCCATAGGCTTTCATTAGGCCCCTATTTCACTTTCCAAAATCTCAAATCTATTCAAAGGGCAATGGCTCAGCAGTGGCAAATTTTCTAGCATTGTAGGAACTGTTAGGGGGATCATAACTGGTGAGTTTCGGGCCCCTAGGCCGAAAGAGGTCATAGCCTAGGGTCCAGGGCTGCCATCAGAAATTTTGGGGCCCCTCACACATCATCAGGCCTTCCCCCCCCCCCGGCCCACCCACTGGTTGCTGTGCCTGCCCACTAGCCACCCCACCCCCGTGTCCGTGCGCAAAGTGTGTTGCATTGAAAAATGTGCATGGCTCCGACAATGAAGAAAGCGGCATGCGGCAAAAAGTGGGCATGACCATGGCATGTGTTGGGTGGAGCCAAATACTAGCAAAATACAGGTAGTCCCCGGTTACCAAATGAGATAGCTAGGTAGCCTGATGTAGATGCCCTCAGTATAGGTAGCCTGGTATAGCTGGTGCCCCATTATAGGCCAGCAAGATACAGGTGCCCCAGTATAGGTATTCAGCTATAGGTAGTGCCCCGGTATAGGTAGCCTGGCATAGTGGCCCCCAGTATAGGTAGCTTTCTATGGGTGGTGCACCAGTACAGGTTAGCCAGGTACAAGTGCCCCCAGTATAAGTAGCAAGCTATACGTGCACCAGTATAAGTAGCTAAGTATAGGTGGTGCCCCAGTATAGGTAGCTAGGTATAGGTGGTTCCAGCCCCAGTATAGGTAGCCAGGTATAGGTGATGGCCCAGTATAGATAGCCTGTAGCCAGATATAGGTGGAGCCCCAGTATATAAAGTCCGCTGTAGTGGGCTCACTCATCTGCTCCCCACGTTCAAGCACTGATGTCACTCTTCTCTCAGTGCTGGAACGCAGTGTACTGGTTAGTGAGCCATAGGCCTGCAGCCAGCACATGCGGCCCTTCCAGCGCTTTGGGAGGCCCAGGGCCCCCAGAAGCCCTGGGCCCCTCACTACAGTGTCAGTTGTCCCCCCCTGATGGCTGCCCTGGTAGTGTCCGTCAGGTGTGTTGAACGCCGTCTTCCATTGTCACCCTCCCTTATTCGTACCAGGTTGTATGCCCCTCTTAGGTCGAGTTTAGAGAAGACACATGCATCAGTAACCTGGGAGAACAAGTCATCAATTAAAGGGAGTGGATAACGATTTTTTATAGTAATCTTTTTTCATTCTCTGTAATCGATACATGGCCGAAGCCCACCGTCCTTTTTCTGTACAAAAAAGAATCCTGCTCCGGCCGGAGACTCAGAAGGACGGATGAACCCTTTGGCCAAGTTTTCCTTAATGTAATCCTGCATAGCAAGTTTTTCAGGTCCAGAGAGGTTATATAGATGACCTCTAGGGGGCATACAACCTGGTCTTAATTCAATGGGGCAGTCAAAACTTCTATGAGGAGGAAGTTTGTCTGCCGCTTTGGGACAAAATACATCTGTGAAATCAGAATACTGTGCGGGCAATCCTTCCATTTGAACCTTGGTAATGCAAACAGCAACTTTCTCCATGCAATGATGATGGCAAAAGGAGGACCAGCTTAATAACTGCCCGGAACTCCAGTCAATCTGAGGGGAGTGCTTTTGCAGCCATGGCATACCAAGGATCACTGTGGAAGTGGCCATCTTGAGTACAAAAAATTGCATAAGTTCTTTATGTAGTGCCCCCACCTGACATAACAATACAGGAGTCTGAGACAGAGGTTGTTTCCCCTGAAGTGGCGAGTCGTCCACTGCAGTAACAAAAATCTGTCGGTTCAAAGAAACAAGGGGAAGACCTAAACTCATAGCAAAATCATAATCTATAAAATTGGCTGCTGAGCCCGAGTCTATGAATGCCTGGGTAGACAAAACTTGATCTTCCCAGGTAATAGAACACGGGAGAAACGATTCTCTTTTAGAGGTAACACTGATTCGCCTAGGGTAGTACCTCTAGCTACACCTAGGCGACAGAGTTTTCCGCCCTTAGGACAATTCTGTACCACATGACCCTTCTCTGCACAGTATAGGCAAAGTCTCTCAGTTCGTCTCCGATTCTTCTCTACCTCTGATAATTTGGAGTGTCCGATTTGCATCGTCTCATCCTGAGGAAGGGAAGGAGATGGAGAAGAGAAAGTGATAGGGGCGGATCTTACCGAGGTTCTACCTCGAGTTTGCCTTTGATAACGAACCCGGCAATCTATTCTAACAGCTAATGAGATCGCATCATCAACAGTCTTAGGTTCAGGGTGAATTAACATAAGATCAGCAACAGCGTCAGATAATCCTGATAAAAAACAGTCTAATAAAGCGAACTGCCCCCATCTAGCCGACACAGCCCACCTTCTAAATTTTGCAGCATACGTCTCAACGGTGTTATGCCCCTGTCTGAGGGTTTTGAGTTTCCGTTCAGCAGTAACTGCAATATCGGGATCATCGTATATAATCGCCATGGCTTTAAAAAATTCTTGAACTGAGGCCAAGGCCTCATGACCACTAGGGAGACTGTAAGCCCACGTCTGTGTGTAAATCCCCAGATAGTAAAGTTTTAATAAAAGTGACCCTCTGACTCTCAGACCCTGAGGAAGTGGGACGTAACTCAAAGTATGAAAGGCAGCGATTTCTGAAATTCTGGAAATCCGATCTGTGCCCTGAAAATCTTTCAGGGAGGAGTATCCTGGGCTCCATAACAACAGGGAATGGCACTGGTGCATTAGGTGCTTGAAGGGTGCGCACCACCTCAGACAATTGGTTGATCTGTGTCTGTCGGGCATTGACCGTAATGGTTAAATCATTAACGGTCGTGGTTAGAAGTTCAACCTGACTGCACAGTGTCTCCATAGACATTTTGGTCTGCTGTTTTGTAATGATTGGTGTCAGCAATAAGCAAATGTCTGGTTATTAGGTGATCTGCAGTATCACCAATAAGCCAGACACTATACCTGATTATGTGGTGATCTGCAAAATCACCAATAATGCAAGTATAGCAAGAACAAATGTGATAGTGTAACGATTGGTGTAGCAACACAGACGTCTGATTATGTGTGATCTGCAGTATCACCGATAATACAGACGCTATACCTAATTATGTTGTGATCTGCAGAATCACCAATAATGCAAGTATAGCTAGCAGAATAACAAGGTGTATAATGCTTGGTGCAACAGTAACTGAATAGTTTGAATAGACCTCACCAGAGGAGCTGGTGGGTACAATCAGTGAGGACCTCACCAGTGACAAGGGCTCACTGGTGAGTAGAGAGGTCAGACAGGCAGGGTTCGGTAACAGGTGGACAGATACAGTACAATATCGGCAGGCAAGAGAGTAGTGATAATACAGGCAGAGTCAGCAACAGAGTCAGATGGGCAGAAGTACAGAATTGATAAGCAAGAGCAAGGTCAGAGGTGAGCCAGAGTCATACACAGGTAATCAATAATACAATAATAACAATAATCCTAGTCTTGTGTGAAATCCCTGGTTTACTCCCAGATCAAAGCACACCGGACACTGTCTAAACTGCGCTAACAGTATTCGCAACAGCAGACAGGTTGCGAGTGAATACCGAAGGCTTTTGAAGCAGAGGAGACCCCACAGCCGCGCCCACTCCAATCAGACAATCCGGAGCGCCATGAGTCTCCTCTGATGTCAGCCGACTGGCTGGTCAGCTGACGCTCCTCCTCCCAGCATAAAGGTCCTGTCTACGCGCACGCCCGCGCAATACAGCAACCCTATGGCCAAATGACAATCCCGTCCTCTGCGTACTAGACGCCAGAGGAGCGGGCAAACTCCCCGAGCAGGAAAGCGAGGCGGCTGCGGAGACACCCTGCGTGCCCGCAGCCGTAGCTTCAGCGGATGTTACAGATAGCTAATACAAAGTATAGTGCTTGGTGCAACAGTAGTAGCTGATAGGTTTAGCAATACCTCACCAGAGGAGCTGGTGGGTACTATCAGTACAAAGGCCCTCACCAGAGACCAGGGCTCTCTGGTGAGAGTGGCGAGGTCAGACTAGCAGGTTCGGCAACAGACAGACAGATACAGTACAAAATCAGAAGGCAAGAGGAGGTAGAGCAATCAGGCAGAGTCGGCAACAGGATCAGATGGGCAAAGGTACAGAATCGATAAGCAGAAGGAAGGTCAGAGGCGATCCAGAGTCATACACAAATAAATGCAACAATATAAAGTGCTAACTATAGATAGATGTATATTGCAAACACTGCATATACATCTATCAGAGCAGGAACCTAACTAGGTCTGAGCGCTAACACGAAGTATTCGCAACAGCAGACAAGTTGCGAGTGAACCAGGAAGGCTTAAGAAGCGGAGGAGACCCCTATGGCACGCCCACTCCCATTAGCCAATGAGGACCGGCAAGCGTCTCCTCTGATGTCAGCCGACCGGCCAGTCAGCTGAAGCGCCTCCTCCCTGCATAAAGGTCCTGTCTGTGCGCACGCGCACGCGACAATCCGACCCTATGTGCGGCTGACAAACCCGTCCTCGGCGTGCTAGACACCCGAGGCACAGACAACTCGCCAGGCAGAGAGATGGAGGCAGCTGCGGTGGTAGCGCTGTTCACCACAGCTGCCTCTTCCATGACTGTTACACATCCATACATTGTCATCATCAGGAGTTTTATTTTAGAGGGATTTCACTGGCAAACTCATCCGTACAGTGGCGCTACATTTGGTCTTGAAAATGCTCAGACTGCAGTGCTAAATGATTATCGACCTCCTCCGCACCTCTCTTACAATCTGCATTGTCAATAAGTATTATGGATTTTAATTGCTGTTACTGCCGTTTGGAGTTTTATTGATTATAGCTTATGAGAAGTGTTTATATAACAGCCAGCGTGTTGCTCCTGGATTTACTTTCTATTTGAATACCTACCTATTATAAAAATGATGGCATGGGAACAAGCAGCTTGAACACTGACTTCTCTATTTTTCATAGACATGCACCACTGCTTTCATGGTTTCACATTCATATTTGGTGTGAGATGATCCCTTTATAATCCTCTTCAAAAAGTCACTCATTTCATGCTCAGATTTTGAAATATAACATAGTATATACATTATACAACTATATGAGTCAAGCATAAACTTTATGTCCATGTTTGCATACCAGGCTTTTAGAAGCACATGACTGCATATATCTCTTTATCCAAGAGTCTTTTGGCTGGCATTCCATTAGGATTACAGTGGGAGATGTAAGACTGCACATATTCCTTGTACTCTTCATATGTGAGATGTTTAGCAGTTCTGTAATGGTTTCACATTTTTGTGAGGTGTCATTAAACAAATCCCACTAACCTGAGCCTTTTCCTTAGCTTTTTCCATACTGTAATTATTGTCATTCAACATGGGAGGCTATGGCAAATCAGCAGTGTTTCTTGTTCTTCTTACATTTTGAATGGTTAAAGGGACTCCGAGCACCTCTCATGGGGAGCCTCTTGCAATGGCCATGTGTGTGTCACTTCCTCTTCCTGCTTCATTCAGTGATGCACTTCTCTAACAGAGAAGACAGGGGTGACCCGGAAGTTATAACACAGCCAAGATGGCAAATCGAACAAAAACTATTTGATGTAGAATGGCAATTCAGGCATCAAATGAAAGAGGAGAGCACAAGCTACAGAAAGGTATGCTTTTTTAAGTACTTTGCAGTACTGGTCGGAGTCTCTTTAAAGGCATACCCATGAGAGATGCTCAGAGTCCCTTTAAGACTACTTCTTTTACAATCTTATGGGGCTCTGGATCACTTGTAGGATCTGGTAGCTTGCAGTATATGTATTGGTTGTGGAAATCACATATATCTTGATCAGTCATTTTCAAATCCTGGCGAATCCTTCACCCAAAACAAAGCTTGATTATGTGGTAACCCCCAATCTACTGTAGTGACTCAATGCATTGGGCACTGCCGATTGGCTGGGGCTCACCTGACTCACTCCTCAGAAGCCTCAGTTCCCTGCAAGGTTGCATAGGGACTGTAGTTTCCGAGATAAAGTCTCTACGGATTGATGCATATAAAAATGTACAAGTTAAGAAGAATCAAAAAAAATAAATCAATAATTAATCCAATCCATAGTCACGTCCATATTCCTTATTCAAGTCCATAATTGCTAATCAAAATCAATTAGCATGAATCCAGGAAAAAGATATGCCTTGGATATCCTGAAGTTGATTCCTAATCCTTTGCTGCCATCCAGTGGTGAAAGTCCATAATACCAGTTTATGGCCAGCAAAACTTAACCACTTAAGCCCGAAGGGTTGAAATTTTTTTACATCCGAGCAACTTTCACCCCCCCATTCATTTGCCAATAACTTTATCACTACTCATCACAATTAATTGATCTATATCTTGTTTTTTCCGCCACCAATTAGGCTTTCTGTGGGTGGTACATTTTGCTAAGAGCCACTTTACTGTAAATGCATTTTAACAGGAAGAATAAGAAAAAAATGGAAAAAATTCATTATTTCTCAGTTTTCAGCCATTATAGTTTTAAAATAATACATGCCTCCATAATTAAAACTCACGTACTGTATTTGCCCATATGCCCCGGGTATTTCACCGTTAAAATTATGTCCCTATCACAATGTATGGCGACAATATTTTATTTGGAAATAAAGGTGCATTTTTTCCGTTTTGCGTCCATCACTGTTTAGAAGCCCATAATTTATTAAATCATACTGATATACTCCTTTGACATGCATATTTAAAAAGTTCAGACCCTTAGGTAACTATTTATGTTTTTTTTTTTTTTATTATTGTAATTTTTTTTTTTAATTTAAACTTGTATGTGGGTATTTTTTGGTGTGGGAGGTAAACAGGGTTTTTTTTTAATATATTTATATGTTTAATTTTAAAACTTTTTTTTCTTTGGGTGTAATTTGCTGTTTGGCCACAAGATGGCCAGAATCAAAAAGTCCTGGGAGCGATCGATCTTGCTCCCAGGCAGAAGAAAGGAGCCCAGAGCTCAGAAAAGCCGCAGCGTCTGAAGAGACGGCTTTTCTCCGGGGGGGTCCGATCAGCGAAAGGGATTTATAATCCCTTTCACTGATCGGTGGGCTAGCGGCCAGCAGCGGGGGCGCGCACGGGGGGGCCTGCAGGAGCGCGCGCGACCCGCGGGATTGTGCGCAGCCCAACTGGACGAGAAATCTCATCCAGTTGGGCTTAAGTGGTTAAAATTGAATACAATCACGTAACCTCAACATTATAGACTGTGCTATAACTTATCAATAAAACTGTTAAAGCTAAAATCAATATTAAATTCCCTTGGGGAACGTAGTAGGTCCCAGCGCTGGATACCCTCTGCTGAGGAGAAAGGGGAAGCCTCTTTAGGATCCAGAGGCTTCCTCCTCCTGAGGTAAGTACCCACTTAGGGGCACTCTTTTTCACTACAGGTACACTTTAAAATCTCCACAGTTCCTTAAATAGTGCTTGACGGCTTTGATTCCTGCTCTTTCGTTTATTACTGTATAAAAGTACAAACCATTCACTGTAACTAAAGAATAATGTTCCATAAAATCCAATGACCCATATGCAATTCACTTTTTCTCCTGAGTTTTCTTCTATGTAATATTTTAACCACTTCACAACTGAGGGGTTTTACCCCTTCAGCATCCGAGCAATTTTCTCCTTTCAGCGCTCCTTACATTCATTCGCCTATAACTTTATCATTACTTATCACAATAAAATGAACTATATCTTGTTTTTTTCACCACCAATTAGGCTTTCTTTAGGTGGGACACTATGCCAAGAATTATTTTATTCTAAATGTGTTTTAATGGGAAAATAGGAAAACATTTTGAAAAAAAAAACATTATTTTTCAGTTTTCCGCCATTATAGTTTTTAAATAATGCATGCTACTATAATTAAAATCCATGTAACTTATATGCCCATTTGTCCCAGTTATTACACCATTTAAATTATGTCCCTATCACAATGTTTGGCATCAATATTTTATTTGCAAATAAAGGTGCATTTTTTTCAGTTTTGCGTCTATCCCTAATTACAAGCCCATAATTTATAAAGTAACAGTGTTATACCCTCTTGATATAAATATTTAAAGATTTCAGTCCCTAAGGTAACTATTTAAGTTTTTTTTTTATTGTAATTTTTTTTAATTTATTTTAATATTACAAAAAAAAATATTGGTAACAATTGGGGAGTGTGGGAGTTAATGAGTTAAAATTAATAGTGAAAATAATGTATTTGTATGTGAAAAATGTTTTTGGGTGTAGTATTACTTTTTGGCCACAAGATGGCCACATTTTTTTTGCAGGCGTCCTACAAGCGTCGGAAGGACGCTTGCAGGAAGGGAGGCTGGGAAACTGAGTTTTTTCACAATGATCGCGCTGCTTCTCATAGAAGCATGCCGATCATTGCGGGGGCAGAGATCAACGAACGGGAATGGATTTTCCCGTTCATTGATCTCCGGGCGAGCGGGCGGCAGCATGCACAATCGCGGGAGTGTGCGCACGTGCAAGCGGGAGCGCGGACAGCGGCGGCAGGGGGTGCGTATATCTACGCTCTGGGCGGGGAACTCAAGTCCAAAGGAGCGTAGATATACTGTACCCAGGCGGCGAAGTGGTTAAAACTTGTCAATAAAATCTTTTTTAAACCACCAGCAAGCAAAAAAATACTCATGATAATTTTGATAGTACTTTTAACATACTTTTTGATACTTTTTTCCGTTGCAAAGTGTTAAAAAATTATTTTAAATCAAAGATGAAAAATTTTCTCCTAGGAGAAAACGCAGGTGAAAAAGTGAATTGCATATGGCCCAATGTCTCTAAAATTTGTGTTAACTGCCTTGAATCCTTGAGATACAATGGGATATTTAGTACCAATGGTTGCAAAATTGGTCTATAAACCGGCCTAGCATTTCAAGTCTGACTGTATCCTATAAACAATGGGCCTACCTGGGGGGTTATCACTATTCTTGTGTGTCTGAGGGACAGTATCAAACCGGAATTTGCGCATTGAAAGGGACCAGGAATTTGACTTGTTCAAGTAGTAACCCTTTCTGTACTCATTTTTTTTCCACCAGTTTGTTTAATTGCATTTCTTTGGTCTCCCTTTAAAATGTGATAAATGGACTGTATGGACTGTCATCCAATAGGCCCATGACCATCTTATTGTATTTGTCTGTATCCATGACAGCCACACCCCCTTCCTTGTTTGCTAATATAATGGCCAAGTTTTTATTCTTGGAAACAGGTCTTAATAACTTCAGTGGTTTGTTTTTAAATATTCACCTTTCTTACCTGCATTTCATTAATGTGCTTCAACAGGTCACTTTTAAAAGTCTAAATGTGATGATTGTTAGCACCTGGAGGATTCAAAGTGGATTTATTTTTAACTGTACATTTATTATAAATGGATAATGCATTATTTGTTGGAGGTCTTGAGGGATTATAGTTGGGCCTGGGTCTCTACCCATGGGGTCATACCCATGGGAGGGGGTGAGGGGGCAGCAGCCCTGCAATCGCGCTACATCTGTTTATGATCTTTATTTGTTATTTAGGAATGCTGACCTACTAGTTACATATTTTGACATGATGTTGTACTAAAAGGTTTCCGTCTCCTATTATGTAATTATACTTTTTGACTGTGTGCATACTACCTGCATTTGGTTGCAGTATGTGCTTGTTGCTTAAGTGATGTTTATCTTTTGAATATCTTACTGAATGTTTGTATTGTTGAGTTTATTTTTCAATAAACCTTTAATAGTGAAAAAAAAAATTGCAGACACTTTGCACATTGTAAATTCTCTTAAGTATGCTTTCTTGCATTTTATTTTATTTTGACATTTTTTTCTCTGAAACAGGCCCTGAACAAATATCTTATCAGTTCAGTACCTTCTGGTAAAGACTTGCTTTCTCTGCTCATATAAGTTTTTATCACTTCACAGTTTATGAGTAGAATAATGTTTTTGTCTTTCCCTGTATACGGAATACTCAATATATCTTTCAATATATTTTTCTGCCACTTTCTGTATGCTGCACTATCTCTGTCATTTTTGGTAATATATTCTTTCCGTTTCTCTATGTATGCAGCATTATCTCTCTCATTTTTGGTGATGTATTCTTCTTTCTCGGTATGCAGTGTTATCTTGAAGATTATTTTTTTTTTGAAGATGAATTCCTTCTTTTTCTCTATGTATATGGCATTATATTTTTACTTGTTGGTGGTAAATTCTGTAAATGCTGGTAGTAGATTCCTTCTTTTTTTCTATATTTGGCACTATCTGTATTTTTTATGGTAACATTCCTTATATTTCTCTCTGCTTGTGGCATTATCTCTGTAGTTTTTGGTGGTACAGGCCGTCCCCTACTTACAAACAACCCGAGTTAAAAAAATTTCATACATACAAGTGAATTTGTCTCCTTGTACAAAATATACATTTCTGTTTTTTATTACTTATTTTTGTTGTTTTATGTTATAGTACGGTATTGCAGTTATATGTTAAAGTATTGTATAAACTGCTAAAAATAGTTTAAAACAAATTAAAAACATGTAAAAAAAACAACCAAAAAATTTGTTTAGAAGATATGTCTAAATTCAGAGTTGCATGAAAGTAAATCATTTATCCACATTTCACTATGTATAACACATGACTCACCATAGAAACAAAACCTGTATATGCTTTCTGCCAGTCATTGTATTTAGTGTTACTTTTATAGTTTTTAGAGAAATATCCCCTTTGTTCCTCTTCTTTGTTTTTGTACTTATTGATTTCATATTTTCTACTTCTTTTTGTAGTTTTTCTAATTATTATTTTGTAATGATCACATATTGCCCCACATGCAATTCACTTTTTTTCCATAGTTTTCTTCAAGTTGATATTTTCACACCATGTCAATAAAATGACTTTTAAACCCCCAGCAAGCAAGAAACTACACAAAACAAATTTGATGGTACTTTTTGTACTACTTTTGATATTTTTTCAATTGCAGAGTACTAAAAAGTTGTTTTAAACAGAAGATGAAAAATTATCTCCTATGAGAAAATATAGGAGAAAACAGTTAATTGAATAAGGTTCATTGGCCCATATGCAATTCACTTTTTTTCCTGAGTTTTCTCCTAGGAGATAATTTTTCATCTTCTATTTAAAATAACTTTTTATCACTTTGTAATGGAAAAAGTACCAAAAAGTAGGTGAAAAAGTATTGTAAAAATTATTTTGAGTATTTGTTTGCTTGCTGGTAGGCATTTTATTTTAAGTTGTGAAAATAACGCATAGGAGAAAACTCAGGTGTAAAAGTGAATTGCATATCGCCCATTGTCTTTGTGCTTGTCTTGTTACTGCTGTCGGAACTTTTATTTGAGCTGATAGCTATTTCTGAACTAGCTTGACTGTTTGCACATTTTATCCTTTTCTGTTTAAATTTTAATTTATTCTTCATATTGTTCCAGATTTTTTTTCTTGTTTTAAACATGTATGTTTGTCAACATGTGCCTTTTTCAGAAAATATGCTCGCCATTGTGGTATTTAAATTCATTTGTTCCATTTCTGTGACTGGCTTACAAGAGATTCTAGGTCAACCTTATTACATCATGTACGTCTTTATTAATGACTGTGTTAGCCTAGTACCCTTTGTTGGGAGTAACATCAACTCAAGTACCCCTTCACAAATACCTATTGTTTAGGAATACTTAATAATTGTGGATATATGCTTTTCAAACATTCTTACATTTTTACATGGTTAATTTTTTTTTTAAATCACAAAACGTAACAATACATTGGCAAGTTCAAATGCCCCCTGAGACCAACTAAATCACCCCCAGCCAGGGCTGGGCCGAGGCAGAGGCAAGAGAGGCTCTAGTCTCAGGGCACAGTGTAGGAGGGAGCACACAACTCACGCAGCTATCATTCCCTTATTGAGTTTGAAGATAGAAATAAGAAAAGGGGATACATGGCAGTGACTGCAAGTAAGATAGCTAGAGATTAAGGTGTTGGGGCGCCTCTTAGTCTAATAGTAATCAGTGTGTGATGGCTGTGGTGGGAGGCATGGAGGGGCGCACTTTGGTGTCTCAGCCTTGGGTGCTGGAAGACCTTGTCCCAGCTCTGCCCCTAGCGTTTGGCATACTATGTGTTGAGAACCTAGGGAACATCTCTAGATTGATATATTCCTGCATTTAAGGATTGGTAGCACATTTTCCTCATATTTTACAACACTGTAGCAGTGTTTGTCTGTTACCTGTGGATGGTATCTTATCAATATTTAGCATGTTGGATATATATTTTGCCTTCTGCTTTCAAAGCAAGTTTGCATTTTTGTAAAATTATATTTAGGATCATTCTTTTGATGGTATTCAGCAAAGAATGTGATAGCTTTACAGGTACCCCAGAATTGAATTTGATCCAAATTTTCCCCACTATGTGCATGTATGTGGCCAGTGGTGTAGATAAGGAGCTATGGGTCCAGGTGCAAGTTTTACATGGGGCCCCCCAAGCACTCTATACGTAGCGATTGATACGGCGCACAAAAACCTGCCAATGATTTCCACAGTGTCAGAGGTGCAAGAAGGGGATGGGAAACAGTTTGTTAATGATTACTACTATTTAAAACATCTAAAAAAGTGATTATTACCAGCACAGGACCAATAGAGAGCTAATATTGTGCTTGAAGAAGGGCCACTTGGGGCCCCTCAGGCCCAAGGGCCCCGATGTGGTCGCTATCTCTGCAACCCCCTATTGCTACGCCACTGCATGGGGCGTGCCACTGTTGTATCTCTGCGATTCTCGATATCACCTACTAGCTCATGGAAATGTTCACGTAGTTCTCTTTCCAACATAATATGTGGGACATGAAAGTCATTAGCTTATACTTTATTATTTTTAGGGTCCACAAAATCTTTCCTGATGGATACCACATTACAGACTTTGCACTGATCACATTTAAAAATCCCTTTTGGGGAAGGCAGTAGCCATGTGTTCAGTGATTCTCTTTAATCCATGAACAATGTTTGGTGTTTTTAAATCTCCAATTTTTATATTTGGGGTCTAGGGGGTAAGATCTTTATCACATCATCATTGAAAATAATTATTTGAACTTCTCAGTGGCCATTTTGTGCTGAGACACCATTTTGTGCTGAGATGCCATTTTGTTTATTTAGAACGCCATTTTTTTCTCTAGTTTCATACTATATATATATATTAATACAAGCAAATTACAGAGAGCAGTTAAGAAGCCATTTTTATACAAAGCCAGTATATCGCTGTTCTTTTCCTTAATAATAACATCTTATTTTTCTCTGCCATGCATTTCATGGCTCAAAAACAGCACCTGTTTGCTTTCTCAAGGTTTGTTTTTCCTAGCATGGAATACGCCATAACATAGCAGTCTCAGAACCAAAATACTGCAAGCTTTCATGTTGAGAATAGATGGTAGCCAATTCGCTTCTCTCAGCTTCTGTGAGAAGAATTTCAGCTCATTAGTATATTCCATATTTAATAATGTCATTTATTGGTTGACCAATCGATTTCCATCCAAAATTGATCGTTTCAGTTGATCTGTCCAGGTGTAAAATTTTGCTCGATCGCTGGCGGTTCGGAAGGGCATCGTTAGCGGCGTTTGATTTTGCGATGACTGACGCAGCAATAATCTCACCTGTCTCTTTCTCTGGCTGGCCTTCCTTTCTGTCTTTACCTCACGTCTTGCCCTGTCCTGTGAGAAGGCGAAGTTCAAACAGTACAGCACCCTCTACCATTTGAACTTCCCCTTGTCACATGACGGGACAGGAAGTGAAGGGAGACAGAGAAGGCCAGCCGGAGAAAGGGACAGCACGGACTCAGTCACTCACGCCGGTGGACAGGTAATATCATTGCTGCTGGCTGGGGGAGCATGACAGCAGGAAGGCTTGGGGGCACAAGCAGGTGGCAGCTCCACAGGTTGTGAATCGATTTCATTCTGAAATTAATTCAAAATCTGTGTGCAGTGTATGAGCAGCCAATAGATCCCTCTGTGATCTGGTAGCAATCGACAAGTGTATGGCAGCATTTAGTCCACCTCCCTTTTCTGTTTGCTTTTTGGAATTCTAAAGACTAGTTTGAGGGGTGGTCTTTGATATGCTCAATTGATAAGTTTCATTAGAGAAGTCTCTTCTTGTAATCTTCTCTGCTAAAACTCTACATTCCTTTTAAAATGCCTCCTCTGATTAACACCTAGCTCTTAAATGCTGTCCCACTGCACCTGCCTTTCATGGTTGTTGGTGTTGGCTAGACCAATGGAGGAAGGAGTTGGTTGAGGTGGCCTTTCTATAGATTTCTGTTTGCAGATACCCATCTGGTCCTTTGTGAATATGTAAATTCAAAAAGTTGATGTCAGTCTAATTCATCTCAGATGTAAAGAACATCCTGATTGCATTCTAAATAAGAAGGTGTACAAAATCCTGGAACAACTCCACGGGCCCTCCCACACTATCAGCACCTCCCCCAGTATAGCATATGGGAGGTATTGAACAAGAGGACCTCAGAGAACACAATTGAGCCGCCAGTATTGGAGAGTCCTTGGCCCTAGATTGTACGTCCAACCTGGGTAGTCTCCTCTAATTTGTCCGTTTTCAATCCGGGGATATAGCGCGCAGTGCCGCTCCAGCAGGCAGCTGCTCTGTTCCTAGGATTGATGTACAACCCACGTATTCAGTCCGGAGATGTAGCGCGCAGTTGCCGCTGCAGCGGTCAGCTGCTATGTTCCAAGGGTTATTGCACAATCCACCTGAATAGACAGCTTCCGGCCACCCGTCCTTAGAGCGGTAGCGTCACTTCCTAGTGCGCTTCAGCTCAGTTGCCACATAGACTTCCTTGCGTTCCACCGCTATGATACTTCTCCGTATGTCATAATTTGGTAGATAACGGGTGGTAGACAGCAAGGGATCACTCTGCAATCATGTGGGGTGCCCCTACAAGGTCACAACTTGCGGCTAGATTGACATGTTTCGACGGCACGGCCGTCTTCTTCAGAATCTAAAGGACGGTATGGAGGTCGCCATCTTTATATAATGATATTCATCATTTAGCTCCTCCTTCTCTTAACCCATTAAAGGAGCACTCCTCTCAACATCTCCACACTACTAGGCTGCAAAAAATGGTGTTTATAATTCCATATTGTGCATCTCAAGGTTTCTTTAAGCGGAATTGATGCATAGTCCTTACTCCTCAAATTCCCATTAAATGGAGTTACTTTATAACAATTATTCAGAATTTCCAATTTGCTAGTTTTTTAAAAGATTTTTTTAAAAAAACCACAAAAACTGTAAAAAACTAGGGGATCCAGCAGCTCTCTGGGGAACCAAAATGCTCATACATCAAAAGGGAGCATACCCAATCATGTACCTATAAAACCAAAAAGTTCCATTTCATCATTCAGCCCCTTAGGCATTAAAGTGTCTAGATTGAATATCCACTTAGTTTCCTGCCGCGACATTTTAGACATATAATCCCCCCCCCCCCCTTATGTCTCTATATACCACCTCCAAACCAAAATATATCACATCACGTGTGCTACAATTGTGAAAATCCCTGAAATGTTTGGACAGTGGGTGTCCCTCCCATCCCTTTCCTATATTGTTTAAATGCTCACCAATCCTGCTGGATAGTATTCTCTTGGTGCGGCCAATATATCTCCTCCCACATGGGCAGACCAGGCAGTAAATCACACCCTTAGTATCACATGTAATTAATTCTCTAATTTTGAATGTGTCACTACCCTCTTTAACTTCCGTTATCTTTTTATAACTCTTGGTTTTGTTGCAATTAATACACCTCCCACACCTCACAAACCCCCCATTTCTCTCCAATTTTGGGATATGTGCATAGCTACTGGCTGCCGTTGCCACCTTAAGACCTATATTACCAGACCTCCTATAGGTGATAGGAGGGTTTGCAGGTAGAATTTCATTTAGTGACTTATCCTGCCTAAGGACTGCCCAGTGTTTGGAGATAATGTCCCACACCATCCCACTCCGTGGGCCATATTTCAAATTCAATCTTAAGGAGTAATCCTGTTGTTCCTCTCTGGTTTTCTTAATGAGTAGATTTTTTCTTTCAATAGCTTCCACCTCATTTTTTGCCCCCTCAATGATATCCTCATTATAGCCCTTTTCATTAAATTTAACCGAGAGCACTTCTACTTCCTTCTGATATTCATCATTTTCAGTACAATTCCTTATCAGGCGTATGAACTGGCCCTTAGGTATAGTATTTAGCCAGGGGGGAAAATGGCAGCTCGTAGTAAGAATATAACTATTCACATCTGTAGGTTTAATATATGTCCTTGTTTTTATTTTCCCACTCTCCACATATATATTAATGTCTAAAAAATTAATGGTTTTGTCGCTGATCTCAGATGTGAATTTCAAGTTCATAACGTTACAGTTCAGTTTGGCTATGAACTCCTTCAGGGATTCCTCCGACCCCCTCCAAACGAGCAGGACATCATCAATAAACCTTTTCCAGAGGACCAGGTCCGCGCCGGGCCCCTCATGCCCGTATACATGGGTACTTTCCCAATGGGCCATGAAGAGATTTGCATATCCCGGCGCGAACCGTGTCCCCATAGCTGTCCCGCTCGTCTGAAGGTAAAAATCATCTCCATATCTAAAGTGGTTATGGGTCAATATAAATTCTATTCCTGTTATGATCATGTCTGCAGCGTTTACTGCTGGCTGCAGTGGTATTGTAACCCAAGCAGTTCTGATGTCATTACATACATTTTCTTGCATAGTTTGGTTTGCACTTAAACTAGTTGCTGATTCCATCTGCAGTCGCTCTGAAGTTAATGACAGTTTAATATGCTTTTGTGTAAACAAACATTGTCTGCTGCTATGGAGGGGCAATCCCTTTCCTGCAGGCTGCATATCATTGTCTGCCTTTTCCTGCTGCCAGCCTATGATTAATTACCATTCACTTGTGTGGGAATCTGCAGGTCTGCTCCCATTGGATGACCTCAGTATAAAGAACTGCTTCCTGCAATGCTTGATGGGCTACCATAGTCTCAGATCCTGTCTGTTACTCTGCCCGTGCCCCACCTCGTTCCTAGTCCGTGTGGACTGCGCTGACTCCTGCGAAGGGGTCAGCGAGTCCTCCTAGTTCTGCTCTTGTTTCTAGAAGTTGTTACTTTGCTTGTCTTGTGTCATATATTGGTTCATCGCCAATATATACGCATACTTGCACGTTTATTATTTTCCTTGTATTCGTGTTACGTTGATACATCAGTGTCGCTGATATATACGTACACGAACTGTTTATATCCTGTGTTCCGTTAGTCAGCGTTCCAGCACGCTGAGCTAGTTATCCTGTTCCTGGTCCTGTTTGTGGATTGCGTTCATCTCTGCGAAGAGATAGCGAATCCTTCTGAGTCCTGTTCCCTGTATTACTCCAGTCTTAGTCAGAGTTCCTGCTTATGTCATATATCGGTTCATTGCCGATATATACATATGTTAGTCAGACGTTACAAATAGTTTCATTTGATAGCTGTAATTGTAATACGCTAGGAAATCATACTTATTGTATATTTATCTGTGTTACGTTCATCTATCTTGATCCTGCTATTTCCTGACTATCCTGTCCTGTCTTTGTGAGGCACGCCATTGCTGCAAACGCATTGGCTACCTCATTCCAGTCTGTTTTATTGTGGACGCTTGCTGTCACTAAGTAGTGGCTAGTTAAGCAAGCGTTCATTCTGTCTACCTGTCCTGATCTCCTCAGTCCTGGTTTATGCGCTCAGCGCTACTTTGCGCTGAGACGTTATTACGAAAGTGTTGTTTGTGGCTGTTCGGATCTGCACCGGCTCTGTGCACCACAATCTCCTATTGGAGTCAGTCCTCTCCTCCACTAAACTGGGGATATCCTGATCCCTTGTGCTGGTGTGTGTACCTCCTTCACGTCAGCTTATGTGTTGTATGCTGACTGTGGAGATTACACCTCGAAGCTTAACATTATGGTAGCCCCATTACCAATCCCCATTGTGGGGGGGGGGGGGGGTTCCCAGCAAAAATGACACTGTTTGTTATGGTTCCTGTTCCTTTAAGAAATTTGAGAAACTGAATTCTGAAACAGAAAATGTGTTTTTATCTGAATGTACCAGGTTCCTGGCCAATCCCGAGCTCCAGGCTACTCCTGTTTCAACGTGGGCCCCCCAGCTAGTTTATGTTTTATTTAAGGGAAGATTGTTTCAGTGGGCCTACGATGTCTTGGATCATACCAATTTAAAAGAGAGACCACTGGAATTTCTAGCGTTTGTGATCCATAACTGGCTGCGCAAAACCGATTTGCCTAGCCCTTTTGATAAGCTCCTGGCAGCTTGTCAATCAGCTGCTCCTTCTACTGCCTACAAAAATAATCAGCAAGCAGATAATTGTTCTGATAACTTTTCTTCTGCTAAGGCAGCAGGGTCTAAAGCCAAACGTAAACGCTCCAAAAGAAAAGCGTTACAATCAGCGGAGTCGTTGCCCTTGGCGACTGCGCATCAGATCTGTAATGAGACTCCGCCAGTAGCAGATAATGAAATTCAGTCACCATTCAGGGGAGTCAAATGGACCTATGAAACTACTAATGAACTTTCATTGCTAGCCAGGGAAAATAAAAGTTCTTGTTTAAATGAATTATCTGAATATGATTATGAAGATATATTACAGAGTATTGAACAGATCAATTTATTCGTGCAGCAAGGGAAATTTGCATACACTACAGTTCAACACTTGTTACAGGTATTGGAGATCCTTAGGAATAAGAAATCGGCCAATCACCTGCTAAATAACCCAATGTATGTTTCTGCCACTAACACATTTGCAAACTCTGATCAGCCGGAATGCTCAGCTGTTAAATATGCATGGGATCCTCCATTTGAGAAAGGAGAGATGGAAGCCCTGGTCTATGAATAGAAGAAAGATGCAAGTTCATTTTGTCAGTTTTACAGTGCAAAAAGTGAATTAGTATTGAATGCATGCATTAAGTCTGCCTATAACCTAATAAAAACTGGTGTGTGTGGGTATGACTTTGTGGCTCCATTGATCGATGTGTGGAAGATGATTTTGGACGATTTTTATGCGATTCAATCAGTTGATACCCGGGAAGACACACTGTCAATTGGAGACTGTTCCACTTCTCCAGTTACTGAGTCCCTGCCATGTCTTGTGAATGTTCCCGTAACTCCACCCTGTACCATGGATAACTCAGTGTTACTTCCCAGTAAAACAGAAGCCACTGATACTTTCTTAACTTTGCCCTGCACAAATTTCTCAGCAGAGAATCCAGAGGTCCTGCTGACTTCTGAGTCCAGCCTAGCCAGTACTCATGAGTCTTTGTTCAGTGAAACAGACACCAGAAAAATCTTGCCTGTCTCTGCAAACACTTCTGCAGAAATTACCTGTGTTAATAAAGTTCAACTCCTGTCTGATCCAGCAGATGCCAATAGATGCACTACATCAGTTTCCGAGTCCCAGCAATCCTGTCCAGAAACCTCAGAACCCCAGCATCTGAATTTTCCAATTTCACAATTGAATGGTGATTTAGATGCGCAAACATTGTGTTTTGATCTTCCTGTTTCTACACCTCACTCTAGCTTCGTGAATAACTCAGAGCGTCTGCTATGTGAATCTGAAATCGCAGAATTATTACCGTGTTCAGAAAATGTCCCAGTAAATTTGCCCTGTACCATGAATTGTGCAGTAGATCTCTCCAATGAAACTCAGGTCACAGAATCATTATGCTGTCCAGCAGGTGCTTCCATGGTTTTGCCCTGCAATATGGACTGTTCAGTGATCCTGTCCAGTGAAGCTGTGGTCGCAGAGTCTTATGCTTCACCCAGTACTTTGGATACTTCAAACCCTCTAGCAGAGGAGTCTGAGGCACTGCTTACCTCAGTTGGTGTTGCAGTAATATTCACTTGTCTAGCAGCTGTTTTGGAATTACAGTCTGCTCTAATAAAACTTGATGAATTTCTGCCCAGCAAAGCAGAAGCCATTGAAATATTGTCCTCGTCAGCAAGTGTGTTCGATACCTTGCCCTGTACACAGTCTGATTTAACCAATGTTGTTGAGTCCCTCTCCAGTGTTGTAACAGCCGAGGAACTCCAGCCCTGTCCTCTGAATGTTTCAAAAGTCTTTCCCTGTAACATGGATAATTCTGACTCGCTGGAAAAAATAATAGAAATCTCAGAATTTCAGTCCGGGTTAATGAGTGTTTCTGAAACCCAGCCCTGTATCCTGGAAAATTCTGGTTCTCTGGCCGGTGTGGCAGAAGTTCCAGAGTCCCCTTTCTGTCCAGTGAGTTACTCAGTTTTGCCTAGTTCAGTGGGGATTGCTGCACTACTGACTTGTTTTGCAGCCCTTCATGAGCTCCAATCCAGTGTATTTGATGAATCTCTGTCTAGTCCAGAAGAAGTTATGGGAACCCTGTCTAGTTCGGTGCATACATCAGAAGATTTGTCCTGTCTTGTAAATGCCCCTGAACATGATTTGTTAATAACCTTGCTGGAATCAGAGACATCTAAGTCTGATCCTGCATTTTTTAGTGAGAATCCAGTAACTGTGAAGTCTAGTCATGATGATTTTTTTTTGCCCAGTCCTGGTTTCGGTCCTACCTTGACTGACTTTGAGGTTCGCAGTTCCTTGACATGCCCAGAAGTCTCTCTTGTGCCGGTGTGCCCAGATGTGCTTCGTATGCCAGAGTGCCCAAGTGTGTCTGTGTTGGCGTGCTCACACGCTTCCCTAGTGGAGACATGTTCTGATGTTGCCGGTTGGCCTGCATGCCCGGAGATGGTTCTGGTCCCTAAAAACCCTGATCTTGATGTTTGTCCTTGTGACCCTGACTCTAGAGTTGCCCTGGGTTCCATAGGGGTTCTTGATGGTTCTCCATGTGAGCCTAAGGGGCGTTCTGACCTGTGGGGATCTCTTTGGAGCTTCCAAGTGTTCTGGGAGATCTCTGAGGAAACTTGTCCTGGTACCTTGGACTGGTTCAACGGTGGGTTTTGTGTTGGTAGGGACAGTTCCGGTGGGCATTGCAAAGGCTTTGGCGTTTTTGGACAGTCCCGGGAAGGCGGTGGGTATCGCTCAGAGAGTTTCTGGGGGCTTTTTTCTGGAAGTCGTGGTTCTGATGGGTATCACACTGAGGCTTGTAGTGCTGACGGGCATGGTTCTGTAGGTTCTGGTTCTGATGGGTCCAGTCTTGTGGGGACTGATTCTGGAATTTGGTCTTGCCGGGCTGTCCCGGTCATCATGAATTATCAGTCAGATTGTTTTGTTGGGAATTTCAGTTTTGAAAAGCGTCTGGTATCCGCTTTTAAGGGGGGGGGGGGGGGGTAATGTTATGATCATGTCTGCAGCGTTTACTGCTGGCTGCAGTGGTATTGTAACCCAAGCAGTTCTGATGTCATTACATACATTTTCTTGCATAGTTTGGTTTGCACTTAAACTAGTTGCTGATTCCATCTGCAGTCGCTCTGAAGTTAATGACAGTTTAATATGCTTTTGTGTAAACAAACATTGTCTGCTGCTATGGAGGGGCAATCCCTTTCCTGCAGGCTGCATATCATTGTCTGCCTTTTCCTGCTGCCAGCCTATGATTAATTACCATTCACTTGTGTGGGAATCTGCAGGTCTGCTCCCATTGGATGACCTCAGTATAAAGAACTGCTTCCTGCAATGCTTGATGGGCTACCATAGTCTCAGATCCTGTCTGTTACTCTGCCCGTGCCCCACCTCGTTCCTAGTCCGTGTGGACTGCGCTGACTCCTGCGAAGGGGTCAGCGAGTCCTCCTAGTTCTGCTCTTGTTTCTAGAAGTTGTTACTTTGCTTGTCTTGTGTCATATATTGGTTCATCGCCAATATATACGCATACTTGCACGTTTATTATTTTCCTTGTATTCGTGTTACGTTGATACATCAGTGTCGCTGATATATACGTACACGAACTGTTTATATCCTGTGTTCCGTTAGTCAGCGTTCCAGCACGCTGAGCTAGTTATCCTGTTCCTGGTCCTGTTTGTGGATTGCGTTCATCTCTGCGAAGAGATAGCGAATCCTTCTGAGTCCTGTTCCCTGTATTACTCCAGTCTTAGTCAGAGTTCCTGCTTATGTCATATATCGGTTCATTGCCGATATATACATATGTTAGTCAGACGTTACAAATAGTTTCATTTGATAGCTGTAATTGTAATACGCTAGGAAATCATACTTATTGTATATTTATCTGTGTTACGTTCATCTATCTTGATCCTGCTATTTCCTGACTATCCTGTCCTGTCTTTGTGAGGCACGCCATTGCTGCAAACGCATTGGCTACCTCATTCCAGTCTGTTTTATTGTGGACGCTTGCTGTCACTAAGTAGTGGCTAGTTAACCTCCTGAGCGGTATGGACGAGCTCAGCTCGTCCATCACCGCCGGAGGCTGCCGCTCAGGCCCTGCTGGGCCGATTTTCTTCAAATAAAGTGCAGCACACGCAGCCGGCACTTTGCCAGCCGCGTGTGCTGCCTGATCGCCGCCGCTCTGCGGCGATTCGCCGCGAGCAGCGGCGAAAGAGGGTCCCCCCAGCCGCCTGAGCCCTGCGCAGCCGGAACAAAAAGTTCTGGCCAGCGCTAAGGGCTGGATCGGAGGCGGCTGACGTCAGGACGTCGGCTGACGTCCATGACGTCACTCCGCTCGTCGCTATGGCGACGATCTAAGCAAAACAAGGAAGGCCGCTCATTGCGGCCTTCCTTGTTTATTCTGGGCGCCGGAGGCGATCGGAAGAACGCCTCCGGAGCGCCCTCTAGTGGGCTTTCATGCAGCCAACTTTCAGTTGGCTGCATGAAATAGTTTTTTTTTAATAAAAAAAAAACCCTCCCGCAGCCTCCCTGGCGATCTCAATAGAACGCCGGGGAGGTTAAGCAAGCGTTCATTCTGTCTACCTGTCCTGATCTCCTCAGTCCTGGTTTATGCGCTCAGCGCTACTTTGCGCTGAGACGTTATTACGAAAGTGTTGTTTGTGGCTGTTCGGATCTGCACCGGCTCTGTGCACCACAATCTCCTATTGGAGTCAGTCCTCTCCTCCACTAAACTGGGGATATCCTGATCCCTTGTGCTAGTGTGTGTACCTCCTTCACGTCAGCTTATGTGTTGTATGCTGCCTGTGGAGATTACACCTCCAAGCTTAACAATTCCATTCAAGATGAAAGTTCTTTGTTCTTCCCTCATAGTCAAATCCAGACTCAAAAAATGGTTCACCGCTTTTAAACCTTCCTCATGCTGTATTACAGTATAGAGTGAAACTACATCAAGAGTAGCCAATAACCAACCTTCCTCCCACGATAATCCATCCAAAGTATTCAGGACATGTCTGGTGTCCTCCAGGAAGGCCGGAGTGGACCTCACATACCTCTGGAGAAAGGTGTCCACATATCTAGACAGATTGGACGTGATAGACCCCACTCCAGAAATAATAGGCCTCCCTGGAGGATCAACCAGACTTTTATGTAGCTTTGGAAGATGGTAAAATATTGCCGTCCTAGGGTGGGGTATATTCACAAATTCGAATTCCTTTTTATTTAGAATTCCTTCACGATGGGCTTCTTTTAAAAGATGTTCTAACTCTTCACCAAATCGTATACCAGGGTCACTTCTCAAATGTCTGTAAGTGTGGGCATCACTAAGGAGACGAAGTGCCTCCTTATTATAGTCACTCTCCAGTTGGACAACTATTCCCTCTCCCTTGTCTGCTGGACGTATAATGATATTTTTATTTTGTTGGAGTTTGCTAATGGCCCCAAATTCTTCTCTGGACAAGTTATTCAAGGACATGGGTAGTGGTTTGATTTTCCTTATATCTTTTATAACATTATGTTCAAAAACATGCATTTCTTTACTGATTTCGTTCTGGGGGTTAAATTTCGATGGATTCTTTAGATTTGTGTGTTGAAAGACTGAACTGGTTGATTTCAAGGGTATGGGATTTTTTTGAAAATATTTCTTCAAACACAACCTCCTCATATATTTTTTAATGTCAATAAAAGTTTCAAATTTGTTTAGTTTTGAAGTGGGGGCAAACTTTAAGCCTTTCTCTAGCACTTTCTTCTCCATTTCGTTCAATTCTACCCCACTCAGGTTGTAAATCCCTCTCTCTTTGTCAGTCTTAATCACATTCTTTGTTGTTATAATTTTTTCCTTCTTACTCCTCCCCCCTCTAGTCCCCCTCTTCCTCTGCCCATCTCCCCTCCTGCCTTCTGGCCTTGCGGTAAAAAATATTGATTTATAGTTCCGTTCTCTCTACTCGTATTATAACGTTTAGAACTGTTATCACTCAACGTTTCCCCATTTTTAGAGTCCTTTAATGTAGAGTCCTTTGGAGAACCCTTTTTATCAAAGATTATCCTTGGAGTCCTTTTCCGCTCTTTAGGAATATATTCAGGTACTTGTCTAGATCCTCTTTGAGGTTCCAGAACTGAGTATCTATTTTGGGTTGGAATGGTATAGTTATTTCTTTCCTGTTCTTTAGCTCTGGTTGACATCCTGTGTATATTTTTATTTTTATTTTTATTATTATGATCTCTATGTTTGTTTTTAATCTTATTGTTTACAACAAGACTCTTTTTAAATTCTTTTCTCCTCACTGTTATGTTAAGGTGGTCATCCTCGTAGTCCTGGTCATTCCTATGCATAAGTCTGCCCCAGTCATCACTGGCCTTTTGGGCAGGGCCCACCCGGGACATATTCAGAGAGTCTGGGGTATCGGGAACATCTCCCCCTTCTGGTGTATTTTCCCACATCGGTTCTTCCACTAATTTGGTTTCTGCAGATCTTGTACCACCCTCTGCCCCTTGGGGGTTCCCCCAATTCATCTCATTTTCCCCATAATTTGTATTTATTGTACTATTCCCTTCTCCCACCTCCTTCATATCACATATTCCAGTTACATCCACTGTTTCAAGAGATTGACTATGTGTGCTCCACTCACACTCTACTGCGGCGTCATCTACTGGGGCCATCTGTGGAGCCAATGTATGGATAGGGATATAGTCCCTTATAAATTTCTTTCTTTTTTTTGCTATAATTTCTTTCTCGAGGTTCTCTAATCTGTTATATATATTTCTCTCTAAGTTTCGGTATTCAGGGACCTCGCCAAATGGTTCCATATCTCCTTTCATGCTTTTAATTTCATTATTGAGGCAAAAACACTGGCTCCTTCTGATGTCCCTAATAAATGTGACAACCTGTATGGAAAAATCATGAAACATTTTATCCCATTCTTCCTGTATCGTCGGTGTTGAGAGGTCCATCGCCAGCTGTTTATATATTGTCAAGCCAACCGGCGAGATATCCCACAATATATACTGGTCTAGGGTGGCCACCTCCCACTGACTTTTGGTCTCTTTTATCAACAGTTTTTCAAGGGATCTAAAATTATAGATCACATCCTCCCAATATACCCCCTCCCTTTCATCATAATTCTGTTGGTTAAAAAAGGCGTCAATTCTCCCGCCCTGTTGGTCTCTAAAATCCCAAAGATTATGTCCCTGATCGGCTGCTGCCATATTCCTATGGGGGATTTGATTAGATCTAATTATACACACTGGAAGGCGCTGCCTAAAATTTACGTGAGCTAACTTATACTCACCAAAGAGAACTTCCTCCTGCTGCAACCGTCCAGGCGTGGTTTCCCCCTACCCACACCAACAATAAGGATAAAGTTTAAATACAATGGAGGGTGCGCTGGATTTAAAATTTGTTTTATTCAAATTAAAAAGGACTGTATAAATTACAGGTATTTCTCAATTGATGCCTATATTGCAACAAGTTTTTCAATAAGTGCACACTATACTTGATTTAATGCACGTTCATACACACACGCATTCACACAAGGAGCATGCTGGTTCCCCTTTAAAATTATAAATTAGTAATATTCCACACAAAAAAAAAATAAAAATTTTTTTTTGATGGTAATCAGTTAAGATAATGCGTCCCTAACAAGAGTAAATCCATAAGGACATTATGCACAATTTAACTAAAAAGTCCCTATTAGGGGATATATATAAAATTCTTATAGGCCGTACACCTCTCCACCTGGTACTATTCCACAATACCAGAAACAAACAGAGGAGGATGTGCGTAGATAACTTAATAACACAGCTTGTATATAGGTATATTGTGAGCTTTTTAAGTGCATACAAGAACTTGTTACCGTATCTCACCAGAGGCGAGTGTACAGGTGTTCCTATATATGTATCTCACCACTTCCAGCAGTATTGGAGAGTCCTTGGCCCTAGATTGTACGTCCAACCTGGGTAGTCTCCTCTAATTTGTCCGTTTTCAATCCGGGGATATAGCGCGCAGTGCCGCTCCAGCAGGCAGCTGCTCTGTTCCTAGGATTGATGTACAACCCACGTATTCAGTCCGGAGATGTAGCGCGCAGTTGCCGCTAGTGCAGCTAAAGAGATCAGCAGACTGCCAAGCAACTGGTATTGTTTAAAAGGAAACATCCATATCCCTCTCAGTTAAGGTTCCCTTTAAGGAGTTGTTTACCTAGATACCCCCCACAAGGTCCCATTTTCCAGACCTGTAGACCCTAGAATTTAATTTGATCCAAATTTTCCTCAAGATGTTCACACATGTGGCGTGCCACTGTTGTATCTCTGCAATTCTTAATATTGCCAACATGCTCATGGAAACGTTCACATATTGTAGCTCTCTTGTTTTTCCAACATAATATTTGTGACATGAATATTCAGCCAAATAGACTGCTCCCTTACTTCCACAGTTTATGAATGCCATTAGCTTATACTTTAGATTATTTTTAGGGTCCACAAAATCTTTCCTGATGGATACCACATTGCAGGCTTTGCACTGACCACATTGAAACCTGGGGTGGATTAATTGTCCTTATATGTGGTGGTATATGATTGGTCATGTGGGGTGTGAATAAGGTCAGTGATGCTCCCCATTGGCTAGAGTGATTTCTACTGTGATCTTCAGGAAATGTCTGTTTATGTATTCCTTAAAGGACTTTAGAGCAAAGAATGTGTGGATTGCATTGAGAGCACATATATGATGAACAGGTGGACATAGAGCCTAGATGATTTCCAAACATTCTTGTAGTGGGATGGATAGATGGACAACTATTCTGTGATGATGTGGAGATGACGGCATCGCCCATTAATAGAGTATTATGATTAAATCAATAGCACAAGCAGGATTAAGACTTGAAAAGGTTGTAGATAATGAAGGGGCATGATGGAATGAATGGAGCGAAGTTGACACCAGTATATAGAGCCAGTGTGAGCCATTATCAGGTTGGCTCAGACTTGAGCAGTTAGCACATCGCTGTGTTGAAGCACAGTAGCACTGCACCTAGTTTATTTTCCTGATAAAGCCTTAATAATAATCTTGTAACATATAGAGGCGCCCCACAAGGATATATACCCAATCCTCTTCCTTATTCTTTTTTTGGACAGCAACCTATGCAGCCGTGTTGAGGGTAGGACCCCTTCTCCTCCACAGATAGATCACAAGTTCAGTCACAGCGCCAGGAATTACGTAGTCACCATAAAGATTTCAATCCACCTCCAGAGATTCCTCCTGTATTTTGGGTACTGTGCTGCGCGCTCCCAGCAACCCAAAGGATCAAAAAGGAGAGAATGCTCTCAGTGGATATACAACAGACAAGACTTTATTGGAGATGTTAAAATACAATAAACACTCACATCATGAGGGTCCTACACCAGTTAGGACCCTCCGCGGCTCAATCGCTTCCCACCCTTGTGGTACTCAGCAACAATGCGATCACAGATGCATGGCCCGCTCTCTTCCCGACTAGTTTCGGCCTCACGCCGTCATCAGGGGATAAGAGAGCGGGCGGGCTACACTACACTTTTATACCTAAAATGAGAGTGTCATTACCTCATCCCATAGCGAAGTTCCATAGCTCCGTGCCGAGCGCCGACCCGGAAGTGGACTACTTCCGGTCGGCGGCCATACTGCTTCCTGTATTGTTCTTGGAACGCATTATGCGTTCCACCTTACGGAAAAGCGTGATGCTACTACGCGGATAGTAAAGGAGGGGAGAATAACATTCCCATATCACAATATACATCTATTGTGACGCCTGTTACCAAAACAAGCGTCATATGTACGGCGAACACCGGCATGGAACTTCAAATGGGAAAATAAACCATAACATATATATATAAAATTATTGCACGCAATTTGAATATACATAAGAACCCAATATTGTACAAAATTCATATAGCTGTTATGAATAAATATTCATAAATTCATAAAAAACAGATTGATTTCGGTTATTCATACAATGTTTCTCATGTCGGCTTCAAAATATTCCACAGAGCCATCTAGTGGTTAAAGTGCTAAGTGCTGTTTTAGAAAACACAGTTGTTAGGCTAGCCACTGTACTGTCACCATCTACTGGTCTAAGCAACTATTGCACTATTAAATAAATTACACATATGTATCTCACTCTAACTGATCAATGTTACATTTGATTCTAATCTAAAATCCTAAAATTACTATCTACCTAATACTAAAAATTAAATAAATAATGCTCAGATATTCTCACCGATGTTCTTAATCCTACCTGAGGACAGTCCATTTTCTTTCATGAATTTGCTAAAAAACAAATTAAATTAAAATCAATATTTAGACCGTTAGGGTGCATACAGTTCAATTTGATGATCCAATTCATTTCCAGTTTTGCTAGATCTCTGTCTGGATTATTCCCTCTCCAGTTTTTTGGTACCTGATCAATTGCAGCGAAAATGAGCCCCTTAGGGTTACAGTCATGTTTCTCTCTAAAATGTGCGGAAACCGAGTGATCCACAAAACCTTTTCGGATATTATTGACATGTTCATAGAGTCTCTCCCTGAGTGCCCTAGTGGTAAGACCCACATATTGCAACCCACACGGGCACTCAAGGAGATAAACAACCATTTTAGATTCGCAGTTCATAAAATTCTTAATGGGAAAACTTTCACCACTAATGTTGTTTGTAAAACTGGTGGTCTTCCTCGCCACCTTTATGCAATGTCTACAGGCAAAACATGTGCCACACTTATAAAATCCTTTAAAATCAGCTATCCGCCCCCCAGCATGCACTGGAATGTCTATAGCACTCGTAGTAAGCAAGTCTTTTAAATTAGGAGCCTTCCTATATATAACATTTGGTCTTGCAGGTAAAATTTCAGCCAATTCTGGATCTGCCCTTAGAACATGCCAATGTTTTTGTAATACATGTTCTATTTCTCTGTGCTGTATGTTATAATCGGTGATCATCATCGTTCTTTGGTCACGTCTCTCCTCAAGTGCATTTACTCCAAATAGAATATCTTTCCTGTCCCTCTCCATGATACCCTGTCGGACCTCTTCAACCTCCTCCTTACTGTATCCTTTCTCAACAAAGCGATGCATGAGTATATCTGCCTCTTTTACAAAGTCTTTTCTTTCCGTACAATTCCTATACACCCTTAGTAATTCACTCTTTGGAACTGATTTCAACCAGTTCCTATGGTGACAGCTGTCTGTGGGTATGTAGCTGTTTCGATCAGTGGGCTTAAAAAAGGTCTGTGTTTTAATCCTTCCTTCCTCATTCATAATTTTTAAATCAAGGTAATTTATGCATTCTTTGCTGTAGTCGCAAGTAAATTTCAAATTTTCTTCATTATTATTGATATAATCAATGAATGCCAATAGAGAACTCTCATCTCCATCCCATAGGAAGACTACGTCGTCTATATATCTTTTCCACATTTTTAATTCCTTTTGCTTATTCAGATCAATGTATTGCTCCTCCCATTTGGCGACATATAGATTGGCTAAACTTGGCGCATATTTAGCTCCCATAGCCACACCCACTTCTTGTGCAAAGAATTTTTTATCATACCAGAAGTAATTCTTATTCATGGCAAAATTAAGACACTCTATTAGGAATTGTACCTGTTTGTCATTAAATAGGCCTGCTTTCGCTAGAAAATGCTCTGCTGCTTCTGATCCTTTGTTTTGATTGATCACAGTATAGAGAGATGTAACGTCTACTGTGACTAAATAAGTTTCTTTGTTAATAGTTATAGAGTCTAACATTTTTATCAATTCTTTTGAGTCCTTCAAATAGGATGGAACCTTAGTGACTAGAGGCTGCATAAAACAATCCAGGAATTCTCCCAATCTTGCGGTAATAGAACCTATTCCACTCACTATAGGTCTCCCTGGTGGATTCACGCTATCCTTATGGATTTTAGGTAGCGCATAAATTACGGGGGTTCTATAGTAAGATGGGATTAAGTAATTTGCCTCCTTTTCCAAAAGTATTCCACTTTCTTTTCCCTTCTTGACTAGTTCTGTCAATTCTCTCATATATTCTGGACCCGGGTCTCTACTAAGCTTTTTATATGTAGTATCGTCTTTTAAGATATCATTCATCATATTTCCATATTGATCTTTAGACAAGATTACTATCCCCCAACCTTTATCTGCTGGTTTTATAATCAGTTCTTTACGATCCGTAATGCTTTTAACAGCTTTTTGTATGTGTTTCTGATTATTGATACGTTTAGTCTTAATGTTCATTATGTCTTTACTGACCAGCTTATTGAAAGTCTCAATTTCAAGATGATTCCCATGGGGGGGGGTTATATGTAGAGTTGTTTTTGAGACCACTTACCAGATATGGTAAACTCGAACTAGTACTTGCCATATTTACATTGGGGATGTCACTGTTGTTAAAGAATTTTTTCAGATGCAGTTTTCTGATGAATTTTTGAACGTCAATAGAGGTTCCTGCCTTATTGAATGATCTGCCCGGAGCATACTTTATACCCTTGTCTAATAAGTCTATTTCCTCAGGGTTGAGAGTTACTTGGCTAAGATTAAAGATTCCTCCTCCTCCCACTCCCCTTTCCTTTCTCTTTTGTTTTGACTGTTTCCTTCTCCCCGCTCTACATCCTCTTCTTCTGATTCCTTGCGTTTCTGTTTTTCCCTGGGAGGTTTGGCTAGTTCTAAAAAATGTGGATCTATACCGTCAGTGGGTGTTTCCGGATCTTGTGTGTGTACAGGTGGCACTGGTTGTAGAGGATGGTATCTGTTATAGATCGGAATATGGTATGTAGGCTGGGGTACCCAACCTTTCTTATTGTATTTCCGTGGATATTTGTAATTGGGTGATGAAGGTTTAGGGGGTGGATTTAAATGTTTTGGAAAATATCACGGTGGGTGATGTGGCCCTGTGGGATATCTGGGTGCCGATGGATGTTGGTTATAATGATGTTGGTAATTATGTGGATAATATGGGCGTTGATAGGGTTTACCTGGTTTATGTAACTTGGGTTTATATGGCTGGTGGTGGTCTTTTGGGACCCACCTTGGACCTTTTGGTGTGGGTCTATCTGGTTGTTGGGGAGGTGGAATCGGTGTGGGTGGAGCTTCCACTGGTATATCTTTCTTGTCTGGTGGGTTCCCAATTTTTCCCGACTGCCATTTATAGGCCATTTTCTTTTTATAGTCAGTATGATCTCTAACATATTTTTTCTGTTTTTTAATCTTTATATCTTTATCTACCGTATATACTCGCAAGCAAGCCGACCCGCATGCAAGCCGACCCCCCCACTTTTACCCCAAAAAACAGGAAAAAATGATTGACCCTCATGTAAGCCGGGGGTAGGAAACGCTGGCCGCGTGATCCCCCCAGTATGTCCCAGTATAGCTAGTATAGTGCCCAGTATAGGTAGGTAGTGCTCAGTATAGCTAGTAAAATGCCCCAGTATAGCTAGTATAGTGCTCAGTATAGCTAGTATAGTGCTCAGTATAGCTAGTATAGTGCTCAGTATAGCTAGTATAGTGCTCAGTATAGCTAGTATAGTGCTCAGTATAGTGCTCAGTATAGTGCTCAGTATAGTGCTCAGTATAGCGCTCAGTATAGCCAGTATAGTGCTCAGTATAGCCAGTATAGTGCTCAGTATAGTGCTCAGTATAGCCAGTATAGTGCTCAGTATAGCCAGTATAGTGCTCAGTATAGTGCTCAGTATAGCCAGTATAGTGCTCAGTATAGCCAGTATAGTGCTCAGTATAGCCAGTATAGTGCTCAGTATAGCCAGTATAGTGCTCAGTATAGCTAGTATAGTGCTCAGTATAGCTAGTGAAGTGCCCCAGTTTAGCTAGTATAGTGCCCCATTATAGCTAGTATAGTGCCCCAGTATAGCTTGTATAGTGCCCCAGTATAGCTTGTATAGTGCCCCATATAGCTAGCATAGTGCCCCATATAGCTAGCATAGTGCCCCATATAGCTAGCATAGTGCCCCATATAGCTAGCATAGTGCCCCAGTATGGGTGGGTAGGTGGGTGGGTAGGTGCTGTCCCTCCCCGCTCCCCCGCGGCTGCCGCTGCTATTACCTTAGGCGGCGCCGCTTCCTCTATCCCCGTCCTCCTCCGGTAACTCATTCACAGCAGCGCGCCTCTCGCTGCTGTGATGACGAGGAAACCATAGAGAGCGGCTTCCTGTAGCGGCGATGCCGTTACTATGGGAACCGCTCTCTATGGTTTCCTGCGTCATCACAGCGGGGGGGGCGCGCTGCTGTGAATGAGTTACTTACCGGAGGAGGACGGGGATAGAGGAAGCGGCGCCGCCTAAGGTAATAGCAGCGGCGGCGGCCGCGGGGGGAGCGGGGAGGGACAGCACCTATCCACCCATGACTCGCAAGCAAGCCGACCCCCCAACTTTTGGCCCACTTTTGGGGGGTCAAAAATTCGGCTTGCTTGCGAGTATATACGGTATATCTTTAAGGTAGTGTTGCAAATCTGCAGACAGTTTCTGGTAATCTTCTAATTGTTTATAAGGGTCCAGCTTAGTGCGAGTTTCATCAATTTTTTTGTTAATTTCAACCAGACGTCTCCTTTTGCCCTTAAGTAAAACAGCAATGAGCTCCCTCCCACATTTGTTAAGGAATTCCAACCATTCCTCATCTGAAATGCAATCTCGTTCTTGTTCATTAGGTACAAAGTCCCAACGTAACCTTCTAGGGATCACTCCCTCCTTGCCTTGCCTTGCCTTTCCAGTGAGACTATGTCCCACCACAGGGCCAGTTTCTTCTCGCAGGTAAAACTCAAATATTGAAATTGTGACTCCAGACAGTCCTCTAACTTTTCCTCATATTTCTGTACAAACACTTGTTCTAAATCAATATTGCGGTTCTCAAGAAAGTCAAACACATCCACATCCATGATAAAATCTTGCCTTGTATTACAGGAACAGGGGAACAAAGACAGCCTCACCAAAGGGTAGTCAGTAATCTTGTAACATATAGAGGCGCCCCACAAGGATATATACCCAATCCTCTTCCTTATTCTTTTTTTGGACAGCAACCTATGCAGCCGTGTTGAGGGTAGGACCCCTTCTCCTCCACAGATAGATCACAAGTTCAGTCACAGCGCCAGGAATTACGTAGTCACCATAAAGATTTCAATCCACCTCCAGAGATTCCTCCTGTATTTTGGGTACTGTGCTGCGCGCTCCCAGCAACCCAAAGGATCAAAAAGGAGAGAATGCTCTCAGTGGATATACAACAGACAAGACTTTATTGGAGATGTTAAAATACAATAAACACTCACATCATGAGGGTCCTACACCAGTTAGGACCCTCCGCGGCTCAATCGCTTCCCACCCTTGTGGTACTCAGCAACAATGCGATCACAGATGCATGGCCCGCTCTCTTCCCGACTAGTTTCGGCCTCACGCCGTCATCAGGGGATAAGAGAGCGGGCGGGCTACACTACACTTTTATACCTAAAATGAGAGTGTCATTACCTCATCCCATAGCGAAGTTCCATAGCTCCGTGCCGAGCGCCGACCCGGAAGTGGACTACTTCCGGTCGGCGGCCATACTGCTTCCTGTATTGTTCTTGGAACGCATTATGCGTTCCACCTTACGGAAAAGCGTGATGCTACTACGCGGATAGTAAAGGAGGGGAGAATAACATTCCCATATCACAATATACATCTATTGTGACTATGAGAGGATGTAGAGCGGGGAGAAGGAAACAGTCAAAACAAAAGAGAAAGGAAAGGGGAGTGGGAGGAGGAGGAATCTTTAATCTTAGCCAAGTAACTCTCAACCCTGAGGAAATAGACTTATTAGACAAGGGTATGAAGTATGCTCCGGGCAGATCATTCAATAAGGCAGGAACCTTTATTGACGTTTAAAAATTCATCAGAAAACTGCATCTGAAAAAATTCTTTAACAACAGTGACATCCCCAATGTAAATACGGCAAGTACTAGTTCGAGTTTACCATATCTGGTAAGTGGTCTCAAAAACAACTCTACATATAACCCCCCCCCCATGGGAATCATCATGAAATTGAGACTTTCAATAAGCTGGTCAGTAAAGACATAATGAACATTAAGACTAAGCGTATCAACATTTAGAAACACATACAAAAAGCTGTTAAAAGCATTACGGATCGTAAAGAACTGATTATAAAACCAGCAGATAAAGGGGGGGGGGATAGTAATCTTGTCTAAAGATCAATATGGAAATATGATGAATGATATCTTAAAAGACGATACTACATATAAAAAGCTTAGTAGAGACCCGGGTCCAGAATATATGAGAGAATTGACAGAACTAGTCAAGAAGGGAAAAGAAAGTGGAATACTTTTGGAAAAGGAGGCAAATTACTTAATCCCATCTTACTATAGAACCCCCGTAATTTATGCGCTACCTAAAATCCATAAGGATAGCGTGAATCCACCAGGGAGACCTATAGTGAGTGGAATAGGTTCTATTACCGCAAGATTGGGAGAATTCCTGGATTGTTTTATGCAGCCTCTAGTCACTAAGGTTCCATCCTATTTGAAGGACTCAAAAGAATTGATAAAAATGTTAGACTCTATAACTATTAACAAAGAAACTCATTTAGTCACAGTAGACGTTACATCTCTCTATACTGTGATCAATCAAAACAAAGGATCAGAAGCAGCAGAGCATTTTCTAGCGAAAGCAGGCCTATTTAATGACAAACAGGTACAATTCCTAATAGAGTGTCTTAATTTTGCCATGAATAAGAATTACTTCTGGTATGATAAAAAATTCTTTGCACAAGAAGTGGGTGTGGCTATGGGAGCTAAATATGCGCCAAGTTTAGCCAATCTATATGTCGCCAAATGGGAGGAGCAATACATTGATCTGAATAAGCAAAAGGAATTAAAAATGTGGAAAAGATATATAGACGACGTAGTCTTCCTATGGGATGGAGATGAGAGTTCTCTATTGGCATTCATTAATTATATCAATAATAATGAAGAAAATTTGAAATTTACTTGCGACTACAGCAAAGAATGCATAAATTACCTTGATTTAAAAATTATGAATGAGGAAGGAAGGATTAAAACACAGACCTTTTTTAAGCCCACTGATCGAAACAGCTACATACCCACAGACAGCTGTCACCATAGGAACTGGTTGAAATCAGTTCCAAAGAGTGAATTACTAAGGGTGTATAGGAATTGTACGGAAAGAAAAGACTTTGTAAAAGAGGCAGATATACTCATGCATCGCTTTGTTGAGAAAGGATACAGTAAGGAGGAGGTTGAAGAGGTCCGACAGGGTATCATGGAGAGGGACAGGAAAGATATTCTATTTGGAGTAAATGCACTTGAGGAGAGACGTGACCAAAGAACGATGATGATCACCGATTATAACATACAGCACAGAGAAATAGAACATGTATTACAAAAACATTGGCATGTTCTAAGGGCAGATCCAGAATTGGCTGAAATTTTACCTGCAAGACCAAATGTTATATATAGGAAGGCTCCTAATTTAAAAGACTTGCTTACTACGAGTGCTATAGACATTCCAGTGCATGCTGGGGGGCGGATAGCTGATTTTAAAGGATTTTATAAGTGTGGCACATGTTTTGCCTGTAGACATTGCATAAAGGTGGCGAGGAAGACCACCAGTTTTACAAACAACATTAGTGGTGAAAGTTTTCCCATTAAGAATTTTATGAACTGCGAATCTAAAATGGTTGTTTATCTCCTTGAGTGCCCGTGTGGGTTGCAATATGTGGGTCTTACCACTAGGGCACTCAGGGAGAGACTCTATGAACATGTCAATAATATCCGAAAAGGTTTTGTGGATCACTCGGTTTCCGCACATTTTAGAGAGAAACATGACTGTAACCCTAAGGGGCTCATTTTCGCTGCAATTGATCAGGTACCAAAAAACTGGAGAGGGAATAATCCAGACAGAGATCTAGCAAAACTGGAAATGAATTGGATCATCAAATTGAACTGTATGCACCCTAACGGTCTAAATATTGATTTTAATTTAATTTGTTTTGTAGCAAATTCATGAAAGAAAATGGACTGTCCTCAGGTAGGATTAAGAACATCGGTGAGAATATCTGAGCATTATTTATTTAATTTTTAGTATTAGGTAGATAGTAATTTTAGGATTTTAGATTAGAATCAAATGTAACATTGATCAGTTAGAGTGAGATACATATGTGTAATTTATTTAATAGTGCAATAGTTGCTTAGACCAGTAGATGGTGACAGTACAGTGGCTAGCCTAACAACTGTGTTTTCTAAAACAGCACTTAGCACTTTAACCACTAGATGGCTCTGTGGAATATTTTGAAGCCGACATGAGATACATTGTATGAATAACTGAAATCAATCTGTTTTTTATGAATTTATGAATATTTATTCATAACAGCTATATGAATTTTGTACAATATTGGGTTCTTATGTATATTCAAATTGCGTGCAATAATTTTATATATATATGTTATGGTTTATTTTCCCATTTGAAGTTCCATGCCGGTGTTCGCCGTACATATGACGCTTGTTTTGGTAACAGGCGTCACAATAGATGTATATTGTGATATGGGAATGTTATTCTCCCCTCCTTTACTATCCGCGTAGTAGCATCATGCTTTTCCGTAAGGTGGAACGCATAATGCGTTCCAAGAACAATACAGGAAGCAGTATGGCCGCCGACCGGAAGTAGTCCACTTCCGGGTCGGCGCTCGGCACGGAGCTATGGAACTTCGCTATGGGATGAGGTAATGACACTCTCATTTTAGGTATAAAAGTGTAGTGTAGCCCGCCCGCTCTCTTATCCCCTGATGACGGCGTGAGGCCGAAACTAGTCGGGAAGAGAGCGGGCCATGCATCTGTGATCGCATTGTTGCTGAGTACCACAAGGGTGGGAAGCGATTGAGCCGCGGAGGGTCCTAACTGGTGTAGGACCCTCATGATGTGAGTGTTTATTGTATTTTAACATCTCCAATAAAGTCTTGTCTGTTGTATATCCACTGAGAGCATTCTCTCCTTTTTGATCCTTTGGGTTGCTGGGAGCGCGCAGCACAGTACCCAAAATACAGGAGGAATCTCTGGAGGTGGATTGAAATCTTTATGGTGACTACGTAATTCCTGGCGCTGTGACTGAACTTGTGATCTATCTGTGGAGGAGAAAGGGTCCTACCCTCAACACGGCTGCATAGGTTGCTGTCCAAAAAAAGAATAAGGAAGAGGATTGGGTATATATCCTTGTGGGGCGCCTCTATATGTTACAAGATTACTGACTACCCTTTGGTGAGGCTGTCTTTGTTCCCCTGTTCCTGTAATACAAGGCAAGATTTTATCATGGATGTGGATGTGTTTGACTTTCTTGAGAACCGCAATATTGATTTAGAACAAGTGTTTGTACAGAAATATGAGGAAAAGTTAGAGGACTGTCTGGAGTCACAATTTCAATATTTGAGTTTTACCTGCGAGAAGAAACTGGCCCTGTGGTGGGACATAGTCTCACTGGAAAGGCAAGGCAAGGCAAGGAGGGAGTGATCCCTAGAAGGTTACGTTGGGACTTTGTACCTAATGAACAAGAACGAGATTGCATTTCAGATGAGGAATGGTTGGAATTCCTTAACAAATGTGGGAGGGAGCTCATTGCTGTTTTACTTAAGGGCAAAAGGAGACGTCTGGTTGAAATTAACAAAAAAATTGATGAAACTCGCACTAAGCTGGACCCTTATAAACAATTAGAAGATTACCAGAAACTGTCTGCAGATTTGCAACACTACCTTAAAGATATAGATAAAGATATAAAGATTAAAAAACAGAAAAAATATGTTAGAGATCATACTGACTATAAAAAGAAAATGGCCTATAAATGGCAGTCGGGAAAAATTGGGAACCCACCAGACAAGAAAGATATACCAGTGGAAGCTCCACCCACACCGATTCCACCTCCCCAACAACCAGATAGACCCACACCAAAAGGTCCAAGGTGGGTCCCAAAAGACCACCACCAGCCATATAAACCCAAGTTACATAAACCAGGTAAACCCTATCAACGCCCATATTATCCACATAATTACCAACATCATTATAACCAACATCCATCGGCACCCAGATATCCCACAGGGCCACATCACCCACCGCGATATTTTCCAAAACATTTAAATCCACCCCCTAAACCTTCATCACCCAATTACAAATATCCACGGAAATACAATAAGAAAGGTTGGGTACCCCAGCCTACATACCATATTCCGATCTATAACAGATACCATCCTCTACAACCAGTGCCACCTGTACACACACAAGATCCGGAAACACCCACTGACGGTATAGATCCACATTTTTTAGAACTAGCCAAACCTCCCAGGGAAAAACAGAAATGCAAGGAATCAGAAGAAGAGGATGTAGAGCGGGGAGAAGGAAACAGTCAAAACAAAAGAGAAAGGAAAGGGGAGTGGAAGGAGGAGGAATCTTTAATCTTAGCCAAGTAACTCTCAACCCTGAGGAAATAGACTTATTAGACAAGGGTATAAAGTATGCTCCGGGCAGATCATTCAATAAGGCAGGAACCTCTATTGACGTTCAAAAATTCATCAGAAAACTGCATCTGAAAAAATTCTTTAACAACAGTGACATCCCCAATGTAAATATGGCAAGTACTAGTTCGAGTTTACCATATCTGGTAAGTGGTCTCAAAAACAACTCTACATATAACCCCCCCCATGGGAATCATCATGAAATTGAGACTTTCAATAAGCTGATCAATCAAAACAAAGGATCAGAAGCAGCAGAGCATTTTCTAGCGAAAGCAGGCCTATTTAATGACAAACAGGTACAATTCCTAATAGAGTGTCTTAATTTTGCCATGAATAAGAATTACTTCTGGTATGATAAAAAATTCTTTGCACAAGAAGTGGGTGTGGCTATGGGAGCTAAATATGCGCCAAGTTTAGCCAATCTATATGTCGCCAAATGGGAGGAGCAATACATTGATCTGAATAAGCAAAAGGAATTAAAAATGTGGAAAAGATATATAGACGACGTAGTCTTCCTATGGGATGGAGATGAGAGTTCTCTATTGGCATTCATTGATTATATCAATAATAATGAAGAAAATTTGAAATTTACTTGCGACTACAGCAAAGAATGCATAAATTACCTTGATTTAAAAATTATGAATGAGGAAGGAAGGATTAAAACACAGACCTTTTTTAAGCCCACTGATCGAAACAGCTACATACCCACAGACAGCTGTCACCCTAGGAACTGGTTGAAATCAGTTCCAAAGAGTGAATTACTAAGGGTGTATAGGAATTGTACGGAAAGAAAAGACTTTGTAAAAGAGGCAGATATACTCATGCATCGCTTTGTTGAGAAAGGATACAGTAAGGAGGAGGTTGAAGAGGTCCGACAGGGTATCATGGAGAGGGACAGGAAAGATATTCTATTTGGAGTAAATGCACTTGAGGAGAGACGTGACCAAAGAACGATGATGATCACCGATTATAACATACAGCACAGAGAAATAGAACATGTATTACAAAAACATTGGCATGTTCTAAGGGCAGATCCAGAATTGGCTGAAATTTTACCTGCAAGACCAAATGTTATATATAGGAAGGCTCCTAATTTAAAAGACTTGCTTACTACGAGTGCTATAGACATTCCAGTGCATGCTGGGGGGCGGATAGCTGATTTTAAAGGATTTTATAAGTGTGGCACATGTTTTGCCTGTAGACATTGCATAAAGGTGGCGAGGAAGACCACCAGTTTTACAAACAACATTAGTGGTGAAAGTTTTCCCATTAAGAATTTTATGAACTGCGAATCTAAAATGGTTGTTTATCTCCTTGAGTGCCCGTGTGGGTTGCAATATGTGGGTCTTACCACTAGGGCACTCAGGGAGAGACTCTATGAACATGTCAATAATATCCGAAAAGGTTTTGTGGATCACTCGGTTTCCGCACATTTTAGAGAGAAACATGTCTGTAACCCTAAGGGGCTCATTTTCGCTGCAATTGATCAGGTACCAAAAAACTGGAGAGGGAATAATCCAGACAGAGATCTAGCAAAACTGGAAATGAATTGGATCATCAAATTGAACTGTATGCACCCTAACGGTCTAAATATTGATTTTAATTTAATTTGTTTTGTAGCAAATTCATGAAAGAAAATGGACTGTCCTCAGGTAGGATTAAGAACATCGGTGAGAATATCTGAGCATTATTTATTTAATTTTTAGTATTAGGTAGATAGTAATTTTAGGATTTTAGATTAGAATCAAATGTAACATTGATCAGTTAGAGTGAGATACATATGTGTAATTTATTTAATAGTGCAATAGTTGCTTAGACCAGTAGATGGTGACAGTACAGTGGCTAGCCTAACAACTGTGTTTTCTAAAACAGCACTTAGCACTTTAACCACTAGATGGCTCTGTGGAATATTTTGAAGCCGACATGAGATACATTGTATGAATAACTGAAATCAATCTGTTTTTTATGAATTTATGAATATTTATTCATAACAGCTATATGAATTTTGTACAATATTGGGTTCTTATGTATATTCAAATTGCGTGCAATAATTTTATATATATATGTTATGGTTTATTTTCCCATTTGAAGTTCCATGCCGGTGTTCGCCGTACATATGACGCTTGTTTTGGTAACAGGCGTCACAATAGATGTATATTGTGATATGGGAATGTTATTCTCCCCTCCTTTACTATCCGCGTAGTAGCATCACGCTTTTCCGTAAGGTGGAACGCATAATGCGTTCCAAGAACAATACAGGAAGCAGTATGGCCGCCGACCGGAAGTAGTCCACTTCCGGGTCGGCGCTCGGCACGGAGCTATGGAACTTCGCTATGGGATGAGGTAATGACACTCTCATTTTAGGTATAAAAGTGTAGTGTAGCCCGCCCGCTCTCTTATCCCCTGATGACGGCGTGAGGCCGAAACTAGTCGGGAAGAGAGCGGGCCATGCATCTGTGATCGCATTGTTGCTGAGTACCACAAGGGTGGGAAGCGATTGAGCCGCGGAGGGTCCTAACTGGTGTAGGACCCTCATGATGTGAGTGTTTATTGTATTTTAACATCTCCAATAAAGTCTTGTCTGTTGTATATCCACTGAGAGCATTCTCTCCTTTTTGATCCTTTGGGTTGCTGGGAGCGCGCAGCACAGTACCCAAAATACAGGAGGAATCTCTGGAGGTGGATTGAAATCTTTATGGTGACTACGTAATTCCTGGCGCT
The DNA here is from genome assembly GCF_040937935.1 of Hyperolius riggenbachi. Lineage (NCBI taxonomy): Eukaryota > Metazoa > Chordata > Amphibia > Anura > Hyperoliidae > Hyperolius > Hyperolius riggenbachi. Next base: position 226,537,205 of record NC_090653.1, on the reverse strand, counting down.
GTGACTGAACTTGTAAAGCCTTATTAATATATAGGCAAAACATGTTGAATTTGTGAGTGTTGGTGTTATAATATTGCATGGAGGGGAGGTGGCTTAGGTGTAATACTTGTAGGCCCATTGAGAGAGATTGCTCCCCCCAGTTTCCTTTAACTCAGCACACTTTGGCTTCAACCTCCTTGTGTGTGGTCAACTGGATTACATACTGCAATAATATAGTACAACACTTGATCAAGGCTTTACATACAGTGAATTGGTCAGTAGGTTGGAGGGAGAGATTAGTGCTCTCCCTCTGCTAGACTCGAATGCATTTTTGGCCATGTTTATTTATGTCCATTTTATTATATTTGCACTGTGGCTCATTGCTGTAGGATATATTTCCTCCCTCATGAATGTTAATTGTAAATGGTGAAGGAATATGTTATGTCAACCCAGTTTTATCTGAAATTGAATAAAGGTTATATTTTAGTATTACCATACGTCCGAGATGGGTAAATAGGGTCTGTAGTCACAGCCCCAGCAGCCAAATTCCAATATCAAGAAAAGAGGGGGCTTACCAACTGACAACAACCCACATTATAAGGTTGCGTCAAAGCGTGAGGCATAATTCCATGGCAAGATATGTGTTGTCTTTACTCCAAGGTTGGAAAATCCACTCGAAAAGGCTCCACAGTAGATTCCTTAAAGCAGTGCTGTCCAACTTCATGGGCATGGAGGGCCATTTTTTTTTCAGACCCCATGGTGGAGGGCCGAAGGCTCTTGCTAAAGCCGCAACCCCCCCCCGCCCCTCAGGAAAAAAATGCAATTAAAGGACAATTAGATTGGCAGCACATTCCACAAAATGCAATTTAAGATTTTGGTGAAGTTGCGTGGCGTACACGGCGCGCCAAAAACCATGGGGGTTCCGTTGCGAGTAGAGCGGCACGCAAAAAATGGGTGTGGCCATGGACCAGAATGTGGGTGTGGCCACGGGTGGAGACAAATTTACATGAAATTAGCAATGTGGGACATTAGATTAGGACAGTGGTGGTGAACCTTTTGGAGGCCGAGTGCCCAAACTGCAACCCAAAAGTCACTTACCTATCGCAAAGTGGCAACAGCAATGTAAACTACATACAAACGTTTTAACTCATACATGAACATTATGGAAAATCCAAGGTTTAATGCTATTGTCTCATGATGATGATTCAGCTTTTCCATAGTCTCGCAGTTCGCAATCATGTGACCCCCAACAAGACAAATTCAGTAATCATGAGGCCCCCAACAAGACAAATTCAGCAATCATGAGGCCCCCAACAAGACAAATTCAGCAATCATGAGGCCCCCAACAAGACAAATTCAGCAATCATGAGGCCCCCAACAAGGCAAATTCAGCAATCTTGAGGCCCCCAACAAGACAAAATCAGCAATTTTGAGGCCCCCAACAAGACAAATTCAGCAATCGTGATGCCCCCAACAAATCATGAGGCCCCCAACAAGACAAATTCAGCAATCATGAGGCCCCCAACATGACAAATTCAGCAGTCATGAGGCACATAAATAGAGAGCATTTCACATAAATAGGCAGAAGATAGTGACAGGTGCCCCCCCAGTAAGTGACAGGTGTCCCCCCAGTTAGATAGTGACAGGTGTCCCCCCAGTTAGATAGTGACAGGTGCCCCCCAGTTAGATAGTGACAGGTGCCCCCCCAGTTAGAGAGTGACAGGTGCCCCCCCCAGTTAGATAGTGACAGGTGCCCCCCAAGTTAGAGAGTGACAGGTGCCCCCCAGTTAGAGAGTGACAGGTGCCCCCCAAGTTAGAGTGACAGGTGGCCCCCCCAGTTAGATAGTGACAGGTGCCCCCCAAGTTAGAGAGTGACAGGTGCCCCCCAGTTAGAGAGTGACAGGTGCCCCCCAGTAAGAGAGTGACAGGGGCCCCCCAAGTTAGAGTGACAGGTGCCCCCCCCCCCAGTTAGATAGTGACAGGTGCCCCCCAAGTTAGAGAGTGACAGGTGCCCCCCAAGTTAGAGAGTGACAGGTGCCCACCAGTAAGACAGTGACAGGTGCCCCCCAGTAAGAGAGTGACAGGTGCCCCCCAGTGAGAGCGACAGGTGCGCCCCAGTGAGAGTGACAGGTGCCCCCCAGTGAGAGTGACAGGTGTTCCCCCATTGCCTCGCCCGTTACCTCTCTCCTGTGCCCCGCTGCCGCTGCCTCACAGCTCACTGGCTCAGATCTCACAGATCGCGGCGACTGAAACAAGCAGAGCGCGCGCATAACACCCGCGTGGCAGAACGTCACATGCGGAAGTGACTGATTTCACTTCCGCATGTGACGTACTCCGTGCGAGTAATATGCGCACTCTGTTAGCCTCAGTCGCCGCGATCTGTGAGGTCTGAGCTAGTGAGCTGTGAGGCAGCGGGGACACAGGAGAGGCCACACAAGAGGGAGCAGGCATGGCGCCCATAGCGCACGCCATGCCTGCATCCCGGGGAGAGGAGCGGGCCGCAACAGGAGGCCTGGCGGGCCGGATGCGGCCCGCGGGCCGCCAGTTGGACAGCACTGCCTTAAAGGATAACTTTATAACAGCAATGGTAATCCGCAATGGCCAACTGATATGAATTAATCTCCTGGGCGGTATGTGGAATATACTTCTGAGATGTATGGGTCAGTTAAAGTGGACCCAAACTAAAAATACAAGATTTCATAAATAAAATCTATTTTCTAAATTATAATAATAAATAGCAGCCTTTTTTCAGCTGCATGATGACAAATATAAAATATTTTACATTTATTGGAGAAACCCCTCCCTTCCTTTCATATTGCTGGCAAATAATCCGGCAAACTGGTGGAGTAGATGGTGTCCAGCAAAGGAGGAATTGCTAATGGCTGCCACCTGTATAACCCTAGTTATGCAAAGAGGAGGGTGAAAAGCATGCACTGAAATGCTCATAGGCTTGAAGGAGTGTTTATTTATATTTGTATTTGTCAGAGTGGTGCAACTAAATATTTTGAATTAAAAAATGTTTGGTTTGGGTCCGCTTTAAACAATATACTAGGTAATCTGTTGTCAGCAGAAAATCCAAAGTGCAGTGATACCCCACACTGCAATAAAGCAAACTGTAGAATAGGACTACATTTTGGATTGCGCTATAAGATAAAGTATTTATTAAACCTTAATTAAGTAAACATGTAGATAAATATACAAACAATTATACAATCAAGTATCAGAATGGAATCAGAATCAGAATGGGTTTTATTTGCCAAGTACCCGGTTCGAATTCCAGCCAGGTCAACATCTGCAAGGAGTTTGTATTTTCTCCCCGTGTCTGTGTGGGTCTCCTCCAGGTACTCCAGTTTCCTCCCACATCCCAAAAAAACATACAGATAAGTTAATTGACTTCCCCCTAAAAAAAAAAAAATGTCCCTAGACTATGATACATGCACTACACAATACATACCTAGACAAATGACTATGGTAGGGACTAGATTGTGAGCCCCTCTGAGGGACAGTTAGTGACAAGACAATATACTCTGTACAGCGCTGCGTGATATGTTGGTGCTATATAAATACTTGAAATAAATAAATAATGTAGACCTTCACAGCAGAAAAAATGTATACGTGGGTAAGAAGAAGAAATAGAGGATAAGCACATGAGGATGGGATATGCACGTACTATAATTATAATTAGACATTCTAACATTACAAAATGTGGTTTGCTTACTACATTTCACATGGGGATTGCTAGTTTGGAGGTCCTGGTGGAGAAGATTCTAAAGCACAAACCCAATGAAAGTTTGTTGAGATAGCAGTAGCCAGGGAGGGATCTTTTGCAATTCTGACCGCCCTGGATTGCAGTCTGGAGGAATACAGATGGTGTAGAGATGGAGGGGGGTTCCAATGATCTTCTGGGCAGCTTTGATGACTCTCTGTAGCTTGTGTTTGTCTCTAGTGGAGGCACACGCATACCATACAATGACTTGAGGAGCAGAGAATTGACTGGATGGTGGCGGAGTAGAAGCGGGTCAGAAGGGCACGAGACATGCCAAACTTTTTCAGCTGGCGCAGGAAGAACAGCCGTTGTTGGTTTTTTTCTGACTTTTGGAGGCATTTGCATCCCACCTTAGGTTGCTGGAGATGGTGGTACCCAGGAAGCTGGAGACTCAGTTCAACAGTCAACAGTCAGTTCAACAGTTTTTGTTTTTGCCGAGTTTGAGACAAGCTTATTGACCTTACACCAGTTGCATATCTTCTCAATTTCCTGAGCTTGTTCGCCGCTCTTGTCCAAAAAGCCTCTGATGATGGTATCAGCTGCAAACTTGATTACCTTAAAGGACAACTGTAATGATGGATTTGGAGGCTGCCATATTTATTTCCTTTTAGGAAATACCAGCTGCCTGGCTGTCCTGCTGATCCTCTGTTTCTAATACTTTTAGCCATAGACCCTGAACAAGCATGAACAAGCATGCAGCAGATCAGGTGTTACTGACATTTTTTTCTGGTGTGATTTAGACTCTACTGTAGCCAAATAGACCAGCAGGGCTGCCAGGCAACTTGTATAGCTGAAAAGGAAATAAATATGGCAGCCTCCATATCCCTCTTGCTCTCTTTGACCTAAGGAAGCGACTGGTTGTCGCAAAACGCATTGTCTGTCCGAAGTGCTTAATAAATTGTTAACCATTTGTTTAAGAAACATGTTTACGAGTCTACTTACAAGGTAAGACGAGTTATTCATACCTAAACTTCACAAACAAGGTCTTGCTGAAAAGCATTTCACGGGCGCCTCCTACATGGTTGTTTAGTACCTCCACAAACTGGATCACAGTAAAGCACCAGGCCCTGATGGAGTGTCAAATCTGTGTCTAAAAACCTGCACTTCCAAACAGGCCCCTGTCCTCTCTCTGACATTTGCTAGAAGAATGGATGGGATGGCTGATCACAGCCCGATGCTTTTTAATCGAATGAGATCACCTGCGCTTCTCCCTCTGTGTTGTTTGAAGCTCTGTGTCTGTGCATCGGCTCAAGTGAGTATGTTGATGTGGTCCCAGATGGACTTCTTTAGGCCCTAAGCATGATGGCCTAAGTAGCGATTTAAATCAGTATATCATAATACACCATTCACATTCTTATTTGCACGCTTGATAATTACACGCACTCCAGTGTGAAAAATAACACGTGCAAAAAGAAGAAAACTGACTGCATCAAAAAGCATAAACCAAAAAAATGCCATACAGCAGTGATTCAATGTACAGTATATTGTATCATTGCCCATAATGTGAAATGGGCCACAGGATGGTCTAAAATTGCACCTCTCAAATTATGGTGTACAGCTGTTAGCGACAGTTCACTGTGAGAAATAAATTCAGGTATCTTAGAACACATTCCTTGGCATCATTGACAGATATCCTGTCTGATGGTGGCGCACTATATCCTTGTTATTGTACTCCATTTTTTAAAGACATTTACATGCAAAGATGTGCTAAATGATCCCAGTTGTAGGTTATTATAGACAGGCCTTTCTTCATCAACACATACGTACTGCAGCCTAAAAAAAGAAGAGGTGGAGAAAGGGCGTTGTGATCCGGTACTGACATAGATTCACCTTGGGAGCTGAGACAAGCTTTTCAATCAGTGGCAGGAGCTTAGGGTGATTATATTTTTCAGTGCCAAGTAAAAGCAGGACACCAGAGCGCTGAGAACACGGTTTTCAGGATCTGCAGGAACATCATACAAGAGGACTGTCTAGCATAGGTGCAAAGAAGCCCAGCAAATAAATGTGACCAGGGCAAAGGGTCACTTGAGGTCATGTCATATTCAGCATTAGTGTTGTAGCTTTATTTAAAGCTTTTTTTCCCCACTTTTTTTATTAAAACAGACCAACAGTGAAATCAATCTTTGGCCTGGAATCCACCAGCAGCGCTTTTGTAAGCCTTTTGACTTACAAAAGCCAAAAGGATTTAGGCCAATTAGCAAGAACATTACACTAACAAGCGTTTTTCCATAATCGCGACAAAAATTATTGAAAAATATAATTCCTTGCGATTTTTGCTGTGATTTTAATGTATGTCAATGGAGGTGTTTTTTAAGAAACAAAAATGACCCGAAAAATTCTCTTTGGTGTGTCAGGGCCCTTATTGAGTTTTAATCACAAAGAAGAGGGAACCAAATGTATTGCAAATACATAAAGTTGATCTTAAAACAAGTCAAAAGAAAAATGTACATTCTTGTAATGCTTCCTTCAGATCTGTCACTTTGCCTCAGTGATTCTCTTGTGCTGAAACTGTTTTCGAGAATGAGGATTTTTGCTAATATAATACTTTGGTTGGCTTTTCCTGTGATGTTAAGAGCAATTCTTTTCAGTTATCCCCAGCAACCAATTAAAATTCACATTACATAGGGTGCATACACACATGCAATTCATTCATGGTTGACCATGCTTACGTAACCGTGCAATTCTCCTCCTCGATCCCTAGACCCAAAAGCACGTGACGCATTAATGAATCTTTACTGGTAGTCCAGGACTCTAAACTAAAAATAGCCTCTGAAATCCCCTCTTTCTTTAGTATTAATTGTGAAGGGGACACTTCTCAGGGAATCCGGTGGGCAGCTCACAAAGCCACCATTAGAGGGGAGCTGATCAAAATTTTCTTCCACTAAGCATAAATTAGCAATGGCAAGGATTGTACAGCTTAAAAACGAGATCAGGCAGATGGAGCTTCAGCATGCTAAGGGGATGCCCACAGTGTCTCTATCACAGCTAACCTCACTAAGGACTGAGCTCAAATCACTCCTATTCCAAAAGGCTGATAGAGCCATGCGCCTGACCTCTCAAAAATGTTATGAAAAAGGTGATAAACCAGACACAATGTTAGCTAGGAAGCTGAGTAACCGGCTCATCCTGAACAGACTTCACCCTATCAGAAATAGCTCGGGCACTCTGATCCACGACCCGTCTTCCAAAGTTCAGGAATTTCAGAAATATTATGCCGGCCTGTACGATGACTCCACTACAGATAAACTCCTCACCCCAATAGCTAAGATACAGGAATATCTAAACGACATCCCTATCCCTAAGATTGCTACTAACAACAGCCTCCTCTTAAATTCCCCTATCACAACTAAAGAGGTCCTATCTGATATAAAAAAAAACTCAAGTCATCTAAGGCCCCTGGCCCAGATGGATACACCGCTGCATACTACCAAGCCTTTAAACAAGCATTAGCTCCCAAACTGACTTCCTTTTTTAATAAAATCCTGAGAGGGGAAAAGGATTTCCCACCTGACATGTCCAGAGCTTCTATAGTCGTGATACCTAAACCTGGTGGAGACCCAGCCGAGGTAACTAACTATAGACCGATCTCCCTCATCAACATTGACGTCAAGATCTTCTCCAAGATCTTGGCGAATAGATTAAATCCTCTGCTGCTGAGTGTTATCCATCCAGACCAGACAGGCTTTGTTTCAGGTAGGCAGACAACAGATAATGATCGTAGGATCATCGGTCTGGTTGCCAGGATGAAGCACTGTCGAGCGCCTACTCTGCTTCTCTCTTTGGATGCGGAGAAGGCGTTCGACAGGGTGGACTGGAGATTTCTCAGACTGGTCCTACAAAAATTCGGAATCAGGGGTGAATTTCTTAACAGGATGCAATGTCTTTATACTAATCCCACGACCTCAGTATGTAACATGGGTATCACCTCTTTTTTCTCATTCCTTATCAAGAATGGTACAAGGCAGGGGTGCCCTCTCTCCCCTTTGTTATTTGCTTTATGTATTGAGCCGCTGGCTATCAGGGTCAGGCACTCTCCGGACGATACTGGGGTGGTAGTTGGTAGGTCTGAGTTTAAAACAGCCCTCTTCGCGGATGATACCATCTTTACTCTCTCCAATCCCCTAATTTCAATCCCGAATTTGTTTATTGAGATTGAACGGTTCTGTGTCCACTCAGGTTTCAAAATTAACAACACTAAATCTGAAGCGATCCCCTTTGGTCTTTCAGAACTACAGCAGGCCTCCCTCTCCCACTCCATTGGTTTTAAATTCAGACCTAATGGCTTGAAATATATTGGGGTTGCGATCTCTCAGGATCTCAGAGATTTGTATAAACTTAATTATTTTCCTATAATTAAGAAACTTCTCAGATTACGTGACGATTAGCAACACTACTGCATCTCCCTGCAGGACCATATTTATGCAGTTAAAATGACATTACTACCTAAAATATTGTATCGTTTTAGAGCCTTGCCTATTAGGATTATCAGATGTGGACATGCTGCAATCTAGAATGACCAATTTCATATGGGAGGGGCGCAGGCCCGTATTAAATATACGAACCTGCAGTGGCGTAGCTAAGGAGCTGTGGGCCCCGATGCAAGTTTTACAATGGGGCCCCCCAAGCATTCTATACATAACAATTGATACGGCGCACCAAAACCTGCCAATGGCAACTACAGTGTTAGTGTAACGATCGGTGTAACACAGAGAGGATCTGATTACCGGTGATCTGCAGAATCACTGGGAATACAGATATATACCCGATTATTGATGATCTGCAGTATCACTGATAATCAGATATACTTTCTAACCTCTGGACACCTGAGCAGAGTACGAGTGTTTGGTGCAACAGTAATATTTTGAGGGCTGCACCTCAAGAGCAGGTACAAGGCAGTCAAGAGTACTGCACAAGTACAGATTCCTTCCGAAGGCCTAGACTCTCCCGAGGGAGGAGTCAGGCTGAGCGTAGGAAGGACAGAGCGTGAGTGACACCAAAGAGGTAGTGTCACTAACAGATCTGGGAACTGCCTCTAACAGTAAGGTCAGTTCTCGAGGTCGGGCAAGCCAGGTCGTTAACACACAGACAGTTCAGGTACAAAATCAGGAGACAGATGCAGAGTAAACAGACAAGCAGTGTTCGGCAACAGGGTATCAGAAATATCGAGGTACAGAATCAGGAGGCAGATGCAGAGTCTAAGGGCTAGCCGGGGTTCGGCAACAGAGTTTTAGAATAGCAAGGTACAGGATCAAAGTTCAGAAGAATAGTCAGGCAAGGAGAAGGTCATAACAGATAATCACAATTCCTAGTCTAAGGTGTGAGATCCTTAGCCGTCAACACCTAGGAAACTATCTAAATAATTACAGCTAATGTCACAGAACCGACAGGGTCTGAGTGCTACCACGTAGTGATCGCAACGCCAGACACTGGAGGAATGACCAGGCTCCAGTATATATACACCAGCGCTCTCCAGCGCCTCCCCTAAGTGCTGGACCAATGAGGAGTGAAGCAAATGTCAGCTGACCAGCTTGGTCAGCTGACCCTCTTTTGGCTGCCATATAAACTCTGCCTCTCTGCGCGCACGCGCGTCATTATAAACCTTGGTGGACTATGAGTCCCAGCCACACCAACACTGTCTTGTAATGTGTTTGCTGACCTGCGCGCAGGGTTGGTCGCACCGCCAATGGCACAGGCGGCGGCCTCTCCGCGCTGGGTCAGACTTTTAGCAACAGACCCATGCACGCTAACCGCCGCGTCAGACGCGGCGGTTTCTCTGCGTTCCGCCATGCCATCCGCGGAAAGAGCCGCCTCACGCTGACTTAAAGCGGCGGCTCTTCCGCTTTTTTTCACAGTTAGAGGTTCAGAAGGGGATGGGGAACAGTTTGTTAATGACTACCACTATTCAAAGTATCTATAGAAGTGATTATTATTAGCCCGGGACCAATACAGAGCTAATACTGTAGTTGAGGGAGGGCCCATAAGGGTCCCTCTGGCCCACGGGCCCCAATGCAGTCGCAACCTCTGCAACCCCTATTGCTACGCCCCTGCGAACCTGGTCCGCCACAAACTTCAGGGAGGTTTGGATGCTCCCAACATCTTACATTACTATTATGCCGCAAGACTATCTCAGCTCTTCCAATGGTGCTCTCCTAGAGGTACAGTCAGATGGGTAGACCTAGAGCAAGAACTTATCTCTCCCTTCCCTATTAAGTATCTTTTATGGACCCCTAAACCCTGCTTAGGTACAAATTCTACCTTCTTCCCAATTAATGAACCCGGACATCAATGAAAGGGAATGCAGATCTAAGTCCCCATTAGAATGACCGATGGCTTCTATTAGAAGCTGCGATCTTTCTAAAGAAAAAAAAAAAGTTTCACGTCCTCCCTTCACTTCCTGTAAGCGCTCACTTACAGGAAGAAAAAAAATGACCCCAAATAAAATAAAAAAATTACAATAAAAATAAAAAACATAAATAGTTAACTAAAAGTACAAACTTTTTTAATATGCATGTCAAAAGGGTATATTACTATTATTTTTTTTTTAATTATAAGCTAAGTAAATAGTGATGGACGCAAAACTGAAAAAATGCACCTTTATTTCCAAATAAAATATTGGCACCATACATTGTGATAGGGACATCATTTAAATGGTGTAAAAACCAAGAAAAATGGGCAAATAAAATACGTGGGTTTTAATTATGGTAGCATATATTATTTTAAAGCTATACTGGCCAAAAACTGAGAAATAATGAATTTTTTCCATTTTTTTTCTTAATATTCCTGTTAAAAGCCATTTTGTAACAACTGTGAATCTGGCGGCTGCAAGCGGGCAGGGTATCTCCGCCACCACTGCTGCCGCCGCCGCCATTCCCTGCACTCAGTCCTGCTTTCTGCTCTCGGCGTCTAACACGTCGAGAGCAGTCTTATCACCAGCCCATAGGGTTGCTGTCTCGCGCGGGCGGGCGCGGAGACAGGACCTTTATGCCAGGAGAAGGTGAGTCAGCTGACCTGCCGGTCGGCTGACGTCAGGGATGACTCTCGCCGCTCGGATTGGCGGAAATCCGAGGTGGGAGTGGCTGAGAGTCTCCCTCTTCTCATAAGCCTTCGTTTGCCATTCAGTCGGCGTCTGCTGTCGTGAATACTTACGTGTTAGCGCTCAGACCTTAGACTAGATCCAGGTGTTGAAACCAAGGACTTCACACCAAGACTAGGATTATTGTATATTATTGATTACCTGTGTTTGACTCTGGCTATACTCTGACTTTGCTTTAGCTTACTGTATCTGTACTTCTGCCTATCTGCCTAAAGTTACTGAACCCCTTGCCTGATTACTGATTACTCTTCTGCCTTCCGATTTCTGTACTGATACTGGCTCTCTGTTGCTGAACTTAGCCTGTCTGACCATTCTACTCACCAGTGGGCCCGCACCACTGGTGAGGTGTGCTAATTACCCACCAGTCTTCTGGCGTGGTATCATTGCTATACCGTTTCTGTTGGTGCCTTCCCAGCCCCTCTGGAAAGGCCCATCCAAACTAAACAGTCTCCAGTATTGATAGTGCCTTACCAGCTCCGCTGGTAAGGTCTCGCAAAACTATTATAGTTACGGTTGCACCAAGCACTACACACTTAGCATCCTTGTAGCTATACCGGTATTATATACCGGTTACAGAACAGCAGACCAAACTCATCATGGATACATTGGTCAGTCATGTGGAAGGTTTATTGACCACTACTGACCGATTGTTTCTCAAGGTCAGCACGCAACAGACCCAGATTTTCCAACTATCTGAGGCTCTACAAAAAATTCCCATACCGACTGTACCAGTGCTATCCCCCCCTGTTTCAGAACCCAGACTTCCTCTCCCTGAGAGATTCTCTGGGCAAAGGACCGATTTTTTGAATTTCAAAAATCGGTGCCTCTCGTATTTTGAAGTATGTCCAAGGGCTTCAGGGTCAGAGAGACAGAAAGTCATTTTACTAAAAACACTGTTGTCAGGAGATTCGCAGTCCTGGGCCTATAGTCTTCCAGATAACCATGAGGCTTTGGCATCTGTACAAGATTTTTTGAAAGCAATGGCAGTTATATACGATGATCCCGATTTAGCTACAACATCAGAGCGGAAGCTTAACCTTTTGCCAACTGCGTCACGCCGATGGGCGTGGCCGTGGCGGCAGCCCCAGGACCGCCTAACGCCAATTGGCATAAAGCCCTGGGGCTCTGTTTTGAATGAGATCGCGCGTACGCTGCGCGTGCATCTCATTCTCGGAGGGCGGAGCTCCGCCCCTCTTCAGTCTCCGAGCGGCTATTGCCGCTCGGGAGACTGTTAGACGGTATAATCGCCGTCTAATTACCCGTACAGCGCTGCGATCAGCAGCAGCGCTGTACTGGGGACAGCCGTGTGACACGGCTGTCCCCTCCTGAGCAACAGAGGTGATCGGCTGTCATAGGCTGAAGCCTATGACAGCTGATCACAGGGATTGGCCGGCGGGGGGAGCGAGGGAGGGGGGTATACAACAGGGAAAAAGAAAACCACACTTTTTATTTAAAAAAACAACAAAAAAACAAACACAAATAAACATACAAACACTGGGGGGGCGATCAGACCCCACCAACAGAGAGCTCTGTTGGTGGGGAGAAAAGGGGGAAGGAATCACTTGTGTGCTGTGTTTTGCGGTCCTGCAACTTGGCCTTAAAGCTGCAGTGGCCAATTTAATGAAAATGTGCCTGGTCTTTAGGGGGGTTTAACACAGCAGTCCTCAAGAGGTTAAAACCCTCAGGCAGAAACATAACACTGTTGACATATACGCAGCAGAGTTTAGAAGGTGGGCAGTGACGGCCAGGTGGGGGCAGCATGCATTGCTTGATTGTTTTTTATCGGGCTTATCTGACTCGGTGGCCGACCTGATGTTAGGTCATCCCGAACCTAGGTCGCTGGATGAGGCTATGGCTTTAGCTATAAAAATTGACCGGCGAGTTCGGTTTCAGAAACGGACTCGGGGTACACTCCGGGGATCTAGGAAAGATCCTTCTCTTTCGCAGACTAATTTGGGTTCTTCAGAGCAGACTAGGACCTCTGAGCCTGGGAGGCAGTGGGGTTCAGATTCCCCAACAGAATCTGACTTAGTGAATTCAGATTCTTCACAGATCGCTGATGGGCTGTATCGATCTCTTGTGGCTGGTAGTACCAAAGTCAGTAACTCAGCCATTCCTTTAGAAGATGATAGACTTCTCTTGCCCTGCGTTATCACTTGGGGAGATCGGGTCTAAGAGACACAGGCATTTCTGGACTCAGGTTCGGCGGCCAATTTTATGAGTTACGATTTTGCACTTCAGCTTGGCCTTCCTCTCCAGTCTTTAGGTCAACATGTGATGGTCACCGCGGTGGATAATTCACCACTGCAGGACAAACGATGTCCTTCACAGACCCCGGTTTTGATATGTCAAATTGGGGCTCTCCACAAGGAGAATATTCAGTTTCTTGTTATTAAAATGGCTACCACTTCAGTAATCTTAGGTATGCCTTGGCTCAAGAAACATTCCCCTCGCATTGACTGGGGTTCTAGACAGTTATTGAGTTGGTCCCCTTATTGCCAACACCATTGTTTGGGAAAGGTCACGGTATGTACTACCACGATTCAGGTCGAGGGGTTACCTCACCAGTACGCCGACTTCGCGGACGTATTTTGCTCCCGGGCTGCCGACAAGCTTCCACCACATCGAAGCTTCGACTGTCCCATAGAATTAAGATCAGGTTGTTTGCCCCCTAGGGGCCATTTATATAATTTATCAGGACCGGAAAAACTTGCTATGAAGGAATATATTGCTGACAATTTGGCCAAAGGCTTTATTCTGCCTTCCAAGTCCCCGGCCGGGGCTGGTTTCTTTTTTGTAAAAAAAAAAGACGGTGGTCTCAGACCCTGTATCGATTATAGGGGTTTGAATAAGATTACACTAAAAAATCGTTATCCTCTGCCCCTGATCGACGATTTGTTCTCTCAAGTTACTGATGCTGGTGTGTTCACCAAACTTGATCTTAGGGGGGCATACAACCTGATTCGGATAAGAGAGGGGGACGAGTGGAAGACGGCGTTTAACACGCCCGACGAGCAATACGAATATCTTGTGATGCCCTTCGGGTTGTGCAATGCCCCGGCCGTCTTCCAAGAGCTTATTAATGAAGTCTTCAGAGAATGGTATTAGGAAGGTTCATCTTAGTTTATTTAGACGATATTCTCATTTTTTCACGTACATTGTCTGAACATAGAGACCATGTGAAGTATGTCTTGAATAAATTACGTCAAAACTCTCTCTTTGCCAAGATTGAAAAATGCCTCTTCGAGGTTTCCAGAGTCCCTTTTCTTGGATATGTGATCTCCACAAAGGGACTCGAAAAGGACCCCGATAAAGTATCGGCCGTGTTGGAGTGGCCTCGGCCTATCGGTCTGAAGGCACTCCAACGATTTTTAGGTTTTGCCAATAGCTATAGAAGGGTTATAAAAGGATTTTCTTCTATAATTGCACCCCTTACGGATCTTACCAAGAGGGGGGAGGACACTTACAACTGGTCGTCAGATGCGCAAACTGCGTTCTCTTCACTCAAACTGTTGTTTTGTTCCGCTCCCATCTTAAAGCATGTGGATGTGTCCCTTCCCTTTGTGGTGGAGGTGGATGCTTCGGAAATTGGGGTGGGGGCTGTACTGTCCCAGCACTCCGGCCCGCCGGGCAAATTGCATCCATGTGCATATTTCTCCAGGAAATTTTCCCCAGCTGAGAGGAATTATGATATTGGGAATCGTGAGCTATTAGCTATCAAGCTTGCATTCGAGGAATGGCGTCACTGGCTGGAGGGGGCTCAGCACACTATCACAGTTTTTACAGATCATAAAAATTTAGAATACATTGAAAGTGCCAAACGTCTCACTCCTAGGCAGGCTCGGTGGTCCCTATTTTTCACCAGGTTTAGCTTTATCATTACCTATAGGCCAGGCAGCAAGAATGTTAAGGCTGATGCACTGTCGAGGTGCTTTGAGCCAGAGTCGCTGCAGCCACTCACTCCGGTTAGCATTCTTCCTGAGAATATAGTGATTGCAACCATGGGACTTCAAGTGGAGCAGACAGCCAGTCCAGACTCCTCCGGGATAGATAGTGGAGGGCAAGTGGTGGTTTGGGAAGTCAGTCCGGCAGACAGATGTTGGGCTTTGCCAGCCAGACCCAGAAGCTCAAGACCATTTTCCGCATGGCATCTTGGGTCTTTGAAGCAGGGTCATCCCTCTCCCTCCCGCCCTGAGCAGGGGCAGTCCTCTTCCTCCCATCTTGTCAAGTGTGGGGTGAATAAGGGGGGGAGGGAAGTTCAGGGAGCGTGTCCGGAGTCCATGACTAGGGGGGGGGGGTACTGTAACAACTATGAATCTGGCGGCTGCAAGCAGGCAGGGTATCTCCGCCACCGCCGCCATTCCCTGCACTCAGTCCTGCTTTCTGCTCTCGGCGTCTAACACGCCGAGAGCAGTCTTATCACCAGCCCATAGGGTTGCTGTCTCGCGCGGGCGCGCGCGGAGACAGGACCTTTATGCCAGGAAAAGGCGAGTCAGCTGACCTGCCGGTCGGCTGACGTCAGGGATGACTCTCGCCGCTCGGATTGGCGGAAATCCGAGGTGGGAGTGGCTGAGAGTCTCCCTCTTCCTCATAAGCCTTCGTTTGCCATTCAGTCGGCGTCTGCTGTCGTGAATACTTACGTGTTAGCGCTCAGACCTTAGACTAGATCCAGGTGTTGAAACCAAGGACTTCACACCAAGACTAGGATTATTGTATATTATTGATTACCTGTGTTTGACTCTGGCTATACTCTGACTTTGCTTTAGCTTACTGTATCTGTACTTCTGCCTATCTGCCTAAAGTTACTGAACCCCTTGCCTGATTACTGATTACTCTTCTGCCTTCCGATTTCTGTACTGATACTGGCTCTCTGTTGCTGAACTTAGCCTGTCTGACCATTCTACTCACCAGTGGGCCCGCACCACTGGGGAGGTGTGCTAATTACCCACCAGTCTTCTGGCGTGGTATCATTGCTATACTGTTTCTGTTGGTGCCTTCCCAGCCCCTCTGGAAAGGCCCGTCCAAACTAAACAGTCTCCAGTATTGATAGTACCTTACCAGCTCCTCTGGTAAGGTCTCGCAAAACTATTATAGTTACGGTTGCACCAAGCACTACACACTTAGCATCCTTGTAGCTATACCGGTATTATTGGTGATTCTGCAGATCACCACATAATCAGGTATAGCGTCTGCATTATTGGTGATTCTGCAGATCACCATATAATCAGACATCTGAGTTGCTACACCCAACCGTTACACATTTAGAAAAAAAGAATTCTTAGCAAAATGTACCACCCAAAGAAAGCCTAATTGGTGGTGGAAACACAAGATATAGATCAATTAATTGTGATAAGTAGTGATAAAGTTATTAGCAAATGAATGGGAGGTTAAAATTTCCCTGATGCTTAAAGGGGCCCATACACTGGTCGATTTCAGCCATCGATCATTCAACCGGAAATCGATCCTAATCGAAACTATCGATTTTTGGCTGATTTGGATCGCTTTCGATTGATTTGATCTATCTGACAGGATGGAAAATCTAGGTTGATCTGCTGCTGGACCATAGAGTTGCATTGGATCTAATGGTCCAATAATGCATTTAGATAGATTTCCAATAGATTTAATTCTGAAATCTATTGGAAATCTGTTCCTAGTGTGTGGCACACATCAGATAGATTCCTGTCAGATTCGACTTGACATATTTCAGTATTTATTGGGAGTGAGTCATGAA
Organism: Hyperolius riggenbachi; assembly: GCF_040937935.1. Lineage (NCBI taxonomy): Eukaryota > Metazoa > Chordata > Amphibia > Anura > Hyperoliidae > Hyperolius > Hyperolius riggenbachi. Next base: position 226,520,636 of record NC_090653.1, on the reverse strand, counting down.
AAAAAGACTCTCAACATGAAGTAGATATTAGGAAGATCCACACTTGAGCAAGCCAACACGCTCAAAGCAACACCAGGTTTTTATATGGAATCCCATGTGAAAGACCAATACAAAGTGGTGTACACATGAGAAGTGGAACGAAAATCATACATGATTCCAAACATTTTCTACAAATAAATAGCTGCAAAGTGGGGTGTGCGTAATTATTCGGCCCCCTGAGTCAATACTTTGTAGAACCACCTTTTGCTGCAATTACATCTGCCAGTCTTTTAGGGTATGTCTCTACCAGCTTTGCACATCTAGAGACTGAAATCCTTGCCCTTTCTTCTGTGCAAAACAGCTCCAGCTCAGTCAGATTAGATGGACAGCGTTTGTGAACCACAGTTTTCAGATCTTGCCACAGATTCTCGTTTGGATTTAGATCTGGACTTTGACTGGGCCATTCTAATGCATGAATATGTTTTGTTTTAAACCATTCCATTGTTGCCCTGGATTTATGTTTAGGGTCGTTGTCTTGCTGGAAGGTGAACCTCCACCCCAGTCTCAAGTCTTTTGCAGACTCCAAGAGGTTTTCTTCCAAGATTGCCCTGTATATGGCTCCATCCATCTTCCTATCAACTCTGACCAGCTTCCCTGTCCCTGCTGAAGAGAAGCACCCCCAGAGCATGATTCTGCCACCACCATATTTGACAGTGGGGATGGTGTGTTCAGAGAGATGTGCAGTGTTCATTTTCCGTCACACATAGCGTTTTGCATTTTGGCCAAAACGTTCCATTTTGGTCTCATCTGACCAGAGCACCTTCTTCAACATGTTTGCTGTGTCCCCCACATGGCTTGTGGCAAACTGCAAACGGGACTTCTTATGCTTTTCTGTTAACAATGGCTTTCTTCTTGCCACTCTTCCATAAAGGCCAACTTTGTGCAGTGCACAACTAATAGTTGTCCTATGGACAGATTCCCCCACCTGAGCTGTAGATCTCTGTAGCTCGTCCTGAGTCACCATGGGCCTCTTGACTGCATTTATGATCAGCGCTCTCCTTGTTCGGCCTGTAAATTTAGGTGGATGGCCTTGTCTTGGTAGGTTTACAGTTGTGCCATACCCCTTCCATTTCTGAATGATCGCTTAACAGTGCTCTGTGGGATGTTCAAGGCTTTGGAAACCTTTTTGTAGCCTAAGCCTGCTTTAAATTTCTCAATAACTTTATCCCTGACCTGTCTGTTGTGTTCTTTGGACTTCATGATGTTGTTGCTCCCAATATTCTCTTAGGCTTAGTGCATACCAGAGCGGTTCCGCTGCGGTTTGCGATCCGCTTGCGGGTGCGGATCCGCTTGGGTAATGTATTTCAATGGGCTGGTGCACACCAGAGCGGGAGGCGTTTTGCAGAAACGCATACTCCCGGGCTGCTGCAGATTTTGGATTGCGGATGCGTTTCTGCCTCAATGTTAAGTATAGGAAAAACGCAAACCGCTCTGAAAAATGGCACTTCAGAGCGGTTTGCCGGGCGGTTTTTGTTACAGTAGCTGTTCAGTAACAGCTTTACTGTAACAATAGATGAAATCTACTACACCAAAACCGCTACACAAAACGCTAGCTGAAACGCTACAGAAAAAGAAGAAAAAGCGTTTCAAAATCTGCTAGCATTTTGCGGATCTGCTAGCGTTTTTTGATGTGCACCAGGCCTTAGACAACCTCTGAGACCGTCACAGAGCAGCTGTATTTGTACTGACATTAGATTACACACAGGTGCACTCTATTTAGTCATTAGCACTCATCAGGCAATGTCTATGGGCAACTGACTGCACTCAGACCAAAAGGAGCCGAATAATTACGCACACCCCACTTTGCAGTTATTTATTTGTAAAAAATGTTTGGAATCATGTATGATTTTCGTTCCACTTCTCACGTGTACACCACTTTGTATTAATCTTTCATGTGGAATTCCAATAAAATTGATTCATGTTTGTGGCAGTTATGTGACAAAATGTGGAAAATTTCAAGGGGGCCGAATACTTTTGCAAGCCACTGTAGGAGGATCTGTTTGAGTGATGAAACCACAATGCAATTCTTGAGTTCAAAAATTCAAAATCACACTTTATTGTATCAAAAAGATTATCAAAAGGTAAAAACTTTTGTATTTGTCAATAAAAAGTGTAAGGGGCAGGCAATTAGAGCCAGCACCTGCGTGGTGGAGCCCCCCCTGAAGTAGTTAATTTTGCAGGTACTGGCTCTCCTTTGATTAATTTCAGGTGCCCCCACCCCCAGAAGCACAGAGGAAGACAGGTCCCGGCAGCACTGATTGGGCCCGATTTCGCGGGCTGTGCAAACGGGCCAATAGAATAAGAGGAGGTGCTATATAAAGAGGCCGGCTGCGTAGCAAGAGCAGCTGGCTGAAAAAGAAAAACAAGACTCATCATCCACCATGGAGATGTTCGTCGCGGCGATAGTGAGGCGGGCCAGAGCGGAGGATGGCGAGGAGTGGGTCAGGGACCTTTTTGCATCCAGCGGCAGTGAAATGTCGGCGGTGGCTGGACCTTCAGCGCCGCCTGAAGACCCCTCACCACAGACCAGCGGTGCTCTTCCAACCTCTCCTCGAGGCTCAGTGAGGGGGCGGAGTTCGAGCCGAGAGGAGGAGGAAAGGGTGGGCAGAAGACAGTGGGTGAATGAAAGGAGCAAGGAGGTGGCCAGGAGCAGAGAGGAGTGGCCCTGCGTCATGCTGGGCCGGGAAAAGCGCCCTAGGAAAGCCAGAAGGGTCTTTTCTCCACCCCCTCCTCGTCTCTATGCCACCAAGAAACAAGGAGTGAGCAGAGGCCAGTCGTACATGCCTCAGGCTGAGTCAGACCAGGGAACACTTGCAGCTGGACCTGCAGAGGATTACAAGGCTGGCACCAGCTCCCAGGCATCGCAGCAGGAACAGAGGGAGGTCTTGCAAGCAGATGGACCCGGTGAGTTAAATGATCTTGATACTCTTAGTTCAGTTAGTGTTAAACTAGATACATTGTTCAGTATGTTTAATGTGTTATCTGAAAAGGTTAATTGTAAGCAGTATGAGTCGCAGGGACCAAGGCAAGCTGTGAATGCTAGTGAAACTGTGTCTCCGTCTCTAGTGTGGCATCCTCCAGCCATAGCTGGTTTCACCAGCTCCTTCTGTTAGAGCAGGGGTTGCTGAGAAGCATTACAAAGAGGCCCTGCCATGCTCCCTGTGCTCCCTGTCACCTTTGGGTTTTCACCTGAGCTTGTCAATTAAGGAAAACATCTGGAATGAGGATGTTGTAGACATTCTGACACTGTTGCCTTCTTATAAGGATTTTGGGTCTAAGGACAAAAAGAAGAGGATGATAGAAAAAGGCCAGTTACATGATCTTTTAATAATTGGCTGCAAGCATTTTGCATTTACGCTAGTATTGTGGGTGAGCGAAAACCGGAGCTATGCTCGAGTCTTTTCCAACAGGTAGACATTGTGAATGAGGTATATTGCCAGTTCGGTGGAAGTGCATGGTTCATGTACGATGAAGCGTTTAGACAGAGGAAGGCAGTCCACCCTGAATTGATATAGGATACAAAAGACGTCGGCCTGTGGCTTGGCTTTATGCTGCCACAGCGTACAGCATCGTCTAAGCCAAGAACACCTCAGGCAGCGGCGCCTTTTAGAAAGGGCCTCTGTTTCGCCTATAATGATAGTCAATGCAAATTTCTTAGTTATCTCCGTTACAGGCATGAGGGCAGCCTCTGTGGTGGCTCACACTCGGCATCAAGATGCTTTAAAAAATTAGGCATCCAGGCTCAAGGCTCAGGTAAAGAGCTTTTTCTTAAGAGCAGAGACCCCTGTGAGAATACAAAACATGTTGCAATGGCTAAGCATGTACCCAAAGCAGGAGATCAGCCTTCTTCTATTTAAGGGTTTACGGAAGGTTTTGAGATTCTCCCCTTTATGGGTCAGGGATGTGTAGTGGTCCCAAATTTAAAGTCAGTAGATAGGTTTCCTCGGATAGCATTTAAAAAAATATGTAAGGAGGTAGAAGCAGGCCGTGCATCTGGCCCATTTGATGTTCCTCCTTTCGAAAATTTTCGAATTTCTCCCCTTGATGTGGTCCCCAAGAAGGCCAAGAATGACTTCAGAATAATAAACCACCTTTCCTTCCCAAAAGATTCATCTCTTAATGATGCTATTGATAGGGACCTAATCTCAGTCTCATATGTTTCCTGTGAGCAAACTCTGACCGTTATACAGAGGTTTGAAGAAAATGCTCTTTTGGCAAAAACAGACATAAAGTCTACATTTAGACTGCTGCCTATATGTCCCGATGGTTTCAGCTCCTTAGGTTTTTGTTTTGATCGGAAATTTTATTTTGATAGATGCCTCCCCATGGGATGTTCACTATCCTGCTATTATTTCAAGTCCTTTTCATCTTTTCTTGAATGGGTAGTAATGCAAAAAAATGTCTCAGGGAGCCATTGGCCTCAATTCACTAAGCTTATCTCCTGTCTTTAATAACTCTTCTAGAGTTGTTACTATGGTGATAAGGCATGTAGTATTCAGGAAACATTTTACCTCAGGCAAACCTAAAGTTAACTCTTCTGTCTTTAAGTTAACGCTCCAATCCTTAAAAAAACTCCAGAGTTAAATACAGGCTGTTAATTAACTGCGTGTGAAAATAACTATAGAGGAGGTAAATGAACTACAGAGGAGGTAAATGAACTACAGAGGAGGTAAATTAACTAATGAAGAGATAAAATAACTCTCTCACTGTGTGGAGGTAAGTTTTCTCTTGCCTTATTATCTCCAGCATGATCTTAGTGAATTGAGGCCATTGTCCACTACCTGGAGGACTTCCTAATAATTGGTCCTGGGGGCTCTCAGGCTTGTCAGACAGCGCTAGATATCTTTTAGGACACTATGGCAGACTTTGGGGTACCATTAGCTGACGACAGAATGGTTCGCCCTACGACAACACTGGAATTTCTGGGCATAACAATTGATACAGCAAAAATGGAATTCCAGCTCCCGGGGGAAAAGATAGCCGTATTAAAAACCTTATTGGCAACAGTGAGAGAAGTTCAAACTCTGCTGGGCCATTTAGCAATCGCCTCAAGGGTTATGCCCATGGTGCGAGTTTTTTCTAGGAGGCTGGCAAAAAGCATAGCGGGCATAAAATCCCCCTGGCTGCACATTAGGCTAGTGAAAGAAGTTAAAGATGATCTGCTAGTATGGTCTGATTTTTTTATCCTGCTATAATGGCAGATCTCTTTGGCAACATGAGTTTGTATTAGACACGGATATGGATTTTTACACCGATGCTGCAGGCTTGGTGGGCTATGGAGCCTACTGGAATGGCCATTGGTCAGCAGAACAGTGGCACCACTCATGGAGGGAAAATGGAATTTAAAAGAACATTCTGCTTCTTGAACTCTTCCCTGTCTCTTCCCTGTCATTGTCTTTCTGTCTCTATGGGGCAAAGACTTTGCTAACAGCAGAATTCAGTTACAGACAGATAATAGAGGAATTATGTATGCAGTGAATTGCCTATCAGCGAAATTTTGAGCTTGTAGTCAGGCTCCTTAGGCATCTGGTTTTCCTTTGCCTTCATCATAATATTTGGATTAAGGCTGTTTACTTACCTGGGAATGAGAATCTAATTGCAGATTCCCTTTCTCGACAGCAATGGCTCGCTTTCAGAATGCTGGTGCTGGAAGCGAATGATCTTGGTCTAGCCTGCCCCAGTCACCTTTGGGAATTGATTTGGCATTATTTGGAGACAGCGTTAAGAAGTCGTTCTCTCCTCATACATGGGCAAGTTATGAGTTAGCTTGGAGGAAATGGTGTTCATTCTCTTTAGATTACACAGTGTCCCCTTATGAGAATTCAGCTGATGTTTTCCTGGCCTTTATCTGTAAGGAAAAGGATCTGTGATCATCCGATAACTCAATCATAAAAACTCTTGCCGGCATATTCTTCTTTAGGCGACTGGGCCAGAGCCCAGGGCATAATCATTATGCCATTGTAAAACAATTCTTGAAGGGTCTGGGAAAAGGCAGCCGTATTCCAGATAAGTGCAGGCTGGTTTCCTTTTTTATGTTGCAAAATTTGCTAACTTCACTCAGAAATATTTGCAAGGACAGTTATGAATGCTGTTTATTTACAGCGGCTTTCGCGCTGGCCTTTTTTGGTGCCCTGCGCATTTCCGAATTGGTGTCCCCGAATAAGTCTTCGGCGTCCAATCTTAGTTCGGAGCATGTGTTGTTGTATGAGAATAAAGTAAGCATTTTCATTTGCAAGTCAAAAACTGAACAGGTAGGGAAGGGCAGCTGGCTCCATTTAGGAGCTTTGGCTGGTTCCTCTTATTGCCCAGTGCAGGAACTTCTGTCAGTTAAACCTATGTCCCGTTCATTTCTAGTGCATAGAAGTCTCTTCATTTCAGTTTAGGTCGGTTTTCAAAAAATGTCTGACTTACCTGGGCCTCCGGGATTGTAATTTCACGCCTCACTCATTCAGAATTGGAGAGGCCATGGAAGCGTCCAGGCTGGGGATACCCGATGGGGCAATTCAAAGGATCGGTAGGTGGGAATCCGATAGGTTCCGCTTATATATCAGACCTAACCTGTATTTATGATTTATTTTTCAGGTCAAAAATTATGTGTATGGGTGATAGGTCACTCATTTGTGTATTGGGCAAGAAGGAGAGCTCGGAACAGGCCTTATTCCACAAATCTTTTCCTCTGTCCTGATCAGTTTCAGGTGCTTTGGTAAGGTACAAGAGGCCTCCGCTGGGCCGGCCTGATTTCTCTAATTCTCAAAAAGCTTACCATTTGGCCTGCTCCGGACATCCTTATTATCCATATTGGCGGAAATGATTTAGGAAAAATTAATACAATCGAGTTCATGCGAATGATGGAGATGGACTTTAGGTTGCTGGCTTCTCAGCTTCCTGATACGAAGTTGATTTTATCGGAAATTATTCCAAGACTGTTATGGTTTTCTAATAAACTCAAATTTGTTGAAAAAATAAGGAAGCGGGTTAATAGATTTTTGGCAAAAATTCTGCCAGAGTTGGGTGGCATGTCAATCCGCCACGGGAAACTGGAGGGTGCTGTGGCTGCCTGTATAGGAGTGATGGCGTTCACCTCTCTCCTATAAGCCTTGATAAATTAAATAGCAATTTGCATTCTGGTATTGAAAGGGCCACGGGGTTGGGGGACCAGTCCGGCTAGGCAGGACTGGTTTATGGGTAATGTCACTCTGCGGGTGGACATATGTTTTTTTGATTACATTTGATTTAACCCTTTAATGGTGATGTTTGAAGACAATTTATTGGTTAATAAATTAATTTGATTTCTCAATTAATGGTTTCTGGATGAGTTATCCAGATGGTTATTGTACCCCAATAAATGGCCGCGGCCTTTCGCCAATTTTGTGTTTGTGTGTTATTTGACTTTATTAGTAATTATGTTAAGTGTTTACCTGAATGTGGGGTGCAACACCATGTAAGGGGCAGGCAATTAGATCCAGCACTTGCGTGGTAGAGCCCCCTCTGAAGGGGTTAATTTCGAAGGTACTGGCTCTCCTTAATTTCAGGTGGCCCCCCCTGGCAGCACGGATGAAGACAGGTCCCGGCATCGCTGATTGGGCCCGATTTCGCAGGTTGCGCGAACTGGCCAATAGAAGAAGAGGAGGTGCTATATAAAGAGGCCAACTGCGTAGCAAGAGCAGACGGCTGAAAAAGAAAAACAAGACTCTTCACCCCCCCAAAATTATCATCGCAGTTGCGTACGGAGTACAGTCCCGGGTAATGTCACCCTGCAGGCGGACATTTGTTTGTTTGATTACATTTGACTTAACCTTTTAATGGTGATGTTTGAAGACAATTTATTGGTTAATACATTAATTTGATTTCTCAATTAATGGTTTTCTGTTATCCAGACGGTTATTGTACCCCAATAAACGGCTGCGGCCTTTCGCCAATTTTATGTTTGTGTGTTATTTGACTTCATTAGTAATTATGTGAAGTGTTTACCTGAATGGGGTTGCAACACCATGTGTTTGCAGCTGAGGATCTGCTTGCCAGTCATCAGTAAGGTGCCGGGTTGTATCTGGTGGGAATGGATGCTTCAACATTTTTCTCATAGACTGTGTATGTTATACTTTAAAGATCAACCCGAAACAGACTACAGGGAGTGCAGAATTATTAGGCAAATGAGTATTTTGACCACATCATTCTCTTTATGCATGTTGTCTTACTCCAAGCTGTATAGGCTCGAAAGCCTACTACCAATTAAGCATATTAGGTGATGTGCATCTCTGTAATGAGAAGGGATGTGGTCTAATGACATCAACACCCTATACCAGGTGTGCATAATTATTAGGCAACTTCCTTTCCTTTGGCAAAATGGGTCAAAAGAAGGACTTGACAGGCTCAGAAAAGTCAATAATAGTGAGATATCTTGCAGAGGGATGCAGCACTCTTAAAATTTCAAAGCTTCTGAAGCGTGATCATCGAACAATCAAGCATTTCATTCAAAATAGTCAACAGGGTCGCAAGAAGCGTGTGGAAAAATCAAGGCGCAAAATAACTGCCCATGAACTGAGAAAAGTCAAGCGTGCAGCTGCCAAGATGCCACTTACCACCAGTTTGGCCATATTTCAGAGCTGCAACATCACTGGAGTGCCCAAAAGCACAAGGTGTGCAATACTCAGAGACATGGCCAAGGTAAGAAAGGCTGAAAGACGACCACCACTGAACAAGACACACAAGCTGAAACGTCAAGACTGGGCCAAGAAATATCTCAAGACTGATTTTTCTAAGGTTTTATGGACTGATGAAATGAGAGTGAGTCTTGATGGGTCCGTGGCTGGATTGGTAAAGGGCAGAGAGCTCCAGTCCGACTCAGACGCCAGCAAGGTGGAGGTGGAGTACTGGTTTGGGCTGGTATCATCAAAGATGAGCTTGTGGGGCCTTTTCGGGTTAAGGATGGAGTCAAGCTCAACTCCCAGTCCTACTGCCAGTTTCTGGAAGACACCTTCTTCAAGCAGTGGTACAGGAAGAAGTCTGCATCCTTCAAGAAAAACATGATTTTCATGCAGGACAATGCTCCATCACACGCGTCCAAGTACTCCACAGCGTGGCTGGCAAGAAAGGGTATAAAAGAAGAAAAACTAATGACATGGCCTCCTTGTTCACCTGATCTGAACCCCATTGAGAACCTGTGGTCCATCATAAAATGTGAGATTTACAAGGAGGGAAAACAGTACACCTCTCTGAACAGTGTCTGGGAGGCTGTGGTTGCTGCTGCACACAATGTTGATGGTGAACAGATCAAAACACTGACATAATCCATGGATGGCAGGCTTTTGAGTGTCCTTGCAAAGAAAGGTGGCTATATTGGTCACTGATTTGTTTTTGTTTTGTTTTTGAATGACAGAATGTATATTTGTGAATGTTGAGATGTTATATTGGTTTCACTGGTAAAAATAAATAATTGAAATGGGTATATATTTGTTTTTTGTTAAGTTGCCTAATAATTACGCACAGTAATAGTCACCTGCACACACAGATATCCCCCTAAAATAGCTAAAACTAAAAACAAACTAAAAACTACTTTCAAAAAAATTCAGCTTTGATATTAATGAGTTTTTTGGGTTCATTGAGAACATGGTTGTTGTTCAATAATAAAATTATTCCTCAAAAATACAACTTGCCTAATAATTCTGCACTCCCTGTAGTGTTGTTGCCTGAAATGTACTGTTTCATCGTACAAAGCATATTGTGTCTACTATCTGTCAAAATGGAATTATCTTCTACATTCATGTTATGAATAATTTTTATTGACAAATACAAAAGTTTTTACCTTTTAATAATTTATTGATACAATAAAGTGTGATTTTCAATTTCTGAACTTAAGAATTGCATTGTGGTTTAATCTATCAAACAGATCCTCCTATATAAAAAACAGATTCAACTTGACAGACATCTGACAGAAATCTATCTTATGGTCGAATCTGCTGAAAATCTGTAAGTGTATGGCCACCTTAAGGTGAAAAACGACTGAAGGCTGAACTGGTTAAGTAGC